>NC_135235.1:51203102-51516918 GCF_051348905.1 Ranitomeya variabilis | reverse complement strand
GAGCACTTTCTGGCAAATCAACATCACTTGTCTCCCTCAAAAACCCGAACCTGAAAAACCTGAACCCGGCCTTGCAACGACAGCAGTTTCTATTGCCCCCTGAGAAGCTTCCTCATCCAAAAAATACTCATCCCCATCATCCTCCTCGTCCTCCTCCTCTTCGCCCCCCACCTCGTCCTGTAGACTTCCCTGAGCTGACAATGGCTGACTGTCATCAAGGCTTCCCTCGTCCTCGGCTGCAGACGCCTGCTCCTTTATGTGCGTCAAACTTTGCATCAGCAGACGCATTAGGGGGATGCTCATGCTTATGATGGCATTGTCTGCACTAACCAGGCATGTGCATTCCTCAAAACACTGAAGGACTTGACACAGATCTTGTAGCTTCGACCACTGCACACCTGACAACTCCATGTCTGCCATCCAACTGCCTGCCCGTGTATGTGTATAATCCCACAAATACATAACAGCACGCCTCTGTTCGCACAGCCTCTGAAGCATGTGCAGTGTGGAATTCCACCTTGTTGCAATGTCGATCATTTGGTGGTGCTGGGGAAGCTTCAAAGATCGCTGATGGTTCTGCATACGGCTGGAGTGTACGGGCGAATGGCGGATGTGTGAGCAAAGTCTTCGCACCTTCAGGAGCAAGGTGGATAACTTTTCAGGAAGCACTGCACCACCAGGTTCAAGGTGTGAGCCAGGCAAGGAATGTGTTTCAATTGTGAAAGGGCTATAGCAGCCATAAAATTACTTCCGTTATCACTGACTACCTTGCCTGCCTCAAGATGTACAGTGCCCAGCCATGACTGAGTTTCTGGCTGCAAGAACTCGGCCAGAACTTCCGCAGTGTGTCTGTTGTCGCCCAAACACTTCATTTCCAACACAGCCTGCTGACGCTTACCACTAGCTGTTCCATAATGGGACACCTCGTGTGCAACACTGGCAGCTGCGGATGGAGTGGTGGTGCAACTGCGGTCTGTGGACGAGCTCTCGCTTCTGCTGGAGGATGAGGAGGAGGAGGGGTGGCGAACGCCTACAGCCAACTGTTTCCTAGACCGTGGGCTAAGCAGAACTGTCCCACTGGGGCTGTCCCCTGTGGACCCTGCATCCACCACATTAACCCAGTGTGCCGTGATGGACACGTAATGTCCCTGGCCATGCCTACTGGTCCATGCATCTGTTGTGAGGTGCACCTTTCTACTGACAGATTGCCTGAGTGCATGGACAATGCGGCCTTTCACATGATGGTGGAGGGCTGGGATGGCTTTCCACGCAAAGAAGTGTCGACTGGGTAGGTCATAGCGTGGTACTGCGTAGGCCATCAGGGCTTTGAAAGCTTCGCTTTCAACCAACCGGTAGGGCATCATCTCTAACGAGATTAGTCTAGCAATGTGGGCATTCAAACCCTGTGTACGCGGATGAGAGGCTGAGTACTTCCTTTTCCTAATGAGAGTCTCTTGTAGGGTGAGCTGGACTGGAGAGCTGCATATGGTGGAACTAGGGGTTGTGGTGGTGGACATGGCAGACTGAGACAGGGTTGGTGTTGGTATTCTTGCTGTTGGCCTACATACAGTGTTTCCTACCAAGAACCTGGTGATTCCCTGACTGCTTTGGCCTTGCAACGATACCTCCACATTTGCTGCAGGTGGTGTCCTAAACGGTGGGCTTACAGTGAGGGAAGGAATGTTGCGTTGCTGACTAGCTTCATTGTGAGCGGGTGCAACAACGTTACGGCACGTTTGGTAGTTAGTCCAGGCTTGCAAGTGCATGGCGGTTAAATGTCTACGCATGCAAGTTGTAATTAAATTTTTGACATTCTGACCTCTGCTAAAGGTCCTTGAGCAGTTCTTACAGATCACTTTGCACTGATCATTCGGATCTTGGTTAAAAAAGTGCCAGACTACACTCTTCCTACTATCGAATACCTTTTCAGGCATTGCACACTGTGCTACTTTAACCGGATGGCCATGCTGTCCTACCACTGTTTTTGGTTTTGACACACGTTTTTGGCCAGATACGGGTCTGCCAGATGAAAGCTGTTGCGATGTTGATGCCTGCTGTGGCTCCTCCTCCTCCGCTTCAGAGCTACTGCCAGCGGCACCCTGTTCCCCCAATGGCTGCCAATCGGCGTCAACTACTGTGTCATCTATCACCTTCTCTTCTATGTCCTGGGCACCTTCCTCTGTGTCACCGTGTAAACCGGTGCTATAACGTTCGGGACGGGGCACCATAGTCTCATCAGGGTCAGATTCTGGCTCGGTACCCTGTGAGGGCAATGTTGTGATCTGAGTCAATGGAACAGCATAATAATCTAGATGTGGCTGTGCATCTGTGCACTCCATGTCCGATTCATCTTGTAATGGGCATGGCCTGTTAACAATTTCCCTTTCTAACCCAGGCATGGTATGTGTAAAGAGCTCCATGGAGTAACCTGTTGTGTCGCCTGACGCATCCTTCACTGTTGTTTTGGGGGAAGGACACAAGGAATCAACTTGTTCCTGACCGGGAGCATCCACTGATGACTGGCTACTTTTCAATTTTGAACTATCCGAAGAGGAGGCGAAAGAGCTAGAGGCAGAGTCAGCAAGGAGAGCCAAATCTTTTTCCTTCTGCTCCGGCTTTAACAGCGGTTTTCCTACTCCCAGAAAAGGTAGCGTTCGAGGCCTTGTGTAGCTGGACAATGACGCTGGCTCAACAACTTTAGACTTAGTGCTATTTTGATTTTCCCTCTACCACCCGATGCTCCACCAGCACCACCACCAAAACCATCAGCATTACCAGATGGCAATGACCGCCCAAGGCCATGACCTCTTCCACCAGCCTTCCTCATTCTTGGGAAAATGTAACCAAACTAACAACCATTATATGGTACTGAAAAACAAGGTAGAAGGTGTATGTTAACTTGTTGTGAATATAAATCTCCCTTTTTATGTGTGGGTGAGTGCTGAATAAATCAGGCCCACTGTATGACAGTATAGTTTCTGTGGCAGAAAATGACTGACATAGATACCACAGACAGGACTGGCACAGATGCACAGATTTGGCAATGTTATTCTCCCTTTTTTATATGGGAGACTAGTGAATAAATCAGGCCCACTGTTTTACAGTATAGTTTCTGTGGCAGAAAATGGCTGACAGAGATACCACAGACAGGACTGGCACAGATGCACAGATTTGGCAATATTAATCTCCCTTTATTTTATTTTTTTGGAGACTAGTGAATAAATCAGGCCCACTGTTTTACAGTATAGTTTCTGTGGCAGAAAATGACTGACAGAGATACCACAGACAGGACTGGCACAGATGCACAGATTTGGCAATGTTATTCTCTAGGGTTGAGCGAAACGGGTCGGCCATTTTCAGAAGTCGCCGACTTTTGGCAAAGTCGGGTTTCATGAAACCCGACCCGACCCCTGTGTGGGGTCGGCCATGAGGTCGGCGATCTTCTGAATCTGGTATCGGAATTCCAATACTGAGTTCCGATATGTTTGCGATATCGGGAATCGGTATCGGAATCCATATTTAAGTGTAAAATAAAGAATCAAAATAAAAAATATTGATATACTCACCCTCGGACGCGCCCTGGTACTAACCGCCAGCTTCCGTTCATAAGAATGAGCGCTTGAAAGACATGAGATGATGTCACGGCTTGTGATTGGTCACGTTGCGGTCACGTGACCGCTCCGCGACCAATCACAGGCCGCGACCTCATCTAAGGACTTTCAAGCGCTCATTCTTATGAACGGAAGCTGGCGGTTAGTACCAGGGCGCGTCCGAGGGTGAGTATATCAATATTTTTTATTTTGATTCTTTATTTTACACATTAATATGGATCCCAAGGCCTGAAGGAGAGTTTCCTCTCCTTCAGACCCTGGGAACCATAGTATCCCATTGCACTGCATTGGGTTTCGTGTTTCGGCCGACCCCGACTTTTTTATAGGATCGGCCGATTTCACTCGACCCGACTTTTGAGAAAGTCGGGTTTCGTGAAACCCGACCCGATCCTATAAAAATAAAAGTCGCTCAACCCTATTATTCTCCCTTTTTTTTAGTATGGGAGACTAGTGAATAAATCAGGCCCACTGTTTTTCAGTATAGTTTCTGTGGCAGAAAATGACTGACAGAGATACCACAGACAGGACTGGCACAGATGCACAGATTTGGCAATGTTATTCTCCCTTTTTTTTAATATGGGAGACTAGTGAATAAATCAGGCCCACTGTATGACAGTATAGTTTCTGTGGCAGAAAATGACTGACAGAGATACCACAGACAAGACTGGCACAGATGCACTGATTGGCAATATAAATCTCCCTTTTCAGGTGTGGGACAGTGCAGAAAAATACAGGCCCACTGTTTTACACTACACAGTTTCAGGGGCAGAAAGTGGCTGGAAGATATATAAAAAAAAAAAATAAGGGACTGTACTACAATTACTATCTCCCTACAATAATCTCTGAAAAGTATGGCAGGCAGCAATAAAAGGGACTGCTGCACACAAAAGTGTGGACAAACAAACAAGATAGCTGTGCAGAAAGGAAGGAGCAACAGGATTTGTGCTTTGAAAAAAGCAGTTGGTTTGCACAGCGGCGTACAAACAGCAATGTAGCTATCAGGGAGCCTTCTAGGGCAGCCCAATAAGCTACAGAGCTGATGAAGAAATATCTAGCCTCCACTGTCCCTGCAAACAAAAGGTGGTGTTGGACAGTGGAAATCGGTACAGCACAAGCGGTTTGGGGGTTAATGTACCCTGCCTAACGCTATCCCTGCTTCTGACGAAGCGGCAGCAACCTCTCCCTATGCTCAGATCGGCAGCAGTAAGATGGCAGTCGGCGTGCACGCCCCTTTATAGCCTCTGTGATGCCACAGAGAGCAAGCCAATCACTGCCATGCCCTTCTCTAAGATGGTGGGGACCGAGACCTATGTCATCACGCTGCCCACACTCTGCATCCACCTTCATTGGCTGAGAAAAGGCGCTGAAAGCATCATAGGAAACGCGACTTTGGCGCGAAGATCGCCGACCGCGTGGCCGACCCCACACTGGGATCGGGTCGGGTTTCACAAAACCCGACTTTGTCAAAAGTCGGCGATTTATGAAAATGACCGATCTGTTTCGCTCAACCCTAGACTCCACTGCAGCTGATGCAGAATGGGAGACTGCAGCAGACATGGTTCGAGATTCCCCCTGTGCAGCGGCGGGAACTCAACTCCTAACATACAGGGGAAGACAAAATTAAGATGAAAATTGCGGGATGATACGGGGTACATATAGTATTAGTATGCAATAACCATAACTCCAAAATTAGTAAATCAACAAAATCCCATATCAATCAATAAATTACACCATGTAGGTATCATACTCTGAAGGTATATGGAGATGGAAATATACTAATAAAATGATAATTCCTGCATCAGATATTAAGTTGTCCTCAAGGTAGTAAAACAAAATATATAGCACATAAATATAAAGACGATTGCACTATGGTGCAAATATATAGTAATAATGCAATTATAAGTGCAGCAGTATTTCAACAAAGTGTCATTGTGCAATAAAGTGCATAGAAGGATACATAGCGGTATACTGACCAGTGATGGAACCCCGTAGCAGCCTGCACCTGCCCGAGGCTCGCTTTGACGAGCTTTTCTTTTGATAGCTTCTTATTACGGTACATATTTTTTATTTTTAGGTGTTGTGGTGATTGAATAATGGACTTTCTGGTGTTTTCATTTTTTTTTATCTTAGGTTTTATCTATTCAATGGACACAGTGTGAACGTGCTCTTACACACTGCAGTCATACCAACATATGTTTCTGCTCATTGCTTTGGTGTCATACTTAGTGTTGAGCGATACCTTCCGATATGCAAAGGTATCGGTATCGGATTGGATCGGCCGATATCCAAAAAATATCGGATATCGCCGATACCGATACCCGATACCAATGCATATCAATGGGACACAAAATATCGGAATGGTTCCCAGGGTCTGAAGGAGAGGAAACTCTCCTTCAGGCCCTGGGATCCATATTCATGTATAAAATAAAGAATAAAGATAAAAAATATTGATATACTCACCCCTCCGACGGCCCCGGCTCTCACCGGTCCAAGCGTCTGCCTCCGTTCCTAAGAATGCAGGGAGTGAAGGACCTGCGATGATGTCGCGGTCTTGTGATTGGTCGCGTGACCGCTCATGTGACCGTGACGTCATCGAAGGTCCTTCACTCCCTGCATTCTTAGAAACGGAGGCACCGCTAAGAGCCAGGGTCCGCCGGAGGGGTGAGTATATAAATATTTTTTATTTTTATTATTTATTTTTTACATGAATATGGATCCCAGGGCCTGAAGGAGAGTTTCCTCTCCTTCAGACCCTGGGAACCATATGCACTGCACACTTCCGATTCCGATTTCGCAAAAATATCGGAACTCGGTATCGGAATTCCGTTACAGCAAATATCGGCCGATACCCGATATTTGCAGTATCGGAATGCTCAACACTAGTCATACTCCAAAGCACACACATACGCCACACACACACACACACACACACACACACTGCAGCACACACACTGCAGCACACTCACATCACTGCAGCACACACTGCAGCACACACACACTGCAGCACACTCACACATCACTGCAGTACACACATATGCACACACTGCAGCACACACACTGCAGCACACACACACACACACTGCAGCACACTCACACATCACTGCAGCACACACATAAGCGCACAGTGCAGCACACACACACTGCAGCACACTCACACATCACTGCAACACACACATACGCGCACAGTGCAGCACACACACAGCAGCACACTCACGCATCACTGCAGCATGCACACACAAATCACTGCAGCACACACATATGCACACACTGCAGCACGCACTCACTGCAGCACACACACATCACTGCAGCACACACTGCAGCACACACTGCAGCACACACTGCAGCACACACACACACTGCAGCACACACACACTGCAGCACACTCACATCACTGCAGCACACACACATACGCACACACTGCAGCACACACACAAACACACATTTACACAGCACTGCTGCACATGTACAGCTGTGCTGCAAACATACACTTGATGGAACAGGTATATGAAAAATCCACGTCAGCATAATCTCACCAAAAATTATTTAAAGGCTTATTCAGACGTCACTGATTTTTCATCAGTGTTTAAATGACAAAACCAGGAGTGGACGATACAAAGAAAAACATAAAAAACTTCGACAAGCATCCAGGGTCACGGAGCGGTGTTGGAAGAAAACACACCTGCCAGACGACTTCACTGCTTTCAAACAAGCTACACTTGACTTCAAATCAGCCCTCACCTCTGCTAAACAGACTTATTTCACTAACCTTGTATCTTCACTATCCTACAACCCAAAACAACTGTTCAGCACATTTAACTCTCTCCTCCGCCCGCCACTGCCACCTCCAACTCCCTTCATCTCTTTTGAGGACTTTGCCACCTACTTCAAAAACAAGATCGACCAAACAAGGCAAACCTTTACTTGTCCACCACCCCAACCACTCCATATACCAGACTTATGCCCTTCCCTACTAACCTCCCTCTCCAACATCACTGAAGGAGAGCTTATTCGCCTCTTTTCCAAATCACACCTCACCACCTGTGCACTTGACCCCATCCCTTGCCACCTGCTCCCCAATCTCACTAACACGCTCATTCCAGCCCTAATCCATCTCTTCAACCTATCGCTCTCTTCTGGTACCTTCCCCTCTGCCTTCAAACATGCCACCATCACACCCATCCTCAAAAAAACTAACCTTGACCCAACTGCTATGCCCAGCTATCACCCCATATCACTGCTCCCGTTTGCTTCAAAACTCCTTGAGCAGCATGTCCATGCTCAACTTTCCTCCCATCTCTCATCTAACTCTCTCCTTGACAACCTCCAATCTGTCTTCCGCCCCCACCACTCCACCGAAACTGCCCTGACAAAAATTACTAATGACTTAGTCACAGCCAAAGCTAACAGACAGTTCTTCATCCTCCTCCTTCTTGACCTGTCCTCTGCTTTCGACACAGTCGATCACTGCCTACTGCTACAGATTCTTTCTACCCTTTGCATCAAAGACCTTGCTCTGTCCTGGATTGCCTCATACCTGTCCAACCGCACATTTAGCGTTTCCTACTCCCACGCTACCTCCTCATCCTGCCCTCTCTCTGTTGGAGTCCCTCAAGGCTCTGTCCTATGGCCCCTACTTTTTTCCATCTATACCCTTGGCCTAGGACAACTCATAAAGTACCATGGCTTCCAGTACCACCTGTATGCAGACGACACTCAGATCTACCTCTCTGGCCCGGATGTCACCTCCCTGCTGTCCAGAATCCCGAAGTGTCTGTCAGCCATATCCTCCTTCTTCACCTCTCGCTTCCTAAAACTCAATGTAGACAAAACCGAATTCATCATCTTTCCCCCACCTCACGTATCCCCCCTATCCAATCTATCTATTATGGTAAACAGCATCACGCTCTCTCCCACACCTGAAATCCACTGCCTTGGGGTAACTCTCGACTCTCCCCTGTCCTTCAAACCTCACGTCCAAGCTCTTGCCACCTCCTATCACCTCCAACTCAAAAATATTGCCAGAATCCGTTCCTTCCTCAGCTCACAATCTACCAAAGCTCTTGTGCATGCTCTCATCATCTCCCGCCTCGATTACTGCAACACCCTCCTCTGTGGCCTCCCAGCTAACTCCGTTGCACCACTCCAGTCTGTCCTCAACTCTGCTGCCCGGCTATTCCACCTCTCTCCTCGCTACTCCCCTGCTTCTTCCCTCTGCAAATCCCTCCACTGGCTCCCAATTCCCCAACGAATCCAGTTCAAACTACTAACACTGATCTACAAAGCCATCCACAACCTGTCACCTCCCTATATCTCTGAACTAGTCTCCCAATATCTTCCCTCACATAATCTTCGATCCTCCCAAGACCTCCTACTCTCCTCCACACATTCGTTCCTCACACAACCGCCTCCAAGATTTCTCCCAAATATCCCCCATCCTCTGGAATTCCACGCCTCAACACGTCCGATTATCCACCACCCTCGGATCCTTCAGACGGAATCTGAAAACCCATCTCTTCAGGAAAGCCTACAGCCTACAATAACCGAGCCGCCGCCTCACCACCGCCTCACCACCGCCAGAGCCGCCGCCTCACCACTACCTTCTGTCTCTTCCCCACTATCCCATAGAATGTAAGTCCACAAGGACAGGGTCCTCTCCCCTCTGTACCAGTCCGTCACTGTAAACCTGTTTACTGTAAACGATATCTATAACCCTGTACGTAACCCCTTTCTCATGTTCAGCACCATGGAATTAATGGTGCTATATAAATAAATAATAATAATAATAATAATAATAATAAATGAAAGATTGACACCTGTTCTGTGCTTTGGAGACACTCCTAGTTTCGACTTACAAATACTGATGAAAATCACTGACGTCTGAATGAGTCCTGACTCTGAAACTAGTTATCTGTAACATTAAACCTTATCTGTCTGCAATACAAACTGCATACATTTCAAATGCAACTCTCAGACCTGATGGAGTCAGTGCACTTACTTTGAGAATCAATGTCAGAATAGCTGTATAACATAATAATTTGTAAAACTTTAAACATAATCTCCACCCACTTAGGCCGATTGACAGATCCTCGGAGTCCTTACTCCCTGCTGCTGCTGAAATCTCACACTGCACAGTACTGTCAGTCAGACTGGGGTTGTGTAACGGGGATACTGGGTAGACTAAGGCTGATTACCCGGGCCCCTGCGATAACCCTCAGGCTAGGGAAACCCTGTCTGTCCCTTTCCCAGAAGTTACACTAAAGGTGTGCATGTCTGGGCCGCCAGGCCTGACCCTAAGTCCTGTTTCAGCCCTAAGCTGAAACCACCACCCGCCACCCAGTGAAGAGACCACACACCACTCCCCACAGAAAGCACAGACAGGGAAAACTGAAAAATGCACCACGCTGCAGACACACAGGAATACACTATAATGTGCACAGCGCAAAACAAATACAAATATAGGAAGGAGGAATATGACAAAGGATAATACACCACCAGATACGATATTCCTACAACAAGACCACTGTCATGTTCCCAATTGCAGGGAATTTAACAAATAACATGGGCAAAAACAGGACGAGCTCTAGGGTGATGGAACCTGAGCTGACCGCGATCCTGAACCTCAACACTCAACTAACAGTAGCCGGGAAGCGTTCCTGGGGGAACTCTAGATGCCTCGCGCCAGCCGGAGATCTAGCTTCCCCTATCAGAAGAATCACAGACCTATCTTGCCTCCAGAGAAATATTCCCACAGAACTAGCAGCCCCCCACATATAATGACGGTGAAATGAGAGGAAGGCACAAACGTAGTTATGAAAATAGATTCAGCAAAATGAGGCCCGCTTTAAGCTAGATAGCAGAGGATACAAAAGGTGCACTGCGCGGTCAGCTTAAAAACCCTTCAAAATACCATCCTGAAATTACTTGAACTCATGTGCCAACTCATGGTACATGAGTGGTAATTTCAGCCCACCAGAGCAACCAGTAGCAGAGAATTACATATCTGCAAGCTGGACTAAAAACATGAAAGCAAACATGAAACAGGGAAATCAGAACTTAGCTTGTCTTGAAGGCTTTAGGAGCAGGTAACAGAGACACACTGATACATTGATAGCCGGCAAGGGAATGACAGGAAAGCCAGGTTAAATAGGAAACACCCAGCCTCTGATGGACAGGTGGAAACCAGAGACCGCCACCCACCAAAGTCACCCAGTACCAGTTGTAACCACCAGAGGGAGCCCAAAAACAGAATCCACAACAGTACCCCCCCCTTGAGGAGGGGTCACCGAACCCTCACGAGAACCCCCAGGGCGATCAGGATGAGCTCTATGGAAGGCGCGGACCAAATCAGTCGCATGAACATCAGAGGCGACCACCCAGGAATTATCCTCCTGACCATAACCCTTCCACTTAACCAAATACTGGAGTTTACGTCTGGAAACACGAGAATCCAAGATCTTCTCAACAACATACTCCAATTCTCCCTCCACCAGCACCGGAGCAGGAGGCTCAACCGAAGGAACAACGGGCACCTCATACCTCCGCAATAACGACCGATGGAACACATTATGAATAGCAAACGATGCTGGGAGATCCAAACGAAAAGATACAGGGTTAAGAATCTCCAAGATCTTATAAGGACCGATGAACCGAGGCTTGAACTTAGGAGAAGAGACCTTCATAGGGACAAAACGAGAAGACAACCACACCAAGTCCCCAACACGAAGTCGGGGACCCACGCGGCGACGGCGATTAGCAAACTGCTGAGCCTTCTCCTGAGACAACTTCAAATTCTCCACCACCTGATTCCAAATCTGATGTAGCCTGTCCACCACCACGTCCACTCCAGGACAATCTGAAGGCTCCACCTGACCAGAGGAAAAACGAGGATGAAACCCCGAATTACAAAAGAAAGGAGAAACCAAAGTAGCAGAACTAGCCCGATTATTAAGGGCAAATTCGGCCAGTGGCAAAAAGGCAACCCAGTCATCTTGATCAGCAGAAACAAAACACCTTAAATAAGTTTCCAAGGTCTGATTAGTTCGCTCCATCTGGCCATTCGTCTGAGGATGGAATGCAGACGAGAAAGACAAATTAATGCCCATCTTAGCACAAAACATCCGCCAAAATCTAGACACAAACTGGGATCCCCTGTCAGAAACGATATTCTCCGGAATCCCATGCAAACGAACCACGTTCTGAAAAAACAAAGGAACCAACTCAGAGGAGGAAGGCAACTTAGGCAAGGGTACCAAATGAACCATCTTAGAAAAGCGGTCACACACAACCCAGATAACGGACATTTTCTGTGAGACAGGGAGATCTGAAATAAAATCCATGGAAATGTGCGTCCAAGGCCTCTTCGGGATAGGCAAGGGTAACAACAACCCACTGGCCCGAGAACAGCAAGGCTTAGCCCGAGCACACACTTCACAAGACTGCACAAAGGTGCGCACATCCCTTGACAAGGAAGGCTGTTATGACCCCAATGGCGAGGGTCTCAGAGATATCAGCAAGTCTGCGAAGTACAAAAATCCAGCTCATAGGGCAGTGGTAACTGGGTTGACCATATATCTACTCCTAACGCCAACCCTAGAAGTAGCCGGGGAACATGCCTACGTTGGTCGCTAGATGTCTCGCGCCAGCCGGAGAGCTAACTACCCCTAGAAGAGGAAAACAAAGACCTCTCTTGCCTCCAGAGAAAAGACCCCAAAAGTAGGATACAAGCCCCCCACAAATAATAACGGTGAGGTAAGAGGAAATGACAAACACAGAGATGAACTAGGTTTAGCAAAGAGAGGCCCACTTACTAATAGCAGAATATAGTAAGATAACTTATATGGTCAACAAAAACCCTATCAAAAATCCACGCTGGAGATTCAAGAACCCCCGAACCGTCTAACGGCCCGGGGGGAGAACACCAGCCGCCCTAGAGCTTCCAGCAAGGTCAGGATACAGATTATATACAAGCTGGACAAAAATAGCAAACAAAAACAAATTGCAAAAAGCAAAAAAAGCAGACTTAGCTTAATGAAGCAGGAACCAGGATCAGTAGACAAGAGCACTACAGATTAGCTCTGATATCAATGTTGCCAGGCATTGAACTGAAGGTCCAGGGAGCTTATATAGTCAAATCACTAGTAGCCACTAGAGGGAGCCAAAAAGTAAATTCACAACAGTACCCCCCCCTTAGTGAGGGGTCACCGAACCCTCACCAAGACCACCAGGGCGATCAGGATGAGCGGCGTGAAAGGCACGAACTAAATCGGCCGCATGCACATCAGAGGCGACCACCCAGGAATTATCCTCCTGACCATAGCCCTTCCACTTGACCAGATACTGAAGCCTCCGCCTGGAGAGACGAGAATCCAAGATCTTCTCCACCACGTACTCCAACTCGCCCTCAACCAACACCGGAGCAGGAGGCTCAGCAGAAGGAACCACAGGCACAACGTACCGCCGCAACAAGGACCTATGAAATACGTTGTGAATGGCAAACGACACCGGAAGATCCAGGCGAAAGGATACAGGATTAAGGATCTCCAATATCTTGTAAGGACCAATGAATCGAGGTTTAAATTTGGGAGAGGAGACCTTCATAGGAACAAATCGAGAAGACAGCCATACCAAATCCCCAACGCGAAGTCGGGGACCCACACCGCGGCGGCGGTTGGCAAAACGCTGAGCCTTCTCCTGTGACAACTTCAAGTTGTCCACCACATGATTCCAGATCCGCTGCAACCTATCCACCACAGAATCCACCCCAGGACAGTCAGAAGGCTCGACATGTCCCGAGGAAAAACGAGGGTGGAAACCAGAGTTGCAGAAAAATGGCGAAACCAAGGTGGCAGAACTAGCCCGATTATTAAGGGCAAATTCAGCCAACGGCAAGAAGGTCACCCAATCATCCTGATCAGAAGAGACAAAACACCTCAAATACGCCTCAAGAGTCTGATTAGTTCGTTCCGTTTGTCCGTTAGTCTGTGGATGAAAAGCGGACGAAAACGACAAATCTATGCCCATCCTACCACAAAAGGATCGCCAGAACCTGGAAACAAACTGGGATCCTCTATCCGACACAATATTCTCAGGAATGCCGTGCAAGCGAACCACGTTCTGGAAGAACACAGGAACCAGATCAGAAGAGGAAGGCAGTTTGGGCAAAGGAACCAGATGGACCATCTTGGAGAAACGATCACATATCACCCAGATGACAGACATGCCCTGAGACACCGGAAGATCCTAAATGAAATCCATGGAGATGTGTGTCCAAGGTCTCTTCGGGACAGGCAAGGGCAAGAGCAACCCGCTGGCACGAGAACAGCAAGGCTTAGCTCGAGCACAAGTACCACAGGACTGCACAAATGACCGCAAATCTCTTGACAAGGAAGGCCACCAAAAGGACCTGGCCACCAGATCTCTGGTGCCAAAAATTCCCAGGTGCCCTGCCAACACTGAGGAATGAACCTCAGAAATGACTCTGCTGGTCCATTTAGCAGGCACAAACAATCTGTCAGGTGGACAAGAGTCAGGCCTACCAGCCTGAAATCTCTGCAACACACGTCGCAGATCTGGAGAAATAGCTGACAGGATAACTCCTTCCTTAAGAATACCCACAGGTTCAGTGACTCCAGGAGCATCAGGCACAAAGCTCCTAGACAGAGCATCGGCCTTCACATTCTTAGAACCTGGTAAATACGAAACCACAAAGTCAAAACGGGAGAAAAACAATGACCAGCGGGCCTGTCTAGGATTCAGGCGTTTAGCAGACTCGAGGTACATCAGATTTTTGTGATCAGTCAAGACTAGGGTTGAGCGAAACGGGTCGATCATTTTCAAAAGTCGCCGACTTTTGGCTAAGTCGGCGTCTCATGAAACCCGATCCGACCCCTGTGCTTGTCGGCCATGCGGTACGCGACTTTCGCGCCAAAGTCGCGTTTCAATGACGCGAAAAGCGCCATATCTCAGCCAATGAAGGTGAACGCAGAGTGTGGGCAGCGTGATGACATAGATCCTGGTCCCCACCATCTTAGAGAAGGGCATTGCAGTGATTGGCTTGCTGTCTGCGGCGTCACAGGGGCTATAAAGGGGCGTTCCCGCCGACCGCCATCTTACTGCTGCTGATCTGAGCTTAGGGACAGGTTGCTGCCGCTTCGTCAGAAGCAGGGAGAGCGTTAGGCAGGGTCCACTAACCACCAAACCGCTTGTGCTGCAGCGATTTCCACTGTCCAACACCACCTTCGGTGTGCAGGAACAGTGGAAGCTATTTTTTTTTTTTTTTCCCCTCAGCGCTGTAGCTCATTGGGCTGCCCTAGAAGGCTCCGTGATAGCTGTATTGCTGTGTGTACGCCACTGTGGAAACCAACTGCTTTTTTCAAAGCACATATCCTCTTGTTCCTTCCTTTCTGCACAGCTATCTTTTTTGTTTGTCCACACTTTTTATTTAATTTGTGCATCAGTCCACTCCTATTGCTGCCTGCCATACCTGGCTTACATTACTGCAGGGAGATAGTAATTGTAGGACAGTTTTTTTTTTGTTTTGTTTTTTTTTTGTGGGAGATTAAGATTGGCATTTCTGCTACAGTGCCATCCCTGTGTGTGCCATCTCTCACTGAGTGGGCCATAGAAAGCCTATTTATTTTTTCCGTGATTTGTGTTCTAAAATCTACCTCAACACAGAAACACTACATCAATCAGTGGGAGAAAAATATTGGCCTCAGTCAGGGCTTGTGTGCCACTGCTGTGTGTGCGCTATCATTCAGTGGGCTATAGCAAGCCTATATTTTTTTTTTTTTTTTTTTTTAATATTATTTGGTTTCAAAAGTCTCCCTGAAAAAAAAAAAAAACCTAAAAAAACAGTGGGAGAGTAATATTGCCCTTTCAGCTTGTGTGCCAGTCTTGACTCCTGGGTGTGCCACCTCTCTCCCTCTCATTCAGTGGGCCATAGAAAGCCTATTTATTTTTTTTTTTAAATATTATTGGGTTTCTAAAGTCTCCCTGAAAAAAACAAAAAATACATAAAAAAACAGTGGGAGAGTAATATTGCCCTTTCAGCTTGTGTGCCAGTCTTGACTCCTGGGTGTGCCACCTCTCTCCCTTTCATTCAGTGGGCCATAGAAAGCCTATTTTTTTTTTTTTAATATTATTTGGTTTCTAATTCTCCCTGAAAAAAAAAAAAAAACCTAAAAAAACAGTGGGAGAGTAATATTGCCCTTTCAGCTTGTGTGCCAGTCTTGACTCCTGGGTGTGCCACCTCTCTCCCTTTCATTCAGTGGGCCATAGAAAGCCTATTTTTTTTTTTTTTAATATTATTTGGTTTCTAATTCTCCCTGAAAAAAAAAAAAAAACCTAAAAAAACAGTGGGAGAGTAATATTGCCCTTTCAGCTTGTGTGCCAGTCTTGACTCCTGGTTGTGCCACCTCTCTCTCTCTAATTGTGGGCCATAGAAAGCCTTTTTTTTTTTTTTTTAATATTATTTGGTTTCTAAAGTCTCCCTGAGAAAAAAAAATAAATAAATTAGGTGGGAGATTAATATTGACATTAGTGCTTGAGTGACAGTCCTGCGTGTGTGTCATCTCTGTGATTTTGTGCCACAGAAAACAGAGTGTGTAACATTGTGCCTGATTTTCCTTGTGGTCTCACCAACCTGTTAAGGGATATTGAAATCATACTGAAGTTATAGCTCACCGTGTAAGTTGTTTGATAGCAACAAATAAAGTTACTTTGGTTAAGATTTTAAAACAATGAGGAAGTCTGGTGCAAGAGGTCGTCGTGGGCGTTCATTGTCAGCTGGTAATGATGGTAGTGGTAGTGGAGCATCAGGTGGTCGTGGGGATAAAAATATTCCACCTAAGTCTGGAGCTGTGGAGCCAGTTTCGTCGTCAGGCTACACAAGGCCTCGAACGCTCTCTTTTCTGGGAGTAGGAAAACCGCTTTTAAAGGCGGAGCAGCAACAGCAAGTTTTGGCTTACATTGCAGACTCAGCCTCTAGCTCTTTTGCCTCCTCTTCCGAAACTGGTAAATGTAAAAGCAGCGCGTCGCTTGTGGATGTTCACGGTCAGGGACAAGTCGCTTCCTTGTCCTCCTCAGCAAAAACTACAACAAGAGAGAAGGATGCAGCAGGCGACACAACGGGTCACTCCATGGAGCTCTTTACACATACCGTCCCTGGCTTAGAAAGTGAAACATTTAACAGGCCATGCCCATTACAAGTATATTCTGACATGGAGTGCACTGATGCACAGCCACAGCCAGAGTACTATGCTGCTCCTTTGACTCAGACCACCACATTGCCCTCTCAGGGTACAGATCCACAATCAGACCCTGATGAGACTATGTTGCCCCGCCACGAACGCTATACCACCGACCGACACAGTGACACAGACGAAGTTGCACACGAGCTCGAAGAGGAGGTAATAGATGACCCAGTTATTGACCCCGATTGGCAGCCATTGGGGGAACAGGGTGCAGGCGGCAGTAGTTCAGAAGCGGAGGTGGAGGAGGGGCCGCAGCAGGCATCAACATCGCAACAGGTTCCATCTGCCGGGCCCGTATCTGGACCAAAACGCGTGTCAAAGCCAAAACCTGTTGGAGCACAGCGTTGCCATCCGGTTAAAGCTCAGTCTGCAATCCCTGAAAAGGGATCAGAGTCTAGGAAGAGTGCAGTCTGGCATTTTTTTAAACAACATCCAACTGATCAGCGCAAAGTCATCTGTCAAAAATGTTCAACTAGCTTAAGCAGAGGTCAGAATCTGAAAAGTCTAAATACTAGTTGCATGCATAGACACTTAACCACCATGCATTCTCAAGCCTGGACTAACTACCAAACGTCCCTCAAGGTTGTAGCACCCTCGGCCAATGAAGCTAGTCAGCAACGCAACATCCCTTCCGTCACTGTAAGGCCACCATTTTCCGCACCACCGGCAGTATCTGTGCAGGTTTCTTTGCCAGCCAAAAGCAGTCAGGGTCAGGGAATCACCAGTTTTGTAGGAGGAAATATTGCATGTAGGGCACCGGCGGAAACAATACCGTCTCCAACCGTCTCTCAGTCTGCCATGTCCACCGGCACACCCGAAAGTTCCACGATCTACAGCTCTCCAGTCCAGCTCACCCTACATGAGACTCTGGTTAGAAAAAGGAAGTACTTATCCTCGCATCCGCGTACACAGGGTTTTAACGCCCACATAGCTAGACTAATCTCGTTAGAGATGATGCCCTACCGGTTAGTTGAAAGCGAAGCTTTCAAAGCCCTGATGGAGTACGCTGAACCACGATACGAGCTACCCAGTCGACACTTTTTTTCCAGAAAAGCCATCCCAGCCCTGCACCAGCATGTTAAACAGCGCATCGTCCATGCACTCAGGCAATCTGTGAGTACAAAGGTGCACCTGACTACAGATGCATGGACCAGTAGGCATGGCCAGGGACGTTATGTGTCCATCACGGCACACTGGGTGAATGTGGTGGATGCAGGGTCCACAGGCGACATCAATTTAGGGACAGTTGTGCCTAGCCCACGGTCTAGGAAACAGTTGGCTGTAGGCGTTCGCACCCCCTCCTCCTCCTCCTCGTCCTCCTGCAGAAGCTACAGCTCTTCCACAGAACGCAGTCGGCCAACCACTCCATCGGCAGATGACACTGTTGCACACCAGTTGTCCCATTATGGGCCAGCTACTGCCAAGCGTCAGCAGGCTGTATTGGCTATGAAGTGTTTGGGCGACAACAGACACACCGCGGAAGTTCTGTCCGAGTTCTTGCAACAAGAAACGCAGTCGTGGCTGGGCACAGTAGATCTTGAGGCAGGCAAGGTAGTGAGTGATAACGGAAGGAATTTCATGGCTGCCATCTCCCTTTCCCAACTGAAACACATTCCTTGCCTGGCTCACACCTTAAACCTGGTGGTGCAGTGCTTATTGAAAACTTATCCTGGGTTCTCCGACCTGCTCCTCAAAGTGCGTGCACTTTGCTCACATATCCGACGTTCGCCTGTACACGCCAGCCGTATGCAGACCTATCAGCGGTCTTTGAACCTTCCCCAGCATCGCCTAATCATAGACGTTGCAACAAGGTGGAACTCAACACTGCACATGCTTCAGAGACTGTGCGAACAGAGGCGTGCTGTTATTTATTTGTGGGAGGATACACGGGCAGGCAGTAGGATGGCAGACATGGAGTTGTCAGGTGTGCAGTGGTCGAAGATACAAGACATGTGTCAAGTCCTTCAGTGTTTTGAGGAATGCACACGGCTGGTTAGTGCAGACAACGCCGTAATAAGCATGAGCATCCCCCTAATGCGTCTGCTGATGCAAAGTTTGACGCACATAAAGGAGCAGGCGTCTGCACCAGAG
The DNA here is from genome assembly GCF_051348905.1 of Ranitomeya variabilis. Taxonomy (NCBI): domain Eukaryota; kingdom Metazoa; phylum Chordata; class Amphibia; order Anura; family Dendrobatidae; genus Ranitomeya; species Ranitomeya variabilis. Next base: position 51,497,963 of record NC_135235.1, on the reverse strand, counting down.
GAAGAGGGAAGCCTTGATGACAGTCAGCCATTGTCTGGTCAGGGCAGTGTACAGGACGAGGTAGCGGGCGAAGAGGAGGTGGAGGACGAGGAGGATGATGGGGATGAGTATATTTTTAATGCGGAAACTTTCACGGGGGCACAGGAAATTGGTTGCGTGTCACGGCCGGGTTCTGGTTTTTTGAGGGACACAAGTGACGTAGATTTGCCTGCAACTGCCCCTCAACCAATCACAACCGGAGATTTGACAAGTGGAACTTTGGCCCACATGGCGGATTATGCCTTACGTATCCTACAAAGGGACACACGCATTACGAAAATGATGAACGATGACGATTACTGGTTGGCCTGCCTCCTTGATCCACGCTATAAAGGCAAATTGCAAAATGTTATGCCACATGAGAACTTGGAACTAATATTAGCAACCAAACAATCAACTCTTGTTGACCGTTTGCTTCAGGCATTCCCAGCACACAGCGCACGTGATCGTTCTCACACGAGCTCCAGGGGGCAGCAGACTAGGAGTGTTAGGGGTGCACACATCAGAAGTGGCGTTGGACAGAGGGGTTTTCTGACCAGGTTGTGGAGTGATTTTGCTATGACCGCAGACAGGACAGGTACTGCTGCATCAATTGAAAGTGACAGGAGACAACATTTGTCCAGTATGGTTACTAACTATTTTTCATCCCTTATCGATGTTCTCCCTCAACCGTCATTCCCATTTGATTACTGGGCCTCCAAATTAGACACCTGGCCAGAATTGGCAGAATATGCATTGCAGGAGCTTGCTTGCCCGGCAGCAAGTGTCCTATCAGAAAGAGTATTCAGTGCTGCAGGGTCAATATTAACCGAAAAAAGGACTCGTCTGGCTACCCAAAATGTTGACGATCTAACATTCATTAAAATGAACCACAACTGGATTTCAAAATCTTTTGCCCCACCTTGCCCGGCCGACACCTAGCTTTCCTATGAAAAGCTCTTGCCTGTGAATTACTTTTCTAATGTCTAATTTGCTGCTGCAGATTGTACAGCATACGACATGTTTACACCTCCCTAAATGGCCAAACTCCCCACACGGGGCCGTGGTATCGCGACTTGGCGCAAGCACCCGTGAGACTGCTGTTTGTCTGAAGAGGTGGGTGTGCTCGCTTTTGGTTGACGGCATTGCTACTGGGTCCCTCATAGTACAATGTAGTGTCTCTGGCGGTGGTGGTGCGCACCCAACGTCAGACACACCGTTGTAACATGAGTGGCCCTGGGGCGGTCCCGCCGGCCTCAAGAGAGTTCCCCCCTACCCCAGCTCAAACTGGGCTGTACTACGTGCAAAATTATGTCGCACAGCTCCACCAATCTTTAGTCTATTCGCTGACATCATTCAATGTCTGGCACTGACAATACAAATTTGTAGACATCTATGATGCAACTTAAAGTAGTCTGTGTCTGTGTCCTATATTGGCACCATTAAATAGTTACTGCCAAATTACTATGTCAGAAACACAGCAGATGAGCCCACCCCTGTACCTAAGTATGCCATCTTTTTTTTTGTTTTGGTTGTTTTGCGAGACATTAACATCTATTTATATTTTGGGAGTACTGGGACAGACACTCCTTGCACTACTCCTCCACTCAGCACCAAGCTGCCTGCCCGTGTATCCATGTAACCGCTGTAAAACTGCCATGAGCCTATTGTTTGTTATTTTAGGCCTTTGATAGCCTGTCTGCGGTCCCTACTCCTCCACTGACCACCAAGCTGCCTGCCCGTGTATCCATGTAACCGCTGTAAAACTGCCATGAGCCTATTGTTTGTTATTTTAGGCCTTTGAAGCCTTTCTGCGCTCCCTCCTTCCACTAGTCCTCCACTGACCAGACCACTGCTGCCCGTGTACCCCTGGAACCAATTTTAAAGTGCCTACAGCCAGCCCATTTTATTGTGTTAGGCCTTCGAAGCCTGTCTGCGGTCCATACTTCCACTAGGCCTCCACTGACCAGACCACTGCTGCCCGTGTACCCCTGGAACCAATTTTAAAGTGCCTACAGCCAGCCCATTTTATTGTGTTAGGCCTTCGAAGCCTGTCTGCGGTCCCTCCTTCCACTAGGCCTCCACTGACCAGACCACTGCTGCCCGTGTACCCCTGGAACCAATTTTAAAGTGCCTACAGCCAGCCCATTTTATTGTGTTAGGCCTTCGAAGCCTGTCTGCGGTCCCTCCTTCCACTAGGCCTCCACTGACCAGACCACTGCTGCCCGTGTACCCCTGGAACCAATTTTAAAGTGCCTACAGCCAGCCCATTTTATTGTGTTAGGCCTTCGAAGCCTGTCTGCGGTCCCTCCTTCCACTAGGCCTCCACTGACCAGACCACTGCTGCCCGTGTACCCCTGGAACCAATTTTAAAGTGCCTACAGCCAGCCCATTTTATTGTGTTAGGCCTTCGAAGCCTGTCTGCGGTCCATACTTCCACTAGGCCTCCACTGACCAGACCACTGCTGCCCGTGTACCCCTGGAACCAATTTTAAAGTGCCTACAGCCAGCCCATTTTATTGTGTTAGGCCTTCGAAGCCTGTCTGCGGTCCATACTTCCACTAGGCCTCCACTGACCAGACCACTGCTGCCCGTGTACCCCTGGAACCAATTTTAAAGTGCCTACAGCCAGCCCATTTTATTGTGTTAGGCCTTCGAAGCCTGTCTGCGGTCCATACTTCCACTAGGCCTCCACTGACCAGACCACTGCTGCCCGTGTACCCCTGGAACCAATTTTAAAGTGCCTACAGCCAGCCCATTTTATTGTGTTAGGCCTTCGAAGCCTGTCTGCGGTCCATACTTCCACTAGTCCTCCACTGACCAGACCACTGCTGCCCGTGTACCCCTGGAACCAATTTTAAAGTGCCTACAGCCAGCCCATTTTATTGTGTTAGGCCTTCGAAGCCTGTCTGCGGTCCATACTTTAAATACTCCTCCACTCACCACCAAGCTGCCTGCCCGTGTATCCATGTAACCGCTGTAAAACTGCCATGAGCCTATTGTTTGTTATGTTAGGCCTTTGATAGCCTGTCTGCGGTCCTTACTTTAAATACTCCTCCACTCACCACCTAGCTGCCTGTGTATCCATGTAACCGATGTAAAACTGCCATGACTGCCTACTGTTTGTTATTTTAGGCCTTTGATAGCCTGTCTGCGGCCCCTACTTGCAATACTCCTCCACTGACCACAATGCTGCCTGGAGTGCCTGCCTGTGTATCCATGTAACCGATGTAAAACTGCCATGACTGCCTACTGTTTGTTATTTTAGGCCTTTGATAGCCTGTCTGCGGCCCCTACTTGCAATACTCCTCCACTGAGCACAATGCTGCCTGGAGTGCCTGCCTGTGTATCCATGTAACCGATGTAAAACTGCCATGACTGCCTACTGTTTGTTATTTTAGGCCTTTGATAGCCTGTCTGCAGCCCCTACTTGCAATACTCCTCCACTGACCACACCAATGCTGCCCGTGTACCCCTGGAACCTATTTAAAAGTTCATAGAGCCTAGTTATATATTTTATTTACTATTAATAAGGCCATGATGGACTACGCTGTACCACGCTACAAGCTAACCAGTCGACACTTCTTTTGCGAGAAAAGCCATCCCAACCCTCCACCAGCATGTAGAAGACCGCATTGTCCATGCACTCTGGCAATCTGTGAGTACAAAGGTGCACCTGACAACAGACGCATGGACCTGTAGGCATGGCCACGGAAGATTACGTGTCCATTACGGCGCAATGGGTTAATGTGGTGGATGCATGGTCCACAGGGGACAGCCTACTAAGTCTGTCTGCAGTCCCTAATTCAAATTGTCCTCCACTGTCTAAATCGGAACTTCCACCTTCTGGCTTTCGGCCTATAGTATCAGAAATTAAACTGCATTTGGCCTTCAACTTTGGTTAGGGCCTACTAACGGCTTCTGCCCCTCCCTGGTGTTGTCCTCAACTAAATAAAGCTGAGCTTCAACCTTCCGGCTCTCATTAAGTGGTTTTTAAAAAAAAAAAATTGGTGGTTAGGGCCTACTAACGGCTTCTGCCCCTCCCTGGTGTTGTCCTCAACTAAATAAAGCTGAGCTTCAACCTTCCGGCTCTCATTATGTGGTTTAAAAAAAAAAAATGGTGGTTAGGGCCTACTAACGGCTTCTGCCCCTCCCTGGTGTTGTCCTCAACTAAATAAAGCTGAGCTTCAACCTTCCGGCTCTCATTAAGTGGTTTTTAAAAAAAAAAAATTGGTGGTTAGGGCCTACTAACGGCTTCTGCCCCTCCCTGGTGTTGTCCTCAACTAAATAAAGCTGAGCTTCAACCTTCCGGCTCTCATTAAGTGGTTTTAAAAAAAAAAAAAATGGTGGTTAGGGCCTACTAACGGCTTCTGCCCCTCCCTGGTGTTGCCCTCAACTAAATAAAGCTGAGCTTCAACCTTCTGCTCCAAATTACCATTTTAAAAAATGCAATAGGCTTTTCCGGCCTACTAAAGGTGTCTGCCCCTCCCTGGTGTTGTCCTCAACTGAACAAAGCTGAGCTTCCACATTCTGGCTTTCGCCCTATACTATCAGATATTAAACTGCATTTGGCCTACTAGTGTGGTTAGGCCCTTGAAACAGTGTCTGCTGCTCTTGGGTTTGCTACTCCACTGAACAAAGCAATGCCGCCTGTTTAGTCCTGTTACCAATTTTGAACTGCATGTAGCCTACTTTATTCTTTGGCCCTATATCTGTTTCCTCCTCATCCTGCCCATTGCCCAGCCACTGCTAAATGAGTCTGCTGGTACATTGACCTAGACCACTACATTCCCCTTGTACTCTACACAGCCAGAATCTGACCCTGCTGAAAGTAAGGTTCCCCTTCCCGCATGTTATACCACCTTACACAGGGACAAAGAGGAAGGTGCAGATGAAAGTGCAGGTTCCTTCATCAGGTGGGGGGGCATACTCGTTGGCGACGTCACTGGCACAGGGCCCCTCAGAGTACGCAAAAGTGTCGCTGCTGGTGGGAGGCGCCCCCGCCATGCAAACACACCGCCGTACTTTGAGGGGCCCTGTGCCAGTGGCAATGCGAACGAGTGGGCCCCCCCTGCTTGCTCAGGATCACAGCACTTGCAACTTTTAAATACTTACCTTTCCCTGCAACACCGCCGTGACGTAGTCCGCATTTCCTGGGCCCACGAAAAACTTGAGCCAGCCCTACTCCCCCCACAACTTTCCCCCAATTCCTTATGCCCAACTATTATTATACAGTTAATTAAGATTGGCAAGCTTCAGAAACAAGAATGGATGTTTTTGGCATTAAAATGGGCACTGTAGGTGTTTTCCTGGCCTCCACTCACTGCCGACTATGCTTCCCCATTGACTTGCATTGGGTTTCGTGTTTCGGTCGATCCCCGACTTTTAGCGATAATCGGCCGACTGCACTCGACTCGACTCTGGACAAAATCGGGTTTCCCAAAACCCTACTCGATCTTAAAAAAATGAAAGTCGCTCAACCCTAGTCAAGACCACCACACGATGCTTAGCACCCTCAAGCCAATGACGCCACTCCTCAAATGCCCACTTCATGGCCAACAACTCCCGATTGCCCACATCATAATTTCGCTCTGCCGGCGAAAACTTCCTAGAGAAAAAGGCACAAGGTCTCATAGTAGAGCAACCAGGGCCTCTCTGCGACAAAACGGCCCCTGCCCCAATCTCCGAAGCATCCACTTCAACCTGAAAGGGAAGTGAGACATCAGGCTGGCACAAAACAGGCGCTGAAGTAAACCGGTGCTTCAACTCCTGGAAAGCCTCCACGGCAGCAGGAGCCCAGTTAGCCACATCAGAGCCTTTCTTGGTCATATCCGTCAACGGTTTAACAACGCTAGAAAAATTAGCGATAAAACGACGGTAGAAGTTAGCAAAACCCAAGAACTTCTGAAGACTCTTAACTGACGAGGGTTGAGTCCAATCATGAATAGCTCGAACCTTGACTGGGTCCATCTCCACAGCAGAAGGGGAAAAAATGAACCCTAAAAAGGGAACCTTCTGTACACCAAAGAGACACTTTGAGCCTTTAACAAACAAAGAATTTTCACGCAAAATCTTGAAAACCATCCTGACCTGCTCCACATGCGAGTCCCAATCATCAGAAAAAACCAGAATATCATCCAGATAAACGATCAAAAATTTATCCAGATACTTCCGGAAAATGTCATGCATAAAGGACTGAAAAACTGAAGGTGCATTAGAGAGCCCAAATGGCATCACCAAGTACTCAAAATGACCTTCGGGCGTATTGAATGCGGTTTTCCATTCATCTCCTTGCTTAATGCGCACAAGGTTGTACGCACCACGAAGGTCTATCTTGGTGAACCACTTGGCACCTTTAATCCGGGCAAACAAGTCTGACAACAACGGCAAAGGATACTGAAATTTGACAGTGATCTTATTTAAAAGCCGATAGTCAATACAAGGCCTCAAAGATCCGTCCTTTTTAGCCACAAAAAAGAATCCCGCACCAAGAGGGGAAGAAGAAGGACGGATATGCCCCTTCTCTAGAGACTCCTTAATATATGAGCGCATCGCGGTATGTTCAGGTACCGACAGATTAAACAGTCTTCCCTTAGGAAACTTACTGCCTGGAATCAAATCTATTGCACAGTCACATTCCCTATGAGGAGGCAATGCACTTGACCTAGACTCGCTGAAGACATCCTGATAATCAGACAAATACGCCGGAACTTCCGAAGGCGTAGAAGTAGCAATAGACACGGGCAGGGAATCTCCATGAATTCCATGACAGCCCCAACTTGACACTGACATTGCCTTCCAGTCCAAGACTGGATTATGGGTCTGCAACCATGGCAAACCCAAAACAACCAAATCATGCATCTTATGCAGAACAAGAAAACGTATCACCTCCCGATGTTCAGGAGTCATGCACATGGTAACCTGCGTCCAAAACTGCGGTTTATTTTCTGCCAATGGCGTAGCGTCCATACCCCTAAGAGGGATAGGATTTTCTAATGGCTCAAGAACAAAACCGCAGCGCTTGGCGAATGACAGATCCATAAGACTCAGGGCAGCACCTGAATCCACAAACGCCACGACAGGATACGATGACAGTGAGCAAATCAAAGTTACAGATAGAATGAACTTAGGTTGCAAATTACCAATGGCGACAGGACTAACAACCTTAGTAAGACGCTTAGAGCATGCTGAGATAACATGTGCAGAATCACCACAGTAGTAACACAAGCCATTCTGGCGTCTATGAATTTTCCGCTCATTTCTAGTCAGGATTCTATCACATTGCATTAAATCAGGTGCCTGTTCAGATAACACCATGAGGGAATTTGCGGTTTTGCGCTCCCGCAACCGCCGGTCAATTTGAATTGCCAGGGCCATGGAATCATTCAGACCTGTGGGAATGGGAAAACCCACCATCACATTCTTAATGGCTTCAGAAAGGCCATTTCTAAAATTTGCAGCCAATGCACACTCGTTCCACTGGGTCAGCACGGACCATTTCCGAAATTTCTGGCAATACACCTCAGCCTCGTCCTGGCCCTGAGACATAGCCAGCAAGGCTTTTTCTGCCTGAATCTCAAGATTGGGTTCCTCATAAAGCAAACCGAGCACCAGAAAAAATGCATCAATATCAGCCAATGCTGGATCTCCTGGCGCCAGCGAGAAAGCCCAATCCTGAGGGTCGCCCCGTAAAAAAGAAATAACAATTTTCACTTGCTGAGCGGAGTCTCCAGAGGAACAGGGTCTCAGGGACAAAAACAATTTACAATTATTCCTGAAATTTCTAAACTTAAATCGATCTCCGGAAAACAGTTCAGGAATCGGTATCTTAGGTTCTGACATAGGATTTCTGGTAACATAATCTTGTATGCCCTGCACACGAGCAGCAAGCTGGTCCACACTTGTAATCAAGGTCTGAACATTCATGTCTGCAGCAATCACAAGCCACTCAGAGGTAAAGGGGAAAAGAAAAAAAAATGAGAGAGAGAAAAAAAAACTCAGAACTTTCTTTCTTATAATCCCACTTCTGCAATGCATTTAACATTTAATACTGGCCTGGCAATCTGTTATGACCCCAATGGCGAGGGTCTCAGAGATATCAGCAAGTCTGCGAAGTACAAAAATCCAGCTCATAGGGCAGTGGTAACTGGGTTGACCATATATCTACTCCTAACGCCAACCCTAGAAGTAGCCGGGGAACATGCCTACGTTGGTCGCTAGATGTCTCGCGCCAGCCGGAGAGCTAACTACCCCTAGAAGAGGAAAACAAAGACCTCTCTTGCCTCCAGAGAAAAGACCCCAAAAGTAGGATACAAGCCCCCCACAAATAATAACGGTGAGGTAAGAGGAAATGACAAACACAGAGATGAACTAGGTTTAGCAAAGAGAGGCCCACTTACTAATAGCAGAATATAGTAAGATAACTTATATGGTCAACAAAAACCCTATCAAAAATCCACGCTGGAGATTCAAGAACCCCCGAACCGTCTAACGGCCCGGGGGGAGAACACCAGCCGCCCTAGAGCTTCCAGCAAGGTCAGGATACAGATTATATACAAGCTGGACAAAAATAGCAAACAAAAACAAATTGCAAAAAGCAAAAAAAGCAGACTTAGCTTAATGAAGCAGGAACCAGGATCAGTAGACAAGAGCACTACAGATTAGCTCTGATATCAACGTTGCCAGGCATTGAACTGAAGGTCCAGGGAGCTTATATAGCAACACCCCTGACCTAACGACCCAGGTGAGCATAAAAGGAATGACTGACATATCCAGAGTCAAATCACTAGTAGCCACTAGAGGGAGCCAAAATGTAAATTCACAACAGAAGGCCACCAAAAAGACCTGGCCACCAAATCTCTAGTACCAAATATTCCAGGATGACCAGCTAACACAGAAGAATGGACCTCGGAGATGACTCTACTGGTCCAATCATCCGGAACAAACAGTCTTTCTGGTGGACAACGATCAGGTTTATCTGCCTGAAACTCCTGCAATGCACGTCGCAAGTCTGGGGAGACGGCGGACAATATTACCCCATCCCTAAGGATACCAGTAGGCCCAGAGTCTCCAGGAGAGTCAGGCACAAAACTCCTGGAAAGAGCATCCGCCTTCAAATTCTTTGAACCTGGCAGGTATGAAACCACAAAATTGAAACGAGAAAAGAATAACGACCAACGAGCCTGTCTAGGATTCAGACGCCTGGCAGACTCAAGGTAAATCAGATTTTTGTGGTCAGTCAAGACCACCACACGATGTCTAGCACCCTCAAGCCAATGACGCCACTCCTCAAATGCCCACTTCATGGCCAAAAGCTCCCGATTACCCACATCATAATTGCGCTCGGCAGGCGAGAATTTTCTAGAAAAGAACGCACATGGCTTCATCACCGAGCCATCGGAACTTCTCTGTGACAAAACCGCCCCCGCTCCAATCTCGGAAGCATCAACCTCAACCTGAAAGGGAAGTGAAACATCTGGTTGACATAACACAGGAGCAGAAGAAAACCGGCGCTTAAGTTCCTGAAAGGCCTCCACAGCCGTAGGAGACCAATTAGCAACATCAGCACCCTTTTTAGTCAAATCAGTCAAAGGTTTAACAACACTGGAAAAATTAGTAATGAACCGACGATAAAAATTAGCAAAACCCAAAAACTTCTGAAGACTCTTAACAGATGTAGGTTGTGTCCAGTCACAAATCGCCTGAACCTTGACGGGATCCATCTCAATAGTAGAAGGAGAAAAAATGTACCCCAAAAAAGAAATCTTCTGGACTCCGAAGAGACACTTTGAGCCCTTCACAAACAGAGAATTGGCCCGCAGGACTTGAAACACCTTCCTGACCTGTAGAACATGAGACTCCCAGTCATCAGAAAACACCAAAATATCATCCAAATACACAATCATAAACTTATCCAGATATTCACGGAAAATATTGTGCATAAAGGACTGAAAGACTGAAGGAGCATTAGAAAGTCCAAAAGGCATTACCAAATACTCAAAATGGCCCTCAGGCGTATTAAATGCGGTTTTCCACTCATCACCCTGCTTTATCCGCACAAGATTATACGCACCGCGAAGATCTATCTTAGTGAACCACCTAGCCCTCTTAATGCGAGCAAACAAATCAGTCAATAATGGCAATGGATACTGATATTTGACTGTAATCTTATTCAGAAGGCGATAATCTATACAAGGCCTCAGGGAACCATCTTTTTTAGCCACGAAAAAAAAACCTGCTCCCAGAGGGGACGAAGATGGACGAATATGTCCCTTTTCCAAGGACTCCTTAATATAATTCCGCATAGCAGTATGCTCTGGCACTGACAGATTAAATAAACGACCCTTAGGGAACTTACTGCCAGGAATTAATTCTATAGCACAGTCACAATCCCTATGAGGAGGGAGCGAATTGAGCTTAGGCTCCTCAAAAACATCCCGATAGTCAGACAAAAATGCAGGGACCTCAGAAGGAGTAGATGAAGCGATTGAAATCAGAGGTGCATCATCATGAACCCCCTGACATCCCCAGCTTAACACAGACATTGTTTTCCAATCCAGGACTGGATTATGAGTTTGTAACCATGGCAGACCAAGCACTAGTACATCATGTAAATTATACAGTACAAGGAAGCGAATCACCTCCTGATGAACGGGAGTCATGCGCATGGTCACTTGTGTCCAGTACTGCGGTTTATTCATAGCCAATGGTGTAGAGTCAATTCCCTTCAAAGGAATAGGAACTTCCAGAGGCTCCAGACTAAAACCGCAGCGTTTGGCAAATGACCAATCCATAAGACTCAGGGCAGCGCCCGAATCCACATAGGCATCGACGGAAATGGATGACAGTGAACAAATCAGAGTTACAGACAAAATGAACTTAGACTGCAGAGTACTAATGGCAAAAGATTTATCAACCTTTTTTGTGCGTTTAGAGCATGCTGATATAACATGAGCTGAATCACCACAATAAAAACACAATCCATTTTTCCGCCTATAATTTTGCCGTTCACTTCTGGACTGAATTCTATCACATTGCATAGTCTCAGGTGCCCGTTCAGAAGACACCGCCAACTGGTGCACAGGTTTGCGCTCCCGTAAACGCCGATCAATCTGAATGGCCATAGCCATAGACTCATTCAGACCTGTAGGTGCAGGGAACCCCACCATAATATCCTTAATGGCCTCAGAAAGACCATCTCTGAAATTTGCAGCCAGGGCGCACTCATTCCACTGAGTAAGCACCGACCATTTCTGAAATTTTTGACAATATACTTCCGCTTCATCTTGCCCCTGAGAGAGGGCTAATAAAGCCTTTTCAGCCTGAATCTCCAGATTAGGTTCCTCATAGAGCAATCCCAGTGCCAGAAAAAACGCATCCACACTGAGCAATGCAGGATCCCCTGGTGCCAATGCAAATGCCCAATTCTGAGGGTCGCCCCGCAGGAAAGATATTACAATCTTGACCTGTTGAGCAGGGTCTCCAGAGGAGCGAGATTTCAAAGAAAGAAACAATTTGCAATTGTTCCTGAAATTCAGGAAGGTAGATCTATCTCCAGAAAAAAACTCTGGAATAGGAATTCTAGGTTCAGACATAGGAGTGTGAACAACAAAATCCTGTATGTTTTGAACTTTTGCAGCAAGATTATTCAGGCTGGAAGCCAAACTCTGGACATCCATGTTAAACAGCTAAGGTCAGAGCCATTCAAGGGTTAAGAGGAGGTAAGAAGCAGCTAGACAGCAATTAAGGGCTAGGCAGCAAAACTCTGAGGGAAAAAAAAAAAAATTACCCTTCAACACTTCTTTTACTCCTGCTTCAGCCCAAACAATTAACACTCTGTGGGCCGGCTATACTGTCATGTTCCCAATGGCAGGGAATTTAACAAATAACATGGGCAAAAACAGGACGAGCTCTAGGGTGATGGAACCTGAGCTGACCGCGATCCTGAACCTCAACACTCAACTAACAGTAGCCGGGGAGCGTTCCTGGGGGAACTCTAAACGCCTCGCGCCAGCCGGAGATCTAGCTTCCCCTATCAGAAGAATCACAGACCTATCTTGCCTCCAGAGAAATATTCCCACAGAAATAGCAGCCCCCCACATATAATGACGGTGAAATGAGAGGAAGGCACAAACGTAGTTATGAAAATAGATTCAGCAAAATGAGGCCCGCTTTAAGCTAGATAGCAGAGGATACAAAAGGTGCACTGCGCGGTCAGCTTAAAAACCCTTCAAAATACCATCCTGAAATTACTTGAACTCATGTGCCAACTCATGGTACATGAGTGGTAATTTCAGCCCACCAGAGCAACCAGTAGCAGAGAATTACATATCTGCAAGCTGGACTAAAAACATGAAAGCAAACATGAAACAGGGAAATCAGAACTTAGCTTGTCTTGAAGGCTTTAGGAGCAGGTAACAGAGACACACTGATACATTGATAGCCGGCAAGGGAATGACAGGAAAGCCAGGTTAAATAGGAAACACCCAGCCTCTGATGGACAGGTGGAAACCAGAGACCGCCACCCACCAAAGTCACCCAGTACCAGTTGTAACCACCAGAGGGAGCCCAAAAACAGAATCCACAACAGACCACCACTCCAGACCGGTATCACTAGGCACAAAGCACAAGCTATAATCGGCGATGCCCCAAAGTCCAGCACGACTATTTATAGGCCGTGGGCGTGACCCAGCTTCCAACCTGATTACCAGCTAAATTAACCCCGAGCAAGCTGGATCAAGTCTAGCCGACACCACTGAGCGTGTAGTGGACGTATGTGGAATTACCGCTGTCTGTCAGACGCCCTATTGTGAACAGCGTCCGACATGACAGTAGCCCGCCTTCTACGAGGGACCCCCGGGCCCTCACGACTTATAGGACCCAGCTTGTCCGGATGGCGGCGGTGAAACATACTGACCAGACAGTCCGCATGTATGTCTGAGGCTGGTACCCAGGACCTCTCTTCTGGCCCATAACCACACCAGTGTACCAGGTACTGTAATGAGCGGCGCACTACTCGAGAGTCAACCACCTTGGAGACTTCAAACTCCAAATTGCCATCCACCAAGACTGGAGGCGGCATAGGCGCCGTGTCCACAGAACCCACCACCTTTTTTAATAAAGATCTGTGGAACACGTTGTGTATTTTATATACAGTAGGGAGCACCAAACGGTAGGCTACCGGGTTAATGATGGCGGCAACCCTAAATGGACCAATGAACTATGGACCCAATTTCAAAGACGGAAACTTGAGTCTTATGTTTTTTGTGGACAACCACACCCAGTCACCCACACTCAGGTCCGGAACTATCACACGTTTACTGTCAGCCACTTGTTTGTACCTTGCACCTACGCTTAGCAAGCGCTGTTTAACTCTCCTCCAAACGGATGACAGTTGTGCTCCTAACTGGTCCTCCTCCGGGATGCCAGTAGAGCCCCTCTGACGCAGAGTACAAAACTGAGGATGAAGCCCGTAAACACAAAAGAACGGGGACTCCCCAGACGATTCCTGACAGTGATTATATAGAGCAAACTCAGCCAAAGGAAGGAACGTCGACCACTCCTCCTGAGTGTCAGAAACAAAACAGCATAAGTACTGCTCCAAATTCTAGTTCATACGCTCGGTCTGACCATTTGACTGAGGAAGAAACGCCGAAGAATGCGACAACTTGATCCCCAGCCATGGGCAAAAAGCTTTCCAAAATTTTGCCACAAACTGAGTACCCCTATCAGACACGATGTCAGACGGGACCCCGTGAAGTCTGACCACCTCCTGCACAAATACCTGAGCCAGAGTCTTAGCGTTAGGCAACGAAGGCAAAGACACAAAGTGCAACATCTTTGAGAACCGATGAACAACCACCAGAATGACCGTGTTCTCAGGAGAGGAGGGCAAATCTGTGATAAAATCCATGGAAATCTCTGTCCATGGCCTACTGGGTACCCCGAGAGGATGCAGTGTGCCAGCAGGATGGGAGCGGGGCGTCTTAGCCCTAGCACACGTGGTACATGCTGACACGTACGAGACCACGTCCTGTCGGATTTGGGCCACCAAAACCAACGCGACACCAACTCCAAGGTACCTCTAACCCCTGGATGGCCAGCCAGGACAGCATCATGATGCTCACTCAACACCTTTAGGCAAAGATGGAGCGGTACAAACGATTTATTAATGGGAAGCTCTGGTGGTACCTCCTCCTGAGCCTTGGCAATCTCAGCCTCAACTTCGGTCATGAGAGACGAGACCACTACACCCTTTTGGAGGATGGGTACCGGATCTGCCCGAGGTTCTCCACCCGGAAAACATCTGGACAAAGCATCCGCCTTAGTGTTTTTAGACCCAGGTCGGTATGTAACAAAAAAGTTGAACCGTGTGAAAAACAATGCCCAGCAAGCCTGCCTGGGGGACAGATGCTTGGCTGACTCCAAATACAGCAGATTTTTATGATCGGTGATAACTGTAACCTGATGAACTGACCCCTCCAAAAAGTGTTGCCATTCCTCAAAAGCCAACTTGATAGCCAACAACTCCCTGTTGCCGATATCGTAATTACGTTCGGCAGACGACAGCTTCTTGGAAAAGTAGGCGCAAGGACACAACTCACCCAATGATGAGCCTTGTGACGGCACCGCCCCCACTCCAACCTCAGACGCATCGACTTCCACAGTAAATGGTTTAGATACGTCCGGTTGCACCAGAATGGGGGCCGAAGCAAAACTGTTCTTCAGAAATTCAAATGCGCTCACAGTAGCCAAAGGCCAGGCGGAGAAATTGGTACCCTTTTTCGTCATGTCAATAAGCTGTTTAGCAATGGTAGAAAAATCTTTGATAAACTTTCTATAATATTTGGAAAACCCAAGGAACCGCTGGAGTGCCTTTAGGTTATCAGGCCGTTCCCAATGCAGCACCGCTTGCACCTTAGCGGCATCCATTTTAAACCCTGAAGCAGACACAATATAACCCAAGAAAGGCAACTCCTGAACCGAAAATACACATTTCTCAAGTTTTGCATAGAGCTTATTTTCCCTGAGTAGCTGTAACACCTGCCTCACATGCTCTAAATGAGTATCACGGTCGCATGAATAAATGAGAATGTCATCTAGGTACACAATAACGAATTTCCCCAGAACATGCGAGAATACATCATTTACGAAATGTTGAAAGACTGCAGGCGCGTTTGTCAACCCAAATGGCATCACCAAATTTTCAAAATGACCCTCAGGAGTATTAAAAGCCGTCTTCCACTCATCACCTTGACGGACTCTTGTGAGGTTGTATGCCCCCCTGAGGTCAAGCTTGGAAAACCACTTAGCACCAGCCACCTGGTTGAACAAATCAGGTATCAGTGGCATAGGGTATGGATCACGAACCGTAATCTGGTTTAACTCCCTGAAATCCAGACACGGGCGTAGTCCGCCATCTTTCTTCTTAACAAAGAAGTACCCTGCTGCCACTGGCGAGGACGAAGGCCTGATGTGCCCTTTGCTCAGACTCTCAGCAATGTAGTCTTTTAAAGCTTGCCTCTCAGGACCAGAGATGTTGAACATCCTAGCTTTCGGCAATTTGGCCCCTGGTTTAAACCTAATAGTACAGTCATAGGGGCGATGTGGTGGCAATTCTGAGCAACTCTTCTCGGAGAACACATCCGCGAAGTCCCGCAGTGACTCAGGAATGCTTGGAGTCACAGCGGACACACATGTGGCCAGGCAATTCTCCTGGCAAAATCCGCTCCACTGAATTACGTCCTGAGTTTTCCAGTCAATAACCGGATTGTGCATAGATAACCATGGAAAACCCAGAACCACTTGTGCAGGAAGATTACTGAGCACCCTACATGTAACCTGCTTAGAATGTAGGACCCCAATGTGGAGTTTAACCTCAGCCACAAACTCAGTAATCTCCCCCTGAGGGAGAGGGGTAGCATTGATGGTGACCACCCGGATAGGATGAGACAATTTTTCGACTGTGAACCCGGCCGTGCGCGCAAACCCCTCATCAATGAGATTGATGGCTGAACCACTATCCACAAAAACAGTGATTAGCAGCTCTCTGCCAGTGACCATAACTCTGGCAGGGAGCATACATTGAGAGACCACCATGGAGGATATGCATAAGCTCAGTTTGGCCTCCTCCACACCCTCTGAGCTTAGTAGTTTTCCACCGTTGAGCTTTTCTTAGAAAACAGAGGACAAGCATTTATATAATGCCCCTTTTTACCACAGCAAAAACAGGCTCCCTGCTTCCTGAGCGAGGGGGCTTGATGACGTGACACCCCTGCATTTGCATAGGCTCCGTGGGCTCACCTGCAGCAACCTCACGTGCACCTACGACCTCCCCCATAGGCGGTGTCTCTAGCACCCCCTGATGCAAACGACGATCAATGCGGACAACAAGACTCATGGCAGACTCTAGAGAAGCAGGAGTCTCATACATCAGGAAGGCTTGTTTAACCCTTCTCGAAACCCCACATACAAATAGACTCCGCAGCGCCGGGTCATTCCATTGTGTGTCCACCGCCCAGCGGCGAAATTCAGAACAGTAATCCTCCGCCATTCGCTCCCCCTGGCGGAGAGCGCGTATATTAGATTCTGCTAGAGCCAATCTGTCAGGATCATCATAGATGAGTCCAAGAGCAGAAAAAAAACTCTCCACCGAGTTAAATGCAGCTAAATCAGAAGGTAATGAAAACGCCCATGCTTGGGGGTCTCCGTTCAGTAATGACAAAACCAAGCCCACACGCTGAGCCACATTACCTGAGGAAAGCGGGCGCATACGAAAATCTAATTTGCAAGCTTCACGGAAAACAACAAATTTACTGCGTTCCCCAGCAAACCTCTCAGGTAAAGGAATTTTTGGCTCTGCAACTCTACCTGCAGTTTCCACTTGCACATTAGATACCACTAGACCCTGTTGCTGAACTGCCCCCTTCAGTTCAGTGACCTGTAAGGACAGCGCCTCCAACTGGCGGGTTATGGAAGTCATGGGATCCATGACAAACAAAAGGGTTTGGTTTTTTTTTCCTTTTTCTTTTTGGCCGATTATAATGTCACAGGGATACTGGGTAGACTAAGGCTGATTACCCGGGCCCCTGCGATATCCCTCAGGCTAGAGAAACCCTGTCTGTCCCTTTCCAAGAAGTTACACTAAAGGTGTGCATGTCTGGGCCGCCAGGCCTGACCCTAAGTCCTGTTTCAGCCCTAAGCTGAAACCACCACCCGCCACCCAGTGAAGAGACCACACACCAATCCCCACAGAAAGCACAGACAGGGAAAACTGAAAAGCGCACCACACCGCAGACACACAGGAATACACTATAATGTGCACAGGGCAAAACAAATACAAATATAGGAAGGAGGAATATGACAAAGGATAATACACCACCAGATACGATATTCCTACAACAAGACCACCACTCCAGACCGGTATCACTAGGCACAAAGCACAAGCTATTATCGGCGAATCCCCAAAGTCCAGCACCACTATTTAAAGGCCGTGGGCGTGACCCAGCTTCCAACCTGATTACCAGCTAAATTAACCCAGAGCAAGCTGGATCAAGTCTAGCTGACGCCACTGAGCATGCAGTGGACGTATGTGGAATTACCGCTGTCTGTCGGACGCCCTAGTGTGAACAGCGTCCGACATGACAGGTTGTGGAAACTGAATAAACTTGGACTCATGAGCTCTCTCACTCCTTAGCTGGACTCTGTAAAAAGTTCATTGTAGTATTAGGATTATAAAGTCATTCTGACACGATATGTAGTAGGAAATACACCAATCCCAAAAAATATAATTAATCTATGATTTAAAATTGACCAATTTGTCCTGGCTGACTCTATAGATTAATGCTCTCATCACGTCTACTAGTGACCATATTGGTAAGTATGAAGTTTGGGAGTCATGCAGTGACATTATTGGGTTTCTTACCTCCCGCAAACTTCCAGATGAAAAGATTTGTCTGTCGTGGCAACTTCGGATGGCGCACTGATATTTAACTCAAATCTCTTTGTAGCTAAATGGGGTAGAAATGTCAATTGTTAGAAATTCTGACTATTGTTTATAGCACTTTTTGCTCAAGGCAGTAAGTCATTATTAATACCTGGGTTATTACTACTTGCCAAGGCATTTACAACAATGAACATAGCAGACAAGCAGGACCGATTTTAGATTTAGGTATGGCCATGTGCTATACAATAACTGTGCGATGCCTGGTGCCTCAAACTTATGTGCTGACCCTTTATACAATGTGCCAGGTCTCATTTTTATCCACGTGACCTTTGCTTTTTTGTTTATTTTGCTTTTCAAATGTTTATTTAAAAAAGTGTGTTTTGTGTATTTTTGGACAGGACAGCATTGTATTTTTTTTAGAAACTTTATTGGGTTATCCAGGCTAGTTAAATTCATAGTTTATTCTTAAAATCCTCATACACATTAGGCAAAAATTGGCAGAATCTGCTGAGATTTCGACGGGATCGGCCAACCATCTTTTGTGCATGAGGACCTCTTGACTGTCAGATTTTGTAGGGGAACATATGGATCGGGCGTTTGAAATCCCTTCAAAAAATGATAAAAAGTGCAATAAAAGATGGAAAAAAAAAATGCATATGATAAATACATTAAATGAGGTATTGGTTGATGCTAGCTTATCTATTTTGGCCAAAATATCAACCAATACCTCATTTAATATATTTATCATATGCATTATTTTTTCATCTTTTATTGCACTTGTTATCATTTGTTATCATTTTTTGCAGAATGCTGCCAGGCCCCTTTTTGTTGGCTGGGTGTGTTGGGGCGTTTGTCCCTGTGGGGTGCATGTATATAGTGCTGGGCAGCCCGCCTGATAATACTATAGGCGTCATCAATAGGCACTTTGCATCGCACATACCTGTGTGACTGGCGTTCTACTCAAGCCTCATTTATGTGCAGTTTTTATACTAGGCAGCCAACCCCTCCATAATTTGGTAGGTGTGTGGGTGGCTGTTTCTATCAGCAGTTTGCACCTGTGCTGCCCCTGCCTTTATCGTGGGGTCCTGCTGCATCCTGCTATGAGTGCATTTGTCATCTGAATCTGACAGGTTTTGGTAGTGCCGTATGGAAAGTGCATCAAATTTGAATAACCCCCTTAAGTGGTTCATTCAGAAATATCAAATTGTGGCCATGTCCTTAGTATAGGTGATTAATATCAGAATGGTGGAATTTCGGCACCCACCCTAAACCTCACCAATCTGCTGATTGAAGGGGAATGGTGTTAACCCCTTAATTGCTTATATAGTTATTAGTGGCTGTACCTGATATTACAACTCACTACACCTTCATCCCATTCAAGTGATCGGGACTGAGCTGGAATTAGAATAAACATCTAATTTTACACTTTATTCCTGCATAACCCAATTGATATTTTTGAATAAAACTTTTGATCCTCTTTTTTATTTTTTTTTATTTTTTCAGAAGGGGATGGGGATAGGCTGGTGGGATATCATGGCATGGAAGAAAAGCTCTTTTTTTTAAAAGCTGTGTATTGACCCTACGTGACAGCACAGTTTTGGTTTTTGGGAGAACAATTGGCACTTTATGGGTTCTGAAAGACATTATATTCTCCTCTAGGTACATTACGGTATTTATTATGGAGAATATGCGCATAATTCATCATCATCACACAGAGAATAGCCCAATTTCTTCTCTCCATGTGCATCTGGATCAAACAAGAAGTACAGAATTGGCCTTTAGTTGGTTTTGTGATAATTGGAAAAAGTACGATAATTATATTTTATCCTTTATGTATCAATTTTTGTAACTTATTTTCACATCACCTTACCATATTTTTCAACTTTAAAATCTTTATCACAACCATCGGGTATGTTAATTTTATAACTTCCAAAAGTTACTTCATCGGCCAGGTGAAAGCTGAATTCAGCAAATCCTTGCTTTGTGGTCACATCCGGCCACTGTGCTACCCGATGTTTTTTCGGGTCCTGCAGAAAAGAGGGAAATTATTATTATTATTACTTGGATAGAAAAGAACAAGATCAGATCAAACCTTCCAGTTGATCTTATTCTGTGACACATTGCAATGAATACTGAAAAATATATAGAACTCTTCTCTAAGTATTCTGGGACCATTTTCCCTCATTTTCAACAAGCGGTAGGATGATCCTTCCCAAATCCTGAACGTGTGAACGTGGCCTTAGCAATGCTTTTGGCACCTAATGGGTTAACTTTAGCTAAAGTAGTATTCCCATCTACAAGATCCTATCCCAATATGTAATAGGTGTAATAATAATAATATTAGCAAATACCTTCAGTTAGAAATATAGTGCAGTGCTTCTGATCAGCTATGTCTCTTTCCTCATGTGCAGGCATTGAAGGACCTTAGGTATCTATGGTTATGACCAATAGCAACTAGGTAACTGTCACTATATTAGTGGTTATAACCATGGCTAACTAAGGTCCTGCAATGCCCTGCACATGAAGAAAAAGACATAGCAAATCAGGAAAGCTATACTAAATTTCTAATTGGAGGTATTTGCCAATATTACTATTATTACACCTGCTACATACTGGGATAGGATCTTGGAGATGGAAAATTCCCCTTTAAGTCCAAGTGGGTGCTTTAACTGGAGGTGTGTAATTCTTCTCTGTGTATTAGTTGGTGTAACACCTCCCCTTAGATTTAACAAAAGTTAACTCATTAGGTGCAAAATACATTGATTAGTGATGAGCGAGTACACTCGTTGCTTGGGTTTTACCGAGCACGCTCGGGTGGTCTCCGAGTATTTGTTAGTGCTCAGAGATTTCGTTTTTGTCGACGCAGCTGCATGATTTATGGCTGCTAGCCAACCTGAGTACATGTGGGGGTTGCCTGGTTGCTAGGGAATCCCCACATGTATTTAAGCTGTCTAGCAGCCATAAATCATGCATGTGCAGCGACAAAAACTAAATCTCCGAGCACTAACAAATACTCGGAGACCACCAGAGCGTGCTCGGGAAAACCCGAGAAACGAGTATACTCGCTCATCACTAACATTGATTGCTAATATCTCTGCAATGGAAATGTGAAATTAAAAAAAGAGATGTTTTATTCCACTCTGCAGCCATTACATCATTGTGTGTCCAGTTCATCATGAAAAATTTGGTGAAAGGTTCTGTAAAAGGGCCAATTCATCATCAGCAGAGGTTTTGTGTTTCTTGGTTTTTACTTGCAGTTTTTGCTGATTTGTTTTGTACCAAATTCATCACACTGACTGTAATTAATGAAATGCAAAGCCCCAAATTCACTTTTTTACTGTCTTTAACTGGCTTTGCAACTTTTCAATGAAAAAGGTTGCACATTTGGCAAAATGTCCCAAAAGTTTGTCAAAAAAACTTAGGGATGACTGGAGTAGAGTAGTGCTTTTTGTAAATGTGTCTAAAATATCTGGAAAATTCACATTGACGTAAAATTTCAGAAAACTAACTAAACCATAAAATACAACATGAAATACGATGCAAAACAAAAAGTCACTAGTTGAGAAGTATTTATGCTAAAGAACTGGTGAAAATACAATGATGAACCGAGCCCGGGGCATTTGTATAAGATTAAAGAAAAATGGCTGGTGTTTTCAAGAAACAATGCCAACCATGCTTGTTCACTGGTGTTACAATTAAACCTAATGAACATTTTATATGGAACCTGACAGCAGTATCTACCCTTTATTAACTAATTACAGAGCTGCATTTTTCAGTAAACATTGATTTCTGGCAACCCAATGTTAAGGGACAGTTGTTAGCATAACTGTAAAATCAGCATTTTAATCTTGTGTTGTTACATATTCTAATTAGCTTGACTAGTGAGAATGGCATGCATGTAGTGCTGAGCAGTCCAGCCCAACCAGCCGATGTCACACCCATAGAGGTGCGGTCAGTGTTTTTAGTGCCCCTCTGCCTAAACTGTAAATCATTTTCTGCGGAATATGTTGGCGCTATATAAATAAAATTATTATTATTATTATTATTATTATTATTTTCTGATGATTGTTTTCATGTGTTAATCTTCTGTAATGCACCTCTCAACAGACTCCCAGGTTCCTGCCTGCAGGGGGCGTTACGCTCCAGAAGATTGACAGTTCGGAATAGAGACATAATTGCCCTGCTGGTCTGAACTGTGCCCTCTTCGAATCTGCATCAACATCAGAGAAGGGCAGGGACAATGAAGGTGATCAGAATGTGCGCTCTAGTGATCCGGACAGGGGTACATCAGTGCTTACAGGGCTAAAACTGGTCTCATTATCACAAGTCCAAAGACTTGTGCAATAACATTCATTCTGCAGAAATACAACATATCCAGTTCTGGGAATATGCGTTATACTTACTCTTATTTCAACCTCACGCAACTAAAAAAAAAAAGAAAAAAAATACATTATTACATGTAAAATACAAGTAGTAAATAATATGAATGTTGTAACATGTCATGTATAGCATTTATTATAGAATATTTATTAAAACTACAAGTTAACCCCATACGGTCTGATAATCCTGCAGACATGTCTTCTTTTTTTGCCTCCTCAGGGGCGGGTGACAGGAAGGAGTAACACATTATTGTAGGAGCAGACTACATATGTTTTGTAGTCTATAACTATGGAGATACAAATGTCTGCATGGCAGCTAGAGACAAAAAGCATTAGGAAATTTTAAATAATACCATGGTGCTTAGTCTTTTATTTAATTGTCGCATCGCAGCAAAAAACTTTGGTGCAAATAACCTGTATGTGAAAAATATAATGGGTAGATGATTCAAACGTGATGAAAGGAAAAGTTAAAGGATTTGTCCACTCCTGGACCACATCAGTGTAATCACTTCTGGGCCCCATAGAAAAGAAAAACAATGTACAGTATGCTCACCTTCCACAATGGTGCTGATCCAGCGATTTAGGCACTGCTATTCTGGGTGGGTTAGGTGTCATTATTTTGTCACTTGAGTGACCTGTAATTGGCTGCAACCCTTACAATCTCATCCGAGTGGACATACACTGCGATGGCAAATGGATGAGCTGGAGTTAATCAACGACCGAAGTTTGGCTGCAGCAGTCACTTGACACAACAATGTCACCTGACCCACCCAAAATTGCAGCACGAACATCACCGGAATTGCATTAATTCAGGAGGTGAGTATGGATTGTTTTTCTTCCCATGGGGACTGAAATAATTAAAGAAGCTGTCCAATATGTTTTGACTGATGACCTGTCCTTAGGATAGGTCATCAATGTCTGACCGGCCAGGGTCCCACACCCAGCACTCCTGCCAATTACCTGCTATCGATGGCGGCAGTGGCTGGCCGGAAGTATCCACTTGACAAGCTGCTTCATCTACTGATAGAGGCAACAGCAGGGTACTACACATCCACCTTCTATTCGAATCAATGGAAGGCAGATGAGTTTTACCTTGTGGCAGCCACGACCAGAAGACGGCCAGCTCCAGAAGTGAGTACTTCCAGCCAGCAACCGTCGCCGCAGACACTGATAACAGCTGATCAATGGGGATACCAGATGTCAGACCCCAACATATCAGACATTGATGACCTATCCTAAGGATACCTCATCAGCCAAAAAGTAGTGGAAAACCTCTTTAAAATGTTCTCCATAGTAGCAAATCAGAGTAAGGAAAACACAGATATTCTGCTGCAAGTTCTCCTGAAACAACAGTTACACTTTCAAGATTTGCCCCATAGTGGCACACCAGAGGTCAATAACGCAATAATCTGCTCCATTTCTCCCATTATAATGTACAGTACTGTAGTTACAGCTTTTGCCAGAATATGGTAACTTGATCTGTGGCACTGGTATAAGCCATCTGGTGCTACATATTACAATTGCCAACCCCTCTGCTTGTTGTTTCAGGTATGGCCTGGGACAGCGGATCTTCTTGGTGTAGCCATGAGGCTCATTGCACCATTCCAGCCACTGGTTTTGCATGTCCCCGCCTCCTTAACCAATGATTGACGGCAATGGCTTACCTGGAGTGAGACCTGACTGGAGAGAAAGCCACGGCAAGACATTGCTGTCAATAACCAGTAAGGGAGGCGGGGACATGCAAAACAAGTGGGTGCAACAGTGCTCTGAGCCTTGTGGCCACACTGATGGTGCACTTAGCACCCTAATTAACATATTTAATTAAACTTTTGAAAGAAGCAGTGATTAGAACAATGAAGGTGCAGTTTTCATGTGGACTATATCCCCTACAAGCCTAGTTGCATAGCTTATACTGGCTCTTCTGACCTCTCTCTGCAGACAGTGCTTACTTTAGGCAAGTCAATGCTGTCAGTCACCAGTGAGAGAGGCGGCACATGCAGAACCAGGGGGCGTAATGGTGCACCGAGCCTCTTGACCTCACCAAGGGTGCACCGAATACCCTAATTAGCATATCTGATTAAGCAACAATTTGGAAGCAACACTTAAAACACTTAATTTGCAATTTTTATAGGAGGTAAATGGACATTGAAAAGTGATTATAAAAAAAACAAAAAAACATTCTCACCTTTTTATTTATAGTTTTAAAATCATCGTCCACGGTTATCACATGAAATTTCACTGTAAAAAGTGCATAATACATGACATTACAAGTTTTGTCATATTGATTCAGCCAATATATTTACATTTATTTTGTGCTCCAAAAGTTTTGTGGCTCTTCAATGGACAATAGGCTGACAACCATTTCCACTAAATTAAGCGAACCTGTCTCCAGTAGAGTTGAGCGACTTTTACTTTTTTAGGATCGAGTCGGGCTTCGTGATACTCGACTTTGTCAAAAGTCGGGTCTGGTGAAATCGGCCGATTATTGCAAAAAGTCGGGAAACCGACAGAAACACGAAACCCAATGCAAGTCAATGGGGAAGCAAAGTCGGCAGTGAGTGGAGGACAGGAAAATACCTACAGTGCCCATTTTAATGCCTAAAACATCAATTCTTGTTACTTAAGCTTGTCATTCTTAATTTACCTTATAATAATAGTTAGGCATTGAAAATTGGGGGTCATTTGGCTAAAGTTGTGGGGGGCAGGGCTGGCTCAAGTTTTTAGTGGGCCCAGGAAACGCGGACTACGTCATAGTGGTGGAGCAGGGAGAGGTAAGTATTTCAACTTTGCAAGTGCTGTGATCCTGAGCAAGCAGGGGGGGCACACTCTTTCGCATTGGCACTGGCACAGGGCCCCTCAAAGTACGGCGGTGTGTTTGACGGCGGGGGCGCTTCCCACCGGCAGAGACACTTTTGCGTACTATGAGGGGCCCTGTGCCAGTGACGTTGCCAACGAGTATGCCCCCCACCTGTTGAAGGAACCTGCATTTCATCTGCACCTTCCTCTTTGTCCCCGTGTATAGTGGTATAGTATGTGGGAAGGGGAACCAGACTTTCAGCAGGGTCAGATTCTGGCTGTGTAGAGTGCAAGGGGAATGTAGTGGTCTGGGTCAATGTACCAGCAGACTCATCTAGCACTGGCTGGGCAATGGGCAGGATGAGGAGGAAACACAGATATAGGCCCAAATAATAAAGAGGGCTAAATGCAGTTCAAAATTGGTAACAGGACTAACCAGGCAGCATTGCTTTGTTCAGTGGAGGACAACTGTAATGAGAGGCTGACACAGTGAGTAGGCCCAAATAAGTAACTAGGCTAAATGCAGTTCAAAATTGGTAACAGGACTAACTAGGCGGCATTGCTTTGTTCAGTGGAGGACAACTGTAATTAGTGGCAGACACAGTTAGTAGGCCCAAATAATAAAGTGGGCCAAATGAAGTTCAAAATTGGTAACAGGAGTAAACAGGCGGCACTGCTTTGTTCAGTGGAGGAGAAAAGCAAGGAGCGGCAGACACCGTTAGTAGGCCCAACCAAACTAGTAGGCCAAATGCAGTTTCATATTCAAAATATAGGCCGAAAGCCTGAAGATTGAAGCACAGGAGAAAAGCACAGGAGAACACCAAGGAGCGGCAGACACCGTTAGTAGGGCCCAACCAAACAAGTAGGCCAAATGCAGTTTAATATCTGATCTAGGCAGAAAGCCTGAAAATTGAAGCTCAGCTTTTTTCAGTGGAGGACAACAACAAGCAGCGGCAGACACCGTTAGTAGGGCCCAACCAAGCTAGTAGGCCAAATGCAGTTTAAAATTTCCTATAGGCCGAAAGCCTGAAGATTGAAGCTCAGCTTTGTTCAGTGGAGGAGAACACCAAGGAGCGGCAGACACCGTTAGTAGGCCCAACCAAACTAGTAGGCCAAATGCAGTTTCATATTCAAAATATAGGCCGAAGGCCTGAAGATTGAAGCTCAGCTTTGTTCAGTGGAGGAGAAAAGCAAGGAGCGGCAGACACCGTTAGTAGGGCCCAACCAAACAAGTAGGTCAAATGCAGTTTAATATCTGATCTAGGCCGAAAGCCTGAAAATTGAAGCTCAGCTTTTTTCAGTGGAGGACAACAACAAGCAGCGGCAGACACTGTTAGTAGGGCCCAACCAAGCTAGTAGGCCAAATGCAGTTTAAAATTTCCTATAGGCCGAAAGCCTGAAGACTGAAGCTCAGCTTTGTTCAGTGTTGGACAGCTGTATTGAGTGGCGCAGACAGACACAGGTAGTAGGCCTAAAATAAAAAAGTATGTAGGATAGCTGCGGAGACACCATCACGTGTTTCTCAATGCAAGCAGTGAATAGCCAGACCTTTCCCTGGGAAGGAACAACCACGAGAAGGGCAGCATCCAATAAAGGAAAACATCCAATACAGGAAAACCACCTATGCCAAGCATGGTATCCATCCACAGACAGCTGTTTCGGGGTTTTTGCCCCTCATCATCTGTTCCTTCACAGCCTTTTACTAGGCACTGCTCCTAATAGCCCGATTCCTACTCTACACTGATGAGGGGCAAACACCCCGAAACAGCTGTCTGTGGATGGATACCATGCTTGGCATAGGTGGTTTTCCTGTATTGGATGTTTTCCTTTATTGGATGCTGACCTTCCCGTGGTTGTTCCTTCCCGGGGAAAGGTCTGGCTATTCACTGCTTGCGTTGAGAAACACGTGATGGTGTCTCCGCAGCTATCCTACATGCATTTGCATATTTCCCATAAGGGATGGGGGCAGTGTTCTGGATCACTGCGTTGAGAAACACGTGATGGTGTCTCCGCGGTGTTGGATGTTTTGGTCTCCCCGAGGCCAATCATCTGTTCCTTCACAGCCTTTTACTAGGCACTGCTCCTAATAGCCCGATTCCTACTCCACACTGATGAGGGGCAAACACCCCGAAACAGCTGTCTGTGGATGGATACCATGCTTGGCATAGGTGGTTTTCCTGTATTGGATGTTTTCCTTTATTGGATGCTGCCCTTCCCGTGGTTGTTCCTTCCCGGGGAAAGGTCTGGCTATTCACTGCTTGCGTTGAGAAACACGTGATGGTGTCTCCGCAGCTATCCTACATGCATTTGCATATTTCCCATAAGGGATGGGGGCAGTGTTCTGGATCACTGCGTTGAGAAACACGTGATGGTGTCTCCGCGGTGTTGGATGTTTTGGTCTCCCCGAGGCCAATCATCTGTTCCTTTTTAAAATAAAAAAGTAGGCTCAATAAAGTTTAAAATAGGTTACAGGGGTACACAGGCAGCATTGGTTTGGTCACCGGAGGGCGATTGCAAGGAGTGGCGCAGACAGACTTACTAGGCCTAAAATAAAAAAGTAGGCTCAATGCAGTTTAAAATGGGTTATAGGGGTACTCAGGCAGCATTGGTTTGGTCAGCGGAGGACGATTGCAAGGAGTGGCGCAGACTTACTAAGCCTAAAATAAAAAAGTAGGCTCAATGCAGTTTAAAAAGTTACAGGGGTACTCAGGCAGCATTGGTTTGGTCAGCGGAGGACGATTGCAAGGAGTGGCGCAGACTTACTAGGCCTAAAATAAAAAAGTAGACTCAATGCAGTTTAAAAAGTTACAGGGGTACTCAGGCAGCATTGGTTTGGTCAGCGGAGGACAATTGCAAGGAGTGGCGCAGACTTACTAGGCCTAAAATAAAAAAGTGTGCTCAATGCAGTTTAAAATAGGTTACAGGGGTACACAGGCAGCATTGGTTTGGTCAGTGGAGGACGATTGCAAGGATTGGAGCAGACTTCCTAGGCCTAAAATAAAAAAGTAGGCTCAATGCAGTTTAAAATAGGTTACAGGAGTACACAGGCAGCATTGGTTTGGTCAGCGGAGGACGATTGCAAGGAGTGGCGCAGACAGACTTACTAGGCCTACAATAAAAAAGTAGGCTCAATGCAGTTTAAAATGGGTTACAGGGGTACTCAGGCAGCATTAGTTTGGTCAGCGGAGGACGATTGCAAGGAGTGGCGCAGACTTACTAGGCCTAAAATAAAAAAGTAGGCTCAATGCAGTTTAAAAAGTTACAGGGGTACTCAGGCAGCATTGGTTTGGTCAGCGGAGGACGATTGCAAGGAGTGGCGCAGACTTACTAGGCCTAAACTAAAAAAGTAGACTCTATGCAGTTTAAAATGGGTTACAGGGGTACACAGGCAGCATTGGTTTGGTCAGCGGAGGACGATTGCAAGGAGTGGCGCAGACTTACTAGGCCTAAACTAAAAAAGTAGGCTCTATGCAGTTTAAAATGGGTTACAGGGGTACACAGGCAGCATTGGTTTGGTCAGCGGAGGACGATTGCAAGGAGTGGCGCAGACTTACTAGGCCTAAAATAAAAAAGTAGGCTCTATGCAGTTTAAAATAGGTTACAGGGGTACACAGGCAGCATTGGTTTGGTCAGCGGAGGACGATTGCAAGGAGTGGTGCAGACTTACTAGGCCTAAAATAAAAAAGTAGGCTCTATGCAGTTCTAAACTGGTAATGACAAAGATCCCACAATCATGGCAACAGTCTGGGTAAAGGCACATGTAAATAACGTGCCCCCAGACAAATTAAATCCGCTCCATGAGTTATATATGTAGACAGGAGAATAAGGAGCATATAGTACAAACAATATATCTTTATTAGTACAAATCTTAAAAACAGATCAGTAATACAGTGCAATATTAGGGATTCCAAATCAAGCACAGAAGGGGAGCCACCGCCCCATTGCCCCCCTATAAGTATGAACAACTACACATAGTGGGAAAAGTAAAAACCCCATGTGGGAAGTAAGGATGGTAAGCTGAGATGTATATAAAATAATCAAGCAACCAAGGTAGGGCTAGAGTAGCAATAATAAATAATCCAAAGCAGATTGATGGATAAAGTAGGTAAGCTTACCAACAAGGAGGGCAAAGGATAGGAGTCCCGCCAGAAAAAAGCGCGCCGACGCGCTTTTCACGGCACTACCACGCCGCTTTCTCAAGCTGGTAGCAGGAGTAAACTGGCGGCACTGCTTTGTTCGGTGGAGGACAACTGGAAGAAGTGGCTGACACAGTAAGTTGGCCAAAATAGTAAAGTGGGCTAAATGTCTGCAAAAAAATGTTCCTAAATAAACAGGTGGCAAAGCTAGGTACAGGGGTGGGTTGCTCTGCTGAGTAGCAGACAGTGGTAGTTTGCGCACAGTATTCACAGGTCTAAATGGAGGGCAGGGCCCCTGTATATTTTTACTATCATCTATCATTTCAACAAATTTGTATTGGCAGTGCCATTGAAGGATTTAACAGCACAGACTACACAGTGGTGGGGCTGGGAGAAGTAAGTTTTGCAAGTGTTAGAGCATAGTTTGAGCTGGGGGGAAACACTCTCTCGTGGGCGGCGGTACTGGCCCAGGGCCCCTCATATTACGCCGGTGTGTCTGATGTTGGTTGTGCACCACCACCGTCAGAGATACTTTATTGTACTATGAAGGACCCTGTGCCAGTGCCGTCACCCAAGAGTGGGCACACCCACCTGTCCAGGCAAACGGCACTCACACGGGTGCTTGCGCCAGGTGGTGACCACGGCCCCGTGGGGGGAGTCAGCCCATTTAGGGAGGTGTAAAAATGGCCTATGGTGGACATTCAGCAGCTGCAAATGGAGTCAGTAAGAGGAGTCCAAAAGCAAGACCTTTTTACAGGAAAGCTACGTGTCAGCAGGGGAAGGTGGGGCAAAATAATTAGAAATCCATGATTGGTTCATAGCAGCTGGGCAAGCGAGCTCCTGTAATGCATATTCTGCCAATTCAGGCCAGGTGTCTATTTTAGATGCCCAGTAATCAAAGGGGAATGACGTGTGAGGGAGAACATCGATAAGGGAGGAAAAATAGTTCGTAACCATACTGGACAAATGTTGTCTCCTGTCACTTTGAATTGATGCAGCAGTACCTGTCGTGTCTGTGGTCATTGCGAAATCATTCCACAACCTGGTCATAAAACCACTCCGTCCAACGCCACTTCTGATTTGTGCACCTCTAACACCTCTGCCATGTTGCCCCCTGCAGCTCGTGTGAGAAACATCACCGCCGCTGTGTGCTGGGAATGCCTGAACCAAATGGTCTACAAGAGTTGCTTGTTTGGTAGCCAATATTTGCTCATGGTTCTCATGTGGCATGATATTTTGCAATTTCCCTTTATAGCGTGGATCCAGGAGGCAGGCCAACCAGTAATCGTCATCGGTCATCATTTTGATAATGCGGGTGTCCCTTTTTAGGATACGCAAGGCATAATCAGCCATGTGGGCCAATGTTTCAGGTGTCAAATCACTGCTTGTGCTGGGTTGAGGAGCACTTTCTGGCAAATCAACATCACTTGTCTCCCGCAAAACCCTGTACCTGACCTTGCAACGCCACCAATTTCTATTGCCCCCTGAGAAGCTTCCTCCTCCCATAAATATTCATCCCCATCATCCTCCTCCTCCTCCGCCACCTAGTCCAGGAGAGTTCCCTGAGCAGACAATGGCTGACTGTCATCAAGGCTTCCCTCATCCTCGGCTGCAGACGCCTGCTCCTTAATGTGCAAATACATTACAGCACGCCTCTGTAGCATGTGCAGTGTGGAGTTCCACCTTTTTGCAACGTCGATTATTAGGCGGTGCTGGGGAAGCTTTAATGATCGCTGATGGTTCTGCATACGGCTGGAGTGTACGGGCGACCAGCGGATGTGCGAGCAAAGTCTTCGCACCTTCAGGAGCAGGGCTGGTAACTCCGGATAACTTTTCAGGAAGCACTGCACCACCAGGTTCAAGGTGTGAGCCAGGCAAGGTATGTTTTTCAGTTGTTAAAGGGCTATGGCAGCCATAAAATTCCTTCCGTTATCACTGACTACCTTGCCTGCCTCAAGATTTACGCTGCACAGCCATGAATGTGTTTCTTGCTGCAAGAACTCGGCCAGAACTTCCGCGGTGTGTCTGTTGTCACCCAAACCCTTCATTTCCAACACAGCCTGCTGACGCTTACCACTAGCTGTTCCATAATGGGACACCTCGTGTGCAACAGTGGTAGTTGCGGATGGAGTGGTCATGCGACTGCGCTCTGTGGACGAGCTTTTGCTTCTGCTGGAGGAGGAGGGGTGGCAAACGCCTACAACCAACTGTTTCCTAGACCGTGGGCTAGGCAGAACTGTCCCACTATGGCTGTCCCCTGTTGACCCACCACATTAACCCAGTGTGCCGTAATGGACACGTAACATCCCTGGCAATGCCTACTGGTCTGTTATGATCCTTGTGGCTTAGTATCACAAATCTGACCAGCTAAGTAGGAATATAGAACGAGCTCTGGGGATGTGGTAACTAGACTGACCGCAATGCTGATCCTTACCGCACACACTATAAGCAGCCGTGGAACGTACCTAGAAATCCTAGACGTCTCTTCACAGCCTGAGAAACTAACTACCCCTAAAGAGAAACAAAGCCTCACTTGCCTCAGAGAAATAATCCCAAAGTATAGAACAGCCCCCCACAAATAATAACAGTGAGTAAAGGAGAAGGCACAAACGCAGTAATGAAAACAGATTCAGCAAAGGAGGCCCGCTAATCACTAGATAGACAGAGGACAGCAAAGAGTCTATGCGGTCAGTACAAAACCCTATCCAAAAATATCCACGCTGAGGGTGCAAGAACCCCCACACCAACTAACGATGTGGGGGGAGCACCTCAGCACCCCAGAACTAACCAGCGAGCAAAAAATCACATAAAAGCAAGCTGGACTGAACTCATAATATACTGAGAAATGTTTTCAAGGAAATCATGAGCAAATAAACAAGCAAACTTAGCTTCTCCTAGCAGAAGACTGGTCACAAGGAATATTCAGGAGAGCAATGAATCAGGACTGAATACACCGACAGCAGGCAACAAGTAAAGGTCCAGCTGGCTTAAATAGGCCTCGCTTAGCACTGCAGCAAAAATGAAACAGCTTAACCCAGCCAAGACCAGTCATAAAGCTAAAGGCCACCAGAGGGAGCCCAAGAACAAATTCACAACAGAGCCCAAGAACAAATTCACAACACTGGTCCATGCATCTGTTGTGAGGTGCACCTTTCTACTGACTGATTGCCTGAGTGCATGGACAATGTGGTCTTTGATATGCTGGTGAAGGGCTGGGATGGCTTTTCTCGCAAAGAAGTGTCAACTGGGTAGGTCATAGCGTGGTACTGCGTAAGCCATCAGGACTTTGAAAGCTTCGCTTTCAACCAACCGGTAGGGCATCATCTCTAACGAGATTAGTCTAGCAATGTGGGCGTTCAAACCCTGTGTACGTGGATGAGAGGATGAGTACTTCCTTTTCCTAATGAGAGTCTCTTGTAGGGTGAGCATGACTGGAGAGCTGCATATGGTGGAACTAGCAGGGGGGTTGTGGACATGGCAGATTGAGAGAGGGTTGGTGAGGGTATTCTTGCTGTTGCCCTACATACAGTGTTTCCTACCAACAACCTGGTGATTCCCTGACTGCTTTGGCCTTGCAACGATACCTCCGCATTTGCTGCAGGTGGTGTCCTAAATGGTGGGCTTACAGTGAGGGAAGCAATGTAGCGTTGCTAACTAGCTTCATTGTGAGTGGGTGCAACAACGTTACGGGACGTTTGGTAGTTAGTCCAGGCTTGCAAGTGCATGCTGGTTAAATGTCTACGCATGCACGTTGTATTTAAATTTTTGACATTCTGCCCTCTGATAAAGGTCCTTGAGCATTTCTTGCAGATAACTTTGCACTGATCATTCAGATCTTGGTTAAAAAATTGCCAGTCTGCACTCTTCCTACTATCGAATACCTTTTCAGGCATTGCACACTATGCTACTTTCACCAGATGGCCACGCTGTCCTAAAACTGTTTTTGGTTTTGACACACGGTTTTGGCCAGATACGGGCCTGCCACGACCTCTTCCACCAGACTTCCTCATTCTTGGGAAAATGTAACCAAACTAACAACCGTTATATGGTACTGTAAAACAAGGTAGAAGGTGTATGTAAACTTGTTGTGAATTTAAATCTCCCTTTCTATATGTGTGGGAGACTGCTGCAAAAATCAGGCCCACTGTATTACACTACACAGTGTAAGTGGCAGAAAGTGGCTGGCAGATATACGCCAAACAGGACTGACGCAGATGGACTTAGTGGCAATATAAATCTCCCTTTTTATGTGTGGGACAGTGCTGCAAAAAAAAACAGGCCCACTGTATTACATTACACAGTATAAGTGGCAGAAAGTGGCTGGAAGATATATATATATATATATATATAAAAATAAGGGACTGTACTACAATAACAATCTCCCTACAATGATCTCAGGACAAGTATGGCAGCCAGCAATAAAAAGGACTGCTGCACACAAAAGTGTGGACAAACAAACAATAGAACTGTGCAGAAAGGAGCAACAGGACTTTTGCTTTTAAAAAAGCAGTTGGTTTGCACAGCGGCGAACAAACAGCAATGCAGCTATCAGGGAGCCTTATAAGCTACAGAGCTGTTGCACAGAAATCTAGCCTCCACTGTCCCTGCAAAGAAAAGGTGGTGTTGGACAGTGGAAATCGCTACAGCACAAGCGGTTTGGGGGTTTTCTTTCCTCCCTATCAATATCCCTGCTTCTGACGAAGCTGCAGCAACCTCTCCCTATGCTCAGATCGGCAGAAGTAAGATGGCGGTCAGCGTGCACGCCCCTTTATAGCCCCTGTGATGCCGCAGAAAGCAAGCCAATCACTGCCATGCCCTTCTCTAAGATGGTGGGTACCGAGACCTATGTCATCACGCTGCCCACACTCTGCGTCCACCTTCATTGGCTGAGAAATGGCGCTGAAAGCGTCATACGAAATGCGACTTTGGCGTGAAGATCGCCGACAGCATGGCCGATCCCATGCTGGGATTGGGTCGGGTTTCACGAAACCCGACTTTGCCGAAAGTCGGCAATTTTTGAAAATGTCCGATCCGTTTCGCTCAACCCTAGTCTCCAGGTCAAAAGTGAGTATTTTTTTCTTATTTTATTCCCACTGAGTATTCCATTTCTTGTGTTTTGTTATTTAAATTCACCATACGGTTCTAGAGATATGAGTATTTGTCACGCCTCCTGAATAAAGCTCAGTGCAGTGAAACACGTGTCGAGGTGATTGTGCCTCTCCATTATTCTGTCTCTCCAAGGATATATATTTTTTGCTGGCCTGCCATGTCTCATGGTATTGAATATAGATTATGGCCATTTTTTGGCTATATCATTTTACCTGTTATATGATGTTTTTTACTACTGATTATATGTATCCTTGATATAATGGGGTTTATTCTAATCTATAGTGTATAGTAACCCTTTCTAATCTAAGCAGGTGTCTAATATATATATATATATATATATATATATATATATATATATATATATTTGTCTAATGCACTTTATTTTTCTTATTGTGAATTGCTATTTTTTATATTATTTCCTAATTTATCGCTGCCAATTCACATTATGTTGTTTCTTTATACACTATCTACATTATCTGGGAGAGCACATTTTTTGAGGGGGATACATTACCTTTTATGTCAGGAATCTACTGATCTTTATGAGATTTTTATGCTCTTTCCCCTGATGCACGTTTATATCTTTTCCCAGATCTTTTCTCCATTCATTAGTAATTGTTATAATTATTTAACAAAGTTTATATTATTGTATCTTTATTATTAGGTTGTTGCTGCTATGTTCTTTTCTCCTATTGGATACAGTATTGCTATATTATGTGATCATTTCCGTTAGATAGAAATTTGTTTGGTCGATGTTTTATGTTTACATTTATTTGGGTTGAACGCTGAAACGTTTTTATAGACATTAGACTGACAACTGTTTCCAATAAATCAAGCATCGACAATGAAGAGGACCCGAAGTGACCAGGTCTTGCTCTTATTTTATTTCCACTGCGTATTCTGTTTTCAGTTGTTTTTTTTTTTTTTTTTAAATCTAACATAAGGTTTCAGAGATATGAGCATATTTATAAAGTGTTCATTTTTATAATCTCTACCAAGGGGATATGGTTAACAGGCTAATATACAGAGCAAGGTAAAGACATGCCCCCGAGAATCCTGTGAGCTATATCGCCTTAGTAAAAAAACTATTGAAAAAAAGTAGCAGCAAATATATTGTCCCGTATCTCTGGAACGGTATGATGGATGTTAATTGATCAAAACACAGCATACTCAAAAGAGCAGCGGGAATAAAAAAAAAAAAAACAACAACTTTTAATTTGGTATCCCACTGTTTTTTGGTTAGTGACTTGTAAGATGATTAGCTTCCTTGACACTGGGTTGCAAACTTTGGCCGAAACATCTGCTAATACATCATGTTTATTATATTTGTAGGATGAACTTTGGTATGTTGTGGAAGAATAAGGTGTCAGTTCTTGTATTCTCTCTAGTCATCTAGTAAACCTGCTGCTATGCAGTCCTCCATATTTAGGAGCTTGGTATATCCCCGCTGATACCACTGATTGTCAGCTTTCTGCCTATGCACAGTGTACACAGGAAGCTGTCAATAGATAGTGTGGGTGGGTTTTATTGACCTCAGCATTCAGAGAATAGATGAACCGGATTTTTTTCAAAACAGCAGCAAGCTAAGGTTTGTGAACACAATGTCTTTTTCAGGGAGATTCCATTTTGGAACCACATGAAAAAGAGGTGAATAAACGTTAAACATAATGATTATATGTACCACTGCAATGTCAAACCAATTGCTGTACATATCTTGCATGTTTTGTGAATTATTTAACTACTTCAGGCTTTAAAAGCCATGAAGCCGCAAAAAAAAAAATGAGCTGACTATTCTTTAAGCGGCTTCCATGCATTATTTTATATACATGAAGATGAAAAAGATGCCAGAGGAGACGCTTCAGAATATACAACTGGCATTTTCCTGAAGGGACTCCTGCTTAAAAAATGATGTGGGTATGCTGGCTTTTAAAATATGTAGTGTGTACATATCCTAAGTCCTACATCACTGGAATCAGGGTCTCTGCCCCTACATTATGGTGCTCTCAGATAGGGTAGCAAAAACCTGGCTACAAATTCCCTTAAAAAGGTGCTAGTATAAAAGTATGAGTGTGACCACCATATAAAATCCTCATACAAAGCGTCTGCCCCATCCTCGTGGATGTTTGATGTGTGAGTGGACTTTCAGCAGTGTTCTGCATCTGTACGGCCTCCATTATATAATGTTGTGGAGTGTCTGATAATGTCTGGAAATCGTTGTGGAATTAATGGTTCTATATAAGTGAGTAAAATAATATATTTGCTTTTCCTTTCCGTGAGTCACTTACCTGTATCACCTGGCTTGTAGGTTGTCTTATCACTGTGAATGATGCATGGAATACCTCTGTCATGAATCATAATCTTTTTGCTGTCATTCACATTGAGGTTTTCTCCATGCGCATATACATGTAGGTCATGGAAATTATGACCTCTTGCTAATATTGGGACCTGATAAAAAAAAAAAATAAAAGCATATTTTTTTTTATATTTGTCTTGTGAAACCCGACCACCCACAACTTTAATGGATATTCTATTCTAGCTTCTGTGTTCTGTCTGCATCATGAAAAATGTATTTTATTTTCCAATGTACTTCTATGCAGATTCCTCACAGCTTTATTCTCTCTGCTAGCAATTGGTAAATAGGAACCATCATTGTC
This sequence comes from Ranitomeya variabilis, assembly GCF_051348905.1. Classification (NCBI taxonomy): domain Eukaryota; kingdom Metazoa; phylum Chordata; class Amphibia; order Anura; family Dendrobatidae; genus Ranitomeya; species Ranitomeya variabilis. The sequence goes on along the minus strand of NC_135235.1, from coordinate 51,460,930 downwards.
CACTTCTGTGGTTAAAAATCTGTCCATGTCATGAGATGGACTCAACGTTGGGCAAAGTTTTACACCTCTGTGTGCATAACATGACCACGACTGATTTTTTAGCCCCTGTGATCTTTATACATAATGTACTATAATTTATGAAAAGCTATTTGTGACTCATTTAAAGAGGTTGTCCAGTCGAAAACTACAAGTCTGCAGTCACTCTAAGTGACTGTAGACTTGTGAATCCTCACATTGTGCACACTGCGAGCTGTGAGGATTCTATTGTGCTAGGGCCAGGTACGGGCAGTGATGTGACCGCACGTATGGATATGCACACTCCTGGCCACTTTCTGACTGGATGCGTGCGACCTCATTTAATGCAAGTGCAATGAGCGAGACCGGAAACAGTCTAGTCAGAATGTGGCTGGGAACATGCATATCGCATACATGTGGTCATATAACAACTCATTCCCGGCGCCAGCACTGGAGAATCCTTACAGCACGCAGTACACCTGACGTGAGGATTCACAAGTTTGCAGTAACAAAGAGTGACTGCAGACTTCTAGTTTAGGACCACACAGCTCATTTAAGCATCAGCAAGGAACTCCAAGGTGACAATATTTGTATTCTTTATATTGTGGTGTAAATTATTCCCTTTAAGATGGATGCTGCAAAGCTTCTTTTTCATGAGATATGTTAGTAAGGGCTGTCACAAAGTGTAGGCAGGGGCAGGCACATGCCTACAGTGCCATTAGACCTCAGGTGTTCATTCTTCAGGAGCTCTTTACTCCCCGGTCTCCCAGCTTCCTTCTTGCATTTGGGGAGTACTTTTAATCAGTATAATGGCGCTAACCTGACAGTGTCTGTAGTTTACTGAACAAAATCCTGCTGACAGGTTCTCTTTAAGAAGTTGAGTCAACCATACAACAAATCATGGACTCTAATAAAGCCCAGCTGGACTTCATAGGAAGACCAACATGGAAGCCAACGGGTTGGTCCATTACATTTATATTCATGACATTTCCTTAAAATAAGTCATCAATATCCAACTGGTGGGGGTCCAACACCTGGTACCACCACTGATCAGCTTTCTCAGTGCAGACAGTGGCAAGACTTATGGCCAGGACCGTGTGTCTTAAATGCTACTGTTAATGTTTGATAGCTTTAGATCAGGGGTGAACAGTAGCAATCAGAACTAGCTCTGAATACTGCACTTCAAGGCAGATGTATAATACAGCCAGCATCTGTCTTGCATGGAGCTGGCTCAGCACTTGAGCCTGCTCCATATAGCCAAACCAGCTTTTTTGATGTAACGGTACATCATGGACCTTGAAGGGGTCAATACAGCTTGTTTTAAGTTTTACAACACGGGTATACATTTGTATGTAGTGGTAAAAACAATGCAGCAACTGAAAAATAAAAAGCAAAATTATACATAAAAATGTAGATAAAACAATAAGAACGATTCTAATATGTGTCTCAGTTTTGGGGCATGGTTTCACTAATCCCCAATGTATTTGCAATCCAGCTTTTGGGACTTTCCCAGAAAAGCCGTGATTGTGGTCAAAAGCATGACATAAGTGTGTGGTGTCTCACCGAAATGCAGAAAAGTTGAAAGAGTTAACACATTTTGTACCTTTAACTTTAGGGGCCAAGAGAGCTTCATCTGTCCTGGTGGGAGCTTTATATTAATGATAATGGATAGGAAGCTTAAACTTTGGATGCATATAATACAATGTTAAAGCAGCCGAGGTATCGGACAGTACAACATACACTACATGTCAGTCAATCAATATGATCCTCAGGTTCAGACATCACAAATTATCTTTCCTGACACGTCAATGGGAAATTTTTTGATGATCTGTATTTTTTTTTTAAACAAAAAATATATAGGGGGTGCTCTCTGTTAAGAATAGGTGCTCTGGAGAAAAATACTGTATATATATCAAAAATAACTGCGGCACACTTAAAGTTCCAAATAAATGGCAAAATTTATTATAAGCTTCCAAAAAATAGATGATACATTTCATAACATGTCCCATGCACAATAGCCAAACATGGTAAGTGAATCAACGAACGATATACCAGATTCACTTACCATGTTTGGCTATTGTGCGTGGGACATGTTATGAAATGCATCATATATTTTTAGGAAACATATAATAAACTAGCCGTTTCCAGCCAGCTAACGCTTGGCATGCTCATTGCTATCTAATTTTTGTCGAAATTGTTGTTGTCGATCCGCTACTGCATCGTTGTCCGGATTTTCCTGCGGCCTGTGAGATGGACCTGGTGACTCTTCTTGGCTCATTTTGTTTGGGAGAATGCGGATGCAATTAAATGTACGTTTACCTTGGCTGAAGTGGTTGAATTACATAAAAAGGAAGTGCTGAGTGTGGTAATGTGGGGGGGGCAGAGCCTCGTGTGGTAATGTGGGGGAACGGAGCCTCGTGTGGTAATGTGTGGGGAGGGAGCCTCGTATGGTAATGTGGGGGGATGGAGCCTCGTGTGGTAATGTGGGGGAACGGAGCCTCGTGTGGTAATGTGTGGGGACAAAGCCTCATGTGGTAATGTGTGGGGACGGAGCCTCGTGTGGTAATGTGTGAGGACGGAGCCTCATGTGGTAATGTGTGGGGACGAAGCCTCGTGTGGTAATGTGTGGGGATGCAGTCTCATGTGGTAATGTGTGAGGACGGAGCCTTGTGTGGTAATGTGTGGGGACGAAGCCTCGAGTGGTAATGTGGAGGGACAGAGCCTCGTGTGCTAATGTGTGAGGATGGAGCCTTGTATGGTAATGTGTGGGGATACAGCCTCGTGTGGAAATGTGTGGGGACGCAGCCTCGAGAGGTAATGTGTGGGGATGGAGCCTCGTGTGGTAATATGGGGGGACGGAGCCTCGTGTTAGTAATGTGTGGGGATGGAGCCTCGTGTGGTAATGTGTGGGGATGGAGCCTCGTGTGGTAATGTGTGGGGACGGAGCCTCGTGTGGTAATGTGTGGGGATGGAGCTTCATGTGGTAATGTGGGGGGATGGAGCATCGTGTGGTAATGTGTGTGGATGGAGCCTCGTGTGATAATGTGTGGGGACGGAGCCTCGTGTGGTAATCTGTGGGGACGGAGCCTCGTGTGGTAATGTGTGGGGACGGAGCCTCGTGTGGTAATGTGTGGGGACAGAGCCTCATGTGGTAATGTGGGGGGGCGGGATTATGTGTGGTAATATGGTGGGGGGGCGGGATTATGTGTGGTAATGTGGTGGGGGGCGGGATTATGTGTGGTAATGTGGTGGGGGGTGGGATTATGTGTGGTAATGTGGTGGGGGCGGGATTATGTGCGGTAATATGGTGGGGGCAGGATTATGTGTGGTAATGTGGTGGGGGCAGGATTATCTGTGGTAATGTGGTGGGGGTCGGGATTATGTGTGGTGATGTGTTGGGGGGCGGGATTATGTGTGGTGATGTGGTGGAGGGGGCGGGATTAGGTGTGGTGATGTGCTCGGGGGTGGGATTATGTGTGGTGATGTGGTGGGGGGCAAGATTATGTGTGGTGATATGGTGGGGGTGGGATTTTGTGTGGTGATGTGGTGGGGGGCGGCATTATGTGTGGTGATGTTGTGGGGGGGCAGGTGTTGTGAATTTGGATTCTGGGCTCCCCCGGTGGCTACTGGTGGAATTGAACTGGTGTCTTCATCTTCTCTGTTCACCTGTTCCCATCAAGATGTGGGAGTCGCTATATAACCTTGCTGCTCTGTTAGTTTCTTGCCGGTCAACAATGTTATCAGAAGCCTCTCTGTGCTTGTTCCTGCTCCTAGACAACTACTAGATAAGTTGGACTCTTGTCCATGTTTGTTTTTGCATTTTGTTCCAGTTCACAGCTGTAGTTTCGTTACTGTGTCTGGAAAGCTCTTGTGAACGGGAATTGCCACTCTGGTGTTATGAGTTAATGCCAGAGTTTTAAAGTAATTTCTGGATGGTGTTTTTTGATAGGGTTTTCAGCTGACCATGAAAGTGTCCTTTCTGTCTTCTGCTATGTAGTAAGTGGACCTCAAATTTGCTAAACCTATTTTCATACTACGTTTGTTATTTCATCTCAACTCACCGCCAATACATGTGGGGGGCCTCTGTCTCCTTTCGGGGTATTTCTCTAGAGGTGAGCTAGGACTAATATTTTCCTCTGCTAGCTTTATTTAGTCCTCCGGCTGGGCTGGGCATCTAGAATCAACGTAGGCATGCTACCCGGCCACTGCTAGTTGTGCGTTAGGTTTAGTTCATGGTCAGCTCAGTTCCCATCTTCCAAGAGCTAGTTCCTATATATGCTTATGCTATGTTCTCTTGCCATTGAGATCATGACAGTTTGACCGGCCAGCAAAGTGTTAATTGTTTGGGCTGAAGCAGGAGAAAAAGAAGTGTTGAAGGGAAATTTTTTTTTTTTTCCCCTCAGAGTTTTGCTGCCTAGCCCTTAATTGCTGTCTAGCTGCTTCTTACCTCCTCTTAACCCTTGAATGGCTCTGTGTCCACCTGTTTGTAATGGATCTTCAGAGTGTAACTGCAGGTTTGAATAATCTCGCCACGAAGGTACAAAATTTGCAAGATTTTGTTTGTCATGCACCTGTATCTGAGCCGAGAATTCCTTTGCCGGAATTTTTCTCGGGGAATAGATCCGGGTTTCAGAATTTTCGAAATAATTGCAAATTATTTTTGTCTCTGAAATCTCGCTCTGCCGGAGACCCTGCACAGCAGGTCAGGATTGTGATTTCCTTGCTCCGGGGCGACCCTCAAGACTGGGCTTTTTCATTGACACCAGGAGATCCTGCGTTGCTCAATGTGGATGCGTTTTTTCTGGCCTTGGGGTTGCTTTATGACGAACCTCATTTGGAGCTTCAGGCAGAAAAAACTTTGATGTCCCTATCTCAGGGGCAAGATGAAGCGGAAATTTACTGCCAAAGATTCCGTAAATGGTCTGTGCTTACTCAGTGGAATGAGTGCGCCCTGGCGGCGACTTTCAGAGAGGGTCTCTCTGATGCCATTAAGGATGTTATGGTGGGGTTCCCTGCGCCTGCGGGTCTGAATGAGTCCATGACAATGGCTATTCAGATCGATAGGCGTTTGCGGGAGCGCAAACCAGTGCACCATCTGGCGGTGTCCACTGAGAAGTCGCCAGAGAGTATGCAGTGTGATAGAATTCTGTCCCGAAGCGAGCGGCAGAATTTTAGACGGAAAAATGGGTTGTGTTTCTATTGTGGTGATTCTACTCATGTTATATCAGCATGCTCTAAGCGCACTAAAAAGCTTGGTAAATCTGTTTCCATTTGCACCTTACCGTCTAAATTTATTCTATCTGTGACCCTGATTTGCTCTTTGTCATCTATTACCACGGACGCCTATGTCGACTCTGGCGCCGCTTTGAGTCTTATGGATTGGTCCTTTGCCAAACGCTGTGGGTATGATTTAGAGCCTTTGGAGACTCCTATTCCTCTGAAGGGGATTGACTCCACCCCATTGGCTAATAATAAACCACAATACTGGACACAAGTAACTATGCGTATTAATCCGGATCACCAGGAGATTATTCGCTTTCTGGTGCTGTATAATCTACATGATGATTTGGTGCTAGGATTGCCTTGGCTGCAATCTCACAACCCAGTCCTCGACTGGAGAGCTATGTCTGTGTTGAGCTGGGGATGTAAGGGGGCTCATGGGGATGTACCTGTGGTTTCCATTTCATCATCCATTCCCTCTGAAATTCCTGAGTTCCTGTCTGACTATCGTGACGTCTTTGAAGAATCCAAGCTTGGTTCGTTACCTCCGCACCGAGAGTGCGATTGTGCCATAGATTTAATCCCGGGTAGTAAATACCCAAAGGGTCGTTTATTTAATCTGTCTGTGCCTGAACATGCTGCTATGCGAGAATATATAAAGGAGTCCTTGGAAAAGGGACATATTCGTCCATCGTCATCTCCCTTAGGAGCCGGTTTCTTCTTTGTGTCAAAAAAAGACGGCTCTTTGAGACCATGTATTGATTATCGGCTTTTGAATAAAATCACTGTTAAATATCAGTACCCATTGCCGTTGCTGACTGATTTGTTTGCTCGCATAAAGGGGGCCAAGTGGTTCTCTAAGATTGACCTTCGTGGGGCGTATAATTTGGTGCGAATCAGGCAGGGGGATGAGTGGAAAACCGCATTTAATACGCCCGAGGGCCACTTTGAGTATTTAGTGATGCCTTTTGGTCTTTCTAATGCTCCGTCAGTTTTCCAGTCCTTTATGCATGATATTTTTCGCGATTATTTGGATAAATTTGTGATTGTGTATCTGGATGATATTCTGATTTTTTCGGATGACTGGGACTCTCATGTCCAGCAAGTCAGGAGGGTTTTTCAGGTTTTGCGGTCTAATTCTCTGTGTGTGAAGGGTTCTAAGTGTGTTTTTGGGGTACAGAGGATTTCCTTTTTGGGATATATTTTTTCCCCCTCTTCCATTGAAATGGATCCTGTCAAGGTTCAAGCTATTTGTGATTGGACGCAGCCCTCTTCTCTTAAGAGTCTTCAGAAATTTTTGGGCTTTGCTAACTTTTATCGTCGATTTATTGCTGGTTTTTCGGATATTGCTAAGCCATTGACCGATTTGACTAAGAAGGGTGCTGATGTTGCTGATTGGTCCCCTGATGCTGTGGAGGCCTTTCGGGAGCTTAAGCGCCGTTTTTCCTCTGCCCCTGTGTTGCGTCAGCCTGATGTTGCTCTACCTTTTCAGGTTGAGGTCGACGCTTCTGAGATCGGAGCTGGGGCAGTGTTGTCGCAGAAAAGTTCTGACTGCTCCGTGATGAGGCCTTGTGCCTTCTTTTCCCGTAAATTTTCGCCCGCTGAGCGGAATTATGATGTTGGGAATCGGGAGCTTTTGGCCATGAAGTGGGCTTTTGAGGAGTGGCGCCATTGGCTTGAGGGGGCCAGACATCAGGTGGTGGTATTGACTGACCACAAAAATTTGATTTATCTTGAGACCGCCAGGCGCCTGAATCCTAGACAGGCGCGCTGGTCATTATTTTTCTCTCGGTTTAATTTTGTGGTGTCATACCTACCGGGTTCTAAGAATGTTAAGGCGGATGCCCTTTCTAGGAGTTTTGAGCCTGACTCGCCTGGTAACTCTGAGCCCACAGGTATCCTTAAGGATGGAGTGGTATTGTCAGCCGTTTCTCCAGACCTGCGGCGGGCCTTGCAGGAGTTTCAGGCGGAGAGACCTGATCGTTGCCCACCTGATAAACTGTTTGTTCCTGATGATTGGACCAGTAGAGTCATCTCTGAGGTTCATTCTTCTGCGTTGGCAGGTCATCCTGGCATTTTTGGTACCAGGGATTTGGTGGCAAGGTCCTTCTGGTGGCCTTCCCTGTCACGAGATGTGCGAGGCTTTGTGCAGTCTTGTGACGTTTGTGCTCGGGCCAAGCCTTGTTGTTCTCGGGCTAGTGGATTATTGTTGCCCTTGCCTATTCCTAAGAGGCCTTGGACGCACATCTCGATGGATTTTATTTCAGATCTGCCTGTTTCTCAGAAGATGTCTGTCATCTGGGTGGTGTGTGACCGTTTTTCTAAGATGGTCCATTTGGTTCCTCTGCCCAAGTTACCTTCTTCTTCCGAGTTGGTTCCTCTGTTTTTTCAAAATGTTGTTCGTTTGCATGGTATTCCTGAGAATATCGTTTCTGACAGAGGGACCCAATTCGTGTCTAGATTTTGGCGGGCATTCTGTGCTAGGATGGGCATAGATTTATCTTTTTCGTCCGCTTTCCATCCTCAGACGAATGGCCAGACCGAGCGGATTAATCAGACCCTGGAGACATATCTGAGGTGTTTTGTGTCTGCTGACCAGGATGATTGGGTTGCTTTTTTGCCATTGGCGGAGTTCGCTCTCAATAATCGGGCCAGCTCTGCCACTTTGGTGTCCCCGTTTTTCTGTAATTCGGGGTTTCATCCTCGATTTTCCTCTGGTCAGGTGGAATCTTCGGATTGTCCTGGAGTGGATGCTGTGGTGGAGAGATTGCATCAGATCTGGGGGCAGGTGGTGGACAATTTGAGGTTGTCCCAGGAGAAGACTCAGCTTTTTGCCAACCGCCACCGTCGTGTTGGTCCTCGGCTTTCTGTTGGGGATTTGGTGTGGCTGTCTTCTCGTTTTGTCCCTATGAGGGTCTCTTCTCCTAAGTTTAAGCCTCGGTTTATCGGCCCGTATAAGATATTGGAGATTCTTAACCCTGTTTCCTTCCGTTTGGACCTCCCTGCATCCTTTTCTATTCATAACGTTTTTCATCGGTCATTATTGCGCAGGTATGAGGTACCGGTTGTGCCTTCCGTTGAGCCTCCTGCTCCGGTGTTGGTTGAGGGTGAGTTGGAGTACGTTGTGGAGAAAATCTTGGACTCTCGTGTTTCCAGACGGAGACTCCAGTATCTGGTCAAGTGGAAGGGATACGGCCAGGAGGATAATTCTTGGGTGAATGCATCTGATGTTCATGCCTCCGATCTGGTTCGTGCCTTTCATAGGGCCCATCCTGATCGCCCTGGTGGTTCTGGTGAGGGTTCGGTGCCCCCTCCTTGAGGGGGGGGTACTGTTGTGAATTTGGATTCTGGGCTCCCCCGGTGGCTACTGGTGGAATTGAACTGGTGTCTTCATCTTCTCTGTTCACCTGTTCCCATCAAGATGTGGGAGTCGCTATATAACCTTGCTGCTCTGTTAGTTTCTTGCCGGTCAACAATGTTATCAGAAGCCTCTCTGTGCTTGTTCCTGCTCCTAGACAACTACTAGATAAGTTGGACTCTTGTCCATGTTTGTTTTTGCATTTTGTTCCAGTTCACAGCTGTAGTTTCGTTACTGTGTCTGGAAAGCTCTTGTGAACGGGAATTGCCACTCTGGTGTTATGAGTTAATGCCAGAGTTTTAAAGTAATTTCTGGATGGTGTTTTTTGATAGGGTTTTCAGCTGACCATGAAAGTGTCCTTTCTGTCTTCTGCTATGTAGTAAGTGGACCTCAAATTTGCTAAACCTATTTTCATACTACGTTTGTTATTTCATCTCAACTCACCGCCAATACATGTGGGGGGCCTCTGTCTCCTTTCGGGGTATTTCTCTAGAGGTGAGCTAGGACTAATATTTTCCTCTGCTAGCTTTATTTAGTCCTCCGGCTGGGCTGGGCATCTAGAATCAACGTAGGCATGCTACCCGGCCACTGCTAGTTGTGCGTTAGGTTTAGTTCATGGTCAGCTCAGTTCCCATCTTCCAAGAGCTAGTTCCTATATATGCTTATGCTATGTTCTCTTGCCATTGAGATCATGACAGGCAGGATTATGTGTGGTGATGTGGTTGGATGGCGGGATTATGTGTGGTGATGTTGTGGGGGGTGGGATTATGTATGGTGTTGTGGTGGGGGGCAGGATTATGTGTGGTGATGTGGTGGGGGGGCGGGATTATGTGTGGTGATGTGGTGGGGGGGCGGGATTATATGTGGTGATGTGGGGGGGCAGGATTATGTGTGGTAATGTGGTGGGGGGCGGGATTATGTGTGGTAATGTGGTGGGGGGCGGGATTATGTGTGGTAATGTGGTGGGGCGGTATTATGTGTGGTAATGTGGTGGGGGCGGTATTATGTGTGGTAATGTGGTGGGGGCAAGATTATGTGTGGTAATGTGGGGGGGCTGGATTATGTGTGGTAATGTGGGGGGCGGGATTATGTGTGGTGATGTGGTGGGGGTGGGATTATGTGTGGTGAGGTGGTGGGGGGCAGGATTATGTGTTGTGATGTGGTGGGGCGGGATTATGTTTGGTGATGTGGTGGGGGGCGGGATTATGTGTGGTGATGTGGTGGGGGGGAGGGAGGGATTATGTGTGGTGGTGGGGGTAGGATTATGTGTGGTGATGTGATGGGGGCGGGATTATCTGTGGTGATGTGGTGGGGGGTGGGATTATGTGTGATGTGGTGAGGGGCGGAATTATGTGTGGTAATGTGGTGGGGGGTGGGATTATGGGTGGTAATGTGGTGTGGGGTGGGATTATGTGTGGTGATGTGGTGGGGGGCGGGATTATGTGTGGTGATGTGGTGGAGGGCAGGATTATGTGTGGTAATGGGGTGGGGGGGCGAAATTATGTGTGGTGATGTGTTGGGGGGGCGGGATTATGTGTGGTGATGTGGTGGGGGGGCGGGATGATGTGTGGTGATGTGGTGGGGGAGAGATTATGTGTAGTGATGTGGTGGGCAGGCGGGATTATGTGTGGTGATGTGGTGGGGGCGGGATTATGTGTGGTGAGGTGGTGGGGGGCAGGATTATGTGTTGTGATGTGGTGGGGCGGGGTTATGTTTGGTGATGTGGTGGGGGGCGGGATTATGTGTGGTGATGTGGTGGGGGGCGAGATTATGTGTGGTGATGTGGTGGGGGGCGGGATTATGTGTGGTGATGTGGTGGGGGGGCGGGATTATGTGTGGTAATGGGGTGGGGGGGCGGGATTATGTGTGGTGATGTGGTGGGGGTGAAATTATGTGTGGTGATGTGGTGGGCGGGCGGGATTGTGTGTGGTAATGTGGTGAGGCGGGATTGTGTGTTTTGATGTGGAGCGGATTGTGTGTGGTAATGTGGTGGGGGAGCGGGATTGTGTGTGGTAATGTGGTGGGGGGCGTGATTGTGTGTTGTTATGTGGTGGGGGGGTGGTATTGTGTGTGGTAATGTGGTAGGGGCGGGATTGTGTGTGGTAATGTGGTGGGGGGCGTGATTGTGTGTGGTAATGTGGTGGGGCGGGATTATGTGTGGTGATGTGGTGGGGGGGCCGTGATTGTGTGTCGTAATGTGGTGGGGAGCGGGATTATGTGTGGTGATGTGGTGGGGGGGCGGGATTATGTGTTGTAATGTGGTGGGGGGCGGGATTGTGTGTGGTAATCGGGTGGGCGGGATTATGTGTGGTGATGTGGTGGGGTGCAGCATTGTGTGTGGCAATGTGGTGGGGGGCGGTATTGTGTGTGGTAATGTAGTGGGGGCGGGATTGTGTGTGGTAATGTGTTGGGGGGAATGATTATGTGTGGTAATGTGGTGGGTGGGCGGTATTGTGTGTGGTAATGGGGTGGGGGGCGGGATTATGTGTGGTGATGTGATGGGGGTGGGGCTACTGTGCAGGGGGCGGGATTAGCGAGTGTGATGTGGTGGGGGGTGGGATTATGTGTGGTGATGTGGTGGGGGGGCAGGATTGTGTGTGATAATGTGGTGGGGGGAGGGATTGTGTGTGGTAATGTGGTGGGGGCGGGATTGTGTGTGGTAATGTGGTGGGGGGCGGGATTATGTGTGGTGATGTGTTGGGGGCGTGATTGTGTGTGGTAATGTGGTGGGGGAGGGATTATGTGTGGTGATGTGGTGGGGGCGGTATTATGTGTGGTAATGTGGTGGGGGCGGGATTGTGTGTGGTAATGTGGTGGGGGCAGGATTGTGTGTGGTAATGTGGTGTTGGGGCGTGATTGTGTGCGGTAATGTGGTGGTGGGTGGGATTATGTGTGGTAATGGGGTGGGGGGGCGGGATTATGTGTGGTGGTGTGGTGGGGGTGAAATTATGTGTGGTGATGTGGTGGGCGGGCGGGATTGTGTGTGGTAATGTGGTGGGGGCGGGATTGTGTGTTTTGATGTGGAGCGGATTGTGTGTGGTAATGTGGTGGGGGGGCGGGATTATGTGTGGTGATGTGGTGGGGGCAGGATTATGTGTGGTGAGGTGGTGGGGGGCAGGATTATGTGTTGTGATGTGGTTGGGCGGGATTATGTTTGGTGATGTGGTGGGGGGCGGGATTATGGGTGGTGATGTGGGAGGCGAGATTATGTGTGGTGATGTGGTGGGGGGGCGGGATTATGTGTGGTGATGTGGTGGGGGGGAGGGAGGGATTATGTGTGGTGGTGGGGGTAGGATTATGTGTGGTGATGTGATGGGGCGGGATTATCTGTGGTGATGTGGTGGGGGGTGGGATTATGTGTGATGTGGTGAGGGGCGGAATTATGTGTGGTAATGTGGTGGGGGGTGGGATTATGGGTGGTAATGTGGTGTGGGGTGGGATTATGTGTGGTGATGTGGTGGGGGGCGGGATTATGTGTGGTGATGTGGTGGAGGGCAGGATTATGTGTGGTAATGGGGTGGGGGGGCGAAATTATGTGTGGTGATGTGTTGGGGGGGCGGGATTATGTGTGGTGATGTGGTGGGGGGGCGGGATTATGTGTGGTGATGTGGTGGGGGCGGGATTATGTGCGGTGAGGTGGTGGGGGGCAGGATTATGTGTTGTGATGTGGTGGGGCGGGGTTATGTTTGGTGATGTGGTGGGGGGCGGGATTATGTGTGGTGATGTGGTGGGGGGCGAGATTATGTGTGGTGATGTGGTGGGGGGGCAGGATTATGTGTGGTGATGTGGTGGGGGGGTGGGATTATGTGTGGTAATGGGATGGGGGGGCGGGATTATGTGTGGTGATGTGGTGGGGGTGAAATTATGTGTGGTGATGTGGTGGGCGGGCGGGATTGTGTGTGGTAATGTGGTGGGGCGGGATTGTGTGTTTTGATGTGGAGCGGATTGTGTGTGGTAATGTGGTGGGGGAGCGGGATTGTGTGTGGTAATGTGGTGGGGGGCGTGATTGTGTGTTGTTATGTGGTGGGGGGTGGTATTGTGTGTGGTAATGTGGTAGGGGCGGGATTGTGTGTGGTAATGTGGTGGGGGGCGTGATTGTGTGTGGTAATGTGGTGGGGCGGGATTATGTGTGGTGATGTGGTGGGGGGGCCGTGATTGTGTGTCGTAATGTGGTGGGGGGCGGGATTATGTGTGGTGATGTGGTGGGGGGGCGGGATTATGTGTTGTAATGTGGTGGGGGGCGGGATTGTGTGTGGTAATCGGGTGGGCGGGATTATGTGTGGTGATGTGGTGGGATGCAGCATTGTGTGTGGCAATGTGGTGGGGAGCGGTATTGTGTGTGGTAATGTAGTGGGGGCAGGATTGTGTGTGGTAATGTGTTGGGGGGAGTGATTATGTGTGGTAATGTGGTGGGGGGGCGGTATTGTGTGTGGTAATGGGGTGGGGGGCGGTATTATGTGTGGTGATGTGGTGGGGGTGGGGCTACTGTGCAGGGGGCGGGATTAGCGAGTGTGATGTGGTGGGGGGTGGGATTATGTGTGGTGATGTGGTGGGGGGGCAGGATTGTGTGTGGTAATGTGGTGGGCGGAGGGATTGTGTGTGGTAATGTGGTGGGGGGCGGGATTTTGTGTGGTGATGTGTTGGGGGGCGTGATTGTGTGTGGTAATGTGGTGAGGGAGGGATTATGTGTGGTGATGTGGTGGGGGCGGTATTATGTGTGGTAATGTGGTGGGGGCGGGATTGTGTGTGGTAATGTGGTGGGGGCAGGATTGTGTGTGGTAATGTGGTGTTGGGGCGTGATTGTGTGCGGTAATGTGGTGGTGGGTGGGATTATGTGTGGTAATGGGGTGGGGGGGCGGGATTATGTGTGGTGGTGTGGTGGGGGTGAAATTATGTGTGGTGATGTGGTGGGCGGGCGGGATTGTGTGTGGTAATGTGGTGGGGGCGGGATTGTGTGTTTTGATGTGGAGCGGATTGTGTGTGGTAATGTGGTGGGGGGGCGGGATTGTGTGTGGTAATGTGGTGGGGGGCGTGATTGTGTGTTGTTATGTGGTGGGGGGGTAGTAATGTGTGTGGTAATGTGGTAGGGGCGGGATTGTGTGTGGTAATATGGTGGGGGCGAGATTGTGTGTGGTAAGGGGGTGGGCGGGATTATGTGTGGTGATGTGGTGGGGGGAAGTATTGTGTGTCGCATTGTGTTGGGGGGCGGTATTGTGTGTGGTAATGTAGTGGGGATGGGATTATGTGTGGTAATTTGTTGGGGGGCGTGAATATGTGTGGTAATGTGGTGGGGGGCGGTATTGTGTGTGGTAATGGGGTGGGGGGCGGGATTATGTGTGGTGATGTGGTGGGGGTGGGGCTACTGTGCAGGGGGTGGGATTAGTGAGTGTGATGTGGTGGGGGGGCGGGATTATGTGTGGTGATGTGGTGGGAGGGCGGGATTGTGTGTGGTAATGTGGTGGGGGGGTGGGATTGTGTGTGGTAATGTGGTGGGGCGGGATTGTGTGTGGTAATGTGGTGGGGGGCATGATTGTGTGTGGTAATCTGGTGGGGGCGGGATTATGTGTGATGATGTGGTGGGGGGCCGTGATTGTGTGTCGTAATGTGGTGGGGGGCGGGATTATGTGTGGTGATGTGGTGGGGGGGCGGGATTATGTGTGGTAATGTGGTGGGGGGGCGGGATTGTGTGTGGTAATCGGGTGGGCGGGATTATGTGTGGTGATGTGGTGGGGTGCAGCATTGTGTGTGGCAATGTGTTGGGGGGCGGTATTGTGTGTGGTAATGTAGTGGGGGCGGGATTGTTTGTGGTAATGTGTTGGGGGGAGTGATTATGTGTGGTAATGTGGTGGGGGGTGGTATTGTGTGTGGTAATGGGGTGGGATTTTGTGTGGTGATGTGGTGGGGGTGGGCTACTGTGCAGGGGGCGGGATTAGCGAGTGTGATGTGGTGGGGGGTGGGATTATGTGTGGTGATGTGGTGGGGGGGCGGGATTGTGTGTGGTAATGTGGTGGGGGGGAGGGATTGTGTGTGGTAATGTGGTGGGGGCGGGATTGTTTGTGGTAATGTGGTGGGGGGCGGGATTATGTGTGGTGATGTGGTGGGGGGGCGTGATTGTGTGTCTTAATGTGGTGGGGGTGGGATTATGTGTGGTGATGTGTTGGGGGGGCCATATTATGTGTGGTAATGTGGTGGGGGGGTGGGATTTTGTGTGGTAATGTGGTGGGGGCAGGATTGTGTGTGGTAATGTGGTGTTGGGGCGTGATTGTGTGTGGTAATGTGGTGGGGGGTGGGATTATGTGTGGTGATGTGGTGGGGGTCGTGATTGTGTGTTGTAATGTGGTGGGGGGCGGGATTATGTGTGATAATGTGGTGGGGGGGCGGGATTGTGTGTGGTAATGGGGTGGGCGGGATTATGTGTGGTGATGTGGTGGGGTGCAGCATTGTGTGTGGCAATGTGGTGGGGGGCGGTATTGTCTGTGGTAATGTAGTGGGGGCGGGATTGTGTGTGGTAATGTGTTGGGGGGAGTGAATATGTGTGGTAATGTGATGAGGGGGCGGTATTATGTGTGGTGATGTGGTGGGGGTGGGGCCACTGTGCAGGGGGTGGGATTAGCGAGTGTGATGTGGTGGGGGGCGGGATTATGTGTAGTGATGTGGTGGGGGGCGGGATTGTGTGTGGTAATGTGGTGGGGGCGGGATTGTGTGTGATAATGTGGTGGGGGGCGTGATTGTGTGTGGTAATGTGGTGGGGGCGGGATTATGTGTGGTGATGTGGTGGGGGTGCCGTGATTGTGTGTCGTAATGTGGTGGGGGGCGGGATTATGTGTGGTGATGTGGTGGGGGGGTGGGATTATGTGTAGTAATGTGGTGGGGGGGCGGGATTGTGTGTGGTAATCGGGTGGGGGGGAGGGATTGTGTGTGGTAATGTGGTGGGGGCGGGATTGTGTGTGGTAATGTGGTGGGGGGCGGGATTATGTGTGGTGATGTGGTGGGGGCGTGATTGTGTGTTGTAATGTGGTGGGGGCGGGATTATGTGTGGTGATGTGGTGGGGGGGCGGTATTATGTGTGGTAATGTGGTGGGGGGGCGGGTTTGTGTGTGGTAATGTGGTGGGGGCGGGATTGTGTGTGGTAATGTGGTGTTGGGGCATAATTGTGTGTGGTAATGTGGTGGGGGGTGGGATTATGTGTGGTGATGTGGTGGGGGGGCGTGATTGTGTGTTGTAATGTGGTGTGGGGTGGGATTATGTGTGGTGATGTGGTGGGGGGGCGGGATTTTGTGTGGTAATGTGGTGGGGGCAGGATTGTGTCTGGTAATATGGTGGGGGCGGGATTGTGTGTGGTAATGGGGTGGGCGGTATTATGTGTGGTGATGTGATGGATGGCTTGATTGTGTGTGGTAATGTGGTGGGGGGGCGGGATTGTGTGTAGTAATGTGGTGGGGGGCTTGATTGTGTGTGGTAATGTGGTGGGGGCGGTACTGTGTGTGGTATTGTGGTGGGGGCAGGATTGTGTGTGTTAATGTGGTGGGGTTGCGTGTGGTAATGTGGTGGGGGGCAGAATTGTGTGTTGTAATGTGGTGGGGGCGGGATTGTGTGTGGTAATGTGGTGGGGGGCATGATTGTGTGTGATAATGTGGTGGGGTGCAGGATTGTGTGTGGTGATGTGGTGGGGGGCGGTATTGTGTGTGGTAATGGGGTGGGGGTGGGATTATGTGTGGTGATGTGGTGGGGGTGGGGCTACTGTGCAGGGGGCGGGATTAGCAAGTGTGATGTGGTGGGGGGCTGGATTATGTGTGGTGATGTGGTGGGGGGCGGGATTATGTGTTGTAATGTGGTGGGGGGCAGGATTGTGTGTGGTAATCGGGTGGGCGGGATTATGTGTGGTGATGTGGTGGGATGCAGCATTGTGTGTGGCAATGTGGTGGGGAGCGGTATTGTGTGTGGTAATGTAGTGGGGGCAGGATTGTGTGTGGTAATGTGTTGGGGGGAGTGATTATGTGTGGTAATGTGGTGGGGGGGCGGTATTGTGTGTGGTAATGGGGTGGGGGGCGGTATTATGTGTGGTGATGTGGTGGGGGTGGGGCTACTGTGCAGGGGGCGGGATTAGCGAGTGTGATGTGGTGGGGGGTGGGATTATGTGTGGTGATGTGGTGGGGGGGCAGGATTGTGTGTGGTAATGTGGTGGGCGGAGGGATTGTGTGTGGTAATGTGGTGGGGGCGGGATTGTGTGTGGTAATGTGGTGGGGGGCGGGATTTTGTGTGGTGATGTGTTGGGGGGCGTGATTGTGTGTGGTAATGTGGTGAGGGAGGGATTATGTGTGGTGATGTGGTGGGGGCGGTATTATGTGTGGTAATGTGGTGGGGGCGGGATTGTGTGTGGTAATGTGGTGGGGGCAGGATTGTGTGTGGTAATGTGGTGTTGGGGCGTGATTGTGTGCGGTAATGTGGTGGTGGGTGGGATTATGTGTGGTAATGGGGTGGGGGGGCGGGATTATGTGTGGTGGTGTGGTGGGGGTGAAATTATGTGTGGTGATGTGGTGGGCGGGCGGGATTGTGTGTGGTAATGTGGTGGGGGCGGGATTGTGTGTTTTGATGTGGAGCGGATTGTGTGTGGTAATGTGGTGGGGGGGCGGGATTGTGTGTGGTAATGTGGTGGGGGGCGTGATTGTGTGTTGTTATGTGGTGGGGGGGTAGTAATGTGTGTGGTAATGTGGTAGGGGCGGGATTGTGTGTGGTAATATGGTGGGGGCGAGATTGTGTGTGGTAAGGGGGTGGGCGGGATTATGTGTGGTGATGTGGTGGGGGGAAGTATTGTGTGTCGCATTGTGTTGGGGGGCGGTATTGTGTGTGGTAATGTAGTGGGGATGGGATTATGTGTGGTAATTTGTTGGGGGGCGTGAATATGTGTGGTAATGTGGTGGGGGGCGGTATTGTGTGTGGTAATGGGGTGAAGGGCGGGATTATGTGTGGTGATGTGGTGGGGGTGGGGCTACTGTGCAGGGGGTGGGATTAGTGAGTGTGATGTGGTGGGGGGGCGGGATTATGTGTGGTGATGTGGTGGGAGGGCGGGATTGTGTGTGGTAATGTGGTGGGGGGGTGGGATTGTGTGTG
Organism: Ranitomeya variabilis; assembly: GCF_051348905.1. Taxonomy (NCBI): domain Eukaryota; kingdom Metazoa; phylum Chordata; class Amphibia; order Anura; family Dendrobatidae; genus Ranitomeya; species Ranitomeya variabilis. The sequence continues at coordinate 51,443,226 of NC_135235.1, read as the reverse complement.
GTAATGTGGTGGGGCGGGATTGTGTGTGGTAATGTGGTGGGGGGCATGATTGTGTGTGGTAATCTGGTGGGGGCGGGATTATGTGTGATGATGTGGTGGGGGGCCGTGATTGTGTGTCGTAATGTGGTGGGGGGCGGGATTATGTGTGGTGATGTGGTGGGGGGGCGGGATTATGTGTGGTAATGTGGTGGGGGGGCGGGATTGTGTGTGGTAATCGGGTGGGCGGGATTATGTGTGGTGATGTGGTGGGGTGCAGCATTGTGTGTGGCAATGTGTTGGGGGGCGGTATTGTGTGTGGTAATGTAGTGGGGGCGGGATTGTTTGTGGTAATGTGTTGGGGGGAGTGATTATGTGTGGTAATGTGGTGGGGGGTGGTATTGTGTGTGGTAATGGGGTGGGATTTTGTGTGGTGATGTGGTGGGGGTGGGCTACTGTGCAGGGGGCGGGATTAGCGAGTGTGATGTGGTGGGGGGTGGGATTATGTGTGGTGATGTGGTGGGGGGGCGGGATTGTGTGTGGTAATGTGGTGGGGGGGAGGGATTGTGTGTGGTAATGTGGTGGGGGCGGGATTGTTTGTGGTAATGTGGTGGGGGGCGGGATTATGTGTGGTGATGTGGTGGGGGGGCGTGATTGTGTGTCTTAATGTGGTGGGGGTGGGATTATGTGTGGTGATGTGTTGGGGGGGCCATATTATGTGTGGTAATGTGGTGGGGGGGTGGGATTTTGTGTGGTAATGTGGTGGGGGCAGGATTGTGTGTGGTAATGTGGTGTTGGGGCGTGATTGTGTGTGGTAATGTGGTGGGGGGTGGGATTATGTGTGGTGATGTGGTGGGGGTCGTGATTGTGTGTTGTAATGTGGTGGGGGGCGGGATTATGTGTGATAATGTGGTGGGGGGGCGGGATTGTGTGTGGTAATGGGGTGGGCGGGATTATGTGTGGTGATGTGGTGGGGTGCAGCATTGTGTGTGGCAATGTGGTGGGGGGCGGTATTGTCTGTGGTAATGTAGTGGGGGCGGGATTGTGTGTGGTAATGTGTTGGGGGGAGTGAATATGTGTGGTAATGTGATGAGGGGGCGGTATTATGTGTGGTGATGTGGTGGGGGTGGGGCCACTGTGCAGGGGGTGGGATTAGCGAGTGTGATGTGGTGGGGGGCGGGATTATGTGTAGTGATGTGGTGGGGGGCGGGATTGTGTGTGGTAATGTGGTGGGGGCGGGATTGTGTGTGATAATGTGGTGGGGGGCGTGATTGTGTGTGGTAATGTGGTGGGGGCGGGATTATGTGTGGTGATGTGGTGGGGGTGCCGTGATTGTGTGTCGTAATGTGGTGGGGGGCGGGATTATGTGTGGTGATGTGGTGGGGGGGTGGGATTATGTGTAGTAATGTGGTGGGGGGGCGGGATTGTGTGTGGTAATCGGGTGGGGGGGAGGGATTGTGTGTGGTAATGTGGTGGGGGCGGGATTGTGTGTGGTAATGTGGTGGGGGGCGGGATTATGTGTGGTGATGTGGTGGGGGCGTGATTGTGTGTTGTAATGTGGTGGGGGCGGGATTATGTGTGGTGATGTGGTGGGGGGGCGGTATTATGTGTGGTAATGTGGTGGGGGGGCGGGTTTGTGTGTGGTAATGTGGTGGGGGCGGGATTGTGTGTGGTAATGTGGTGTTGGGGCATAATTGTGTGTGGTAATGTGGTGGGGGGTGGGATTATGTGTGGTGATGTGGTGGGGGGGCGTGATTGTGTGTTGTAATGTGGTGTGGGGTGGGATTATGTGTGGTGATGTGGTGGGGGGGCGGGATTTTGTGTGGTAATGTGGTGGGGGCAGGATTGTGTCTGGTAATATGGTGGGGGCGGGATTGTGTGTGGTAATGGGGTGGGCGGTATTATGTGTGGTGATGTGATGGATGGCTTGATTGTGTGTGGTAATGTGGTGGGGGGGCGGGATTGTGTGTAGTAATGTGGTGGGGGGCTTGATTGTGTGTGGTAATGTGGTGGGGGCGGTACTGTGTGTGGTATTGTGGTGGGGGCAGGATTGTGTGTGTTAATGTGGTGGGGTTGCGTGTGGTAATGTGGTGGGGGGCAGAATTGTGTGTTGTAATGTGGTGGGGGCGGGATTGTGTGTGGTAATGTGGTGGGGGGCATGATTGTGTGTGATAATGTGGTGGGGTGCAGGATTGTGTGTGGTGATGTGGTGGGGGGCGGTATTGTGTGTGGTAATGGGGTGGGGGTGGGATTATGTGTGGTGATGTGGTGGGGGTGGGGCTACTGTGCAGGGGGCGGGATTAGCAAGTGTGATGTGGTGGGGGGCTGGATTATGTGTGGTGATGTGGTGGGGGGCGGGATTATGTGTGGTGATGTGGTGGGGGGGCGGGATTGTGTGTGATAATGTGGTGGGGGGCGTGATTGTGTGTGGTAATGTGGTGGGGGGCGGGAATATGTGTGGTGATGTGGTGGGGGGCGTGATTGTGTGTGGTAATATGGTGGGGGGCGGGATTGTGTGTGGTAATGTGGTGGGGGCGTGATTGTGTGTAGTAATGTCTTGGGGGGGCGTGATTGTGTGTGGTAATATGGTGGGGCGGGATTGTGTGTGGTAATGGGGTGGGGGGGCGTGATTATGTGTGGTAATGTGGTGGGGGGCGGAATTATGTGTGGTGATGTGGTGGGGGGGCGTGATTGTGTGTGGTAATGTGGTGGGGGCGGGATTATGTGTGGTGATGTGGTGGGGGGCGGGATTATGTGTGGTAATGTGGGGGGGCGAGATTGTGTGTGGTAATGTGGTTGGGGCGGGATTGTGTGTGGTAATGTGGTGTGGGGGCGTGATTGTGTGTGGTAATGTGGTGGGGGGTGGGATTATGTGTGGTGATGTGGTGGGGGGGCGTGATTGTGTGTGATAATGTGGTGGGGGGCAGGATTGTGTGTGGTAATGTGGTGGGGGGCGTGATTGTGTGTAGTAATGTGGTGGGGGCAGGATTGTGTGTGGTAATATGGTGGGGGCGGGATTGTGTGTGGTAATGGGGTGGGCGGGATTATGTGTGGTGATGTGATGGGGGCTTGATTGTGTGTGGTAATGTGGTGGGGGGGCGGGATTGTGTGTAGTAATGTGGTGGGGGGCGTGATTGTGTGTGGTAATGTGGTGGGGCGGTATTGTGTGTGGTAATGTGGAGGGGGCAGGATTGTGTGTGGTAATGTGGTGGGGGTGGGGTTGTGTGTGGTAATGTGGTGGGGGGCGGAATTGTGTGTGGTAATGGTGTGGGCGGGATTATGTGTGGTGATGTGATGGGGGGCTTGATTGTGTGTGGTAATGTGATGGGGGGACGGGATTGTGTGTAGTAATGTGGTGGGGGGCGTGATTGTGTGTGGTAATATGGTGGGGTGGGATTGTGTGTGGTAATGGGGTGGGGGGGGCGTGATTATGTGTGGTAATGTGGTGGGGGGCGGAATTATGTGTGATGTGTGGTGATGTGGTGGGGGGGCGTGATTGTGTGTGGTAATGTGGTGGGGGCGGGATTATGTGTGGTGATGTGGTGGGGGGCGGGATTATGTGTGGTAATGTGGGGGGGCGAGATTGTGTGTGGTAATGTGGTTGGGGCGGGATTGTGTGTGGTAATGTGGTGTGGGGGCGTGATTGTGTGTGGTAATGTGGTGGGGGGTGGGATTATGTGTGGTGATGTGGTGGGGGGGCGTGATTGTGTGTGGTAATGTGGTGGGGGGCAGGATTGTGTGTGGTAATGTGGTGGGGGCGTGATTGTGTGTAGTAATGTGGTGGGGGCAGGATTGTGTGTGGTAATATGGTGGGGGCGGGATTGTGTGTGGTAATGGGGTGGGCGGGATTATGTGTGGTGATGTGATGGGGGCTTGATTGTGTGTGGTAATGTGGTGGGGGGGCGGCATTGTGTGTAGTAATGTGGTGGGGGGCGTGATTGTGTGTGGTAATGTGGTGGGGCGGTATTGTGTGTGGTAATGTGGAGGGGGCAGGATTGTGTGTGGTAATGTGGTGGGGGTGGGGTTGTGTGTGGTAATGTGGTGGGGGGCGGAATTGTGTGTGGTAATGGGGTGGGCGGGATTATGTGTGGTGATGTGATGGGGGGCTTGATTGTGTGTGGTAATGTGATGGGGGGACGGGATTGTGTGTAGTAATGTGGTGGGGGGCGTGATTGTGTGTGGTAATGTGGTGGGGGGCGGTATTGTGTGTGGTAATGTGGTGGAGGCAGGATTGTGTGTGGTAATGTGGTGGGGGTGGGGTTGTTTGTGGTAATGTGGTGGGGGGAGGAATTGTGTGTGGTAATGTGATGGGGCGGGATTGTGTGTGGTATTGTGTTGGGCGGGCGTGATTGTGTGTGGTAATGTGGTGGGGGGCGGGATTGTGTGTGGTGATGTGGTGCGGATTGTGTGTGGTAATGTGGTGGGGGGCGGTATTGTGTGTGGTAATGTGTTGGGGGGCGTGATTATGTGTGGTAATGTGGTGGGGGGCGATATTGTGTGTGGTAATGGGGTGGGGGGTGGGATTATGTGTGGTGATGTGGTGGGGGTGGGGCTACTGTGCAGGGGGCGGGATTAGCGAGTGTGATGTGATGGGGGGGCGGGATTATGTGTGGTGATGTGGTGGGGAGGCGGGATTGTGTGTGGTAATGTGGTGGGGGGCGGGATTGTGTGTGGTAATGTTGTGGGGGCGGGATTGTGTGTAGTAATGTGGTGGGGGGTGTGATTGTGTGTGGTAATGTGGTGGGGGGTGGGATTATGTGTGGTAATGTGGTGGGGGGGCGTGATTGTGTGTGATAATGTGGTGGGGGGCAGGATTGTGTGTGGTAATGTGGTGGGGGGCGTGATTGTGTGTAGTAATGTGGTGGGGGCAGGATTGTGTGTGGTAATATGGTGGGGGCGGGATTGTGTGTGGTAATGGGGTGGGCGGGATTATGTGTGGTGATGTGATGGGGGCTTGATTGTGTGTGGTAATGTGGTGGGGGGGCGGGATTGTGTGTAGTAATGTGGTGGGGGGCGTGATTGTGTGTGGTAATGTGGTGGGGCGGTATTGTGTGTGGTAATGTGGAGGGGGCAGGATTGTGTGTGGTAATGTGGTGGGGGTGGGGTTGTGTGTGGTAATGTGGTGGGGGGCGGAATTGTGTGTGGTAATGGGGTGGGCGGGATTATGTGTGGTGATGTGATGGGGGGCTTGATTGTGTGTGGTAATGTGATGGGGGGACGGGATTGTGTGTAGTAATGTGGTGGGGGGCGTGATTGTGTGAGGTAATATGGTGGGGCGGGATTGTGTGTGGTAATGGGGTGGGGGGGGCGTGATTATGTGTGGTAATGTGGTGGGGGGCGGAATTATGTGTGGTGATGTGGTGGGGGGGCGTGATTGTGTGTGGTAATGTGGTGGGGGCGGGATTATGTGTGGTGATGTGGTGGGGGCGGGATTATGTGTGGTAATGTGGGGGGGCGAGATTGTGTGTGGTAATGTGGTTGGGGCAGGATTGTGTGTGGTAATGTGGTGTGGGGGCGTGATTGTGTGTGGTAATGTGGTGGGGGGTGGGATTATGTGTGGTGATGTGGTGGGGGGGCGTGATTGTGTGTGGTAATGTGGTGGGGGGCAGGATTGTGTGTGGTAATGTGGTGGGGGCGTGATTGTGTGTAGTAATGTGGTGGGGGCAGGATTGTGTGTGGTAATATGGTGGGGGCGGGATTGTGTGTGGTAATGGGGTGGGCGGGATTATGTGTGGTGATGTGATGGGGGCTTGATTGTGTGTGGTAATGTGGTAGGGGGGCGGGATTGTGTGTAGTAATGTGGTGGGGGGCGTGATTGTGTGTGGTAATGTGGTGGGGCGGTATTGTGTGTGGTAATGTGGAGGGGGCAGGATTGTGTGTGGTAATGTGGTGGGGGTGGGGTTGTGTGTGGTAATGTGGTGGGGGGCGGAATTGTGTGTGGTAATGGGGTGGGCGGGATTATGTGTGGTGATGTGATGGGGGGCTTGATTGTGTGTGGTAATGTGATGGGGGGACGGGATTGTGTGTAGTAATGTGGTGGGGGGCGTGATTGTGTGTGGTAATGTGGTGGGGGGCGGTATTGTGTGTGGTAATGTGGTGGAGGCAGGATTGTGTGTGGTAATGTGGTGGGGGTGGGGTTGTTTGTGGTAATGTGGTGGGGGGAGGAATTGTGTGTGGTAATGTGATGGGGCGGGATTGTGTGTGGTATTGTGTTGGGCGGGCGTGATTGTGTGTGGTAATGTGGTGGGGGGCGGGATTGTGTGTGGTGATGTGGTGCGGATTGTGTGTGGTAATGTGGTGGGGGGCGGTATTGTGTGTGGTAATGTGTTGGGGGGCGTGATTATGTGTGGTAATGTGGTGGGGGGCGGTATTGTGTGTGGTAATGGGGTGGGGGGTGGGATTATGTGTGGTGATGTGGTGGGGGTGGGGCTACTGTGCAGGGGGCGGGATTAGCGAGTGTGATGTGATGGGGGGGCGGGATTATGTGTGGTGATGTGGTGGGGAGGCGGGATTGTGTGTGGTAATGTGGTGGGGGGCGGGATTGTGTGTGGTAATGTTGTGGGGGCGGGATTGTGTGTAGTAATGTGGTGGGGGGTGTGATTGTGTGTGGTAATGTGGTGGGGGGTGGGATTATGTGTGGTAATGTGGTGGGGGGCGGGATTGTGTGTGGCAATGTGGTGGGGGCGGGATTGTGTGTGGTAATGTGGTGGGGGGGCGTGATTGTGTGTGGTAATGTGGTGGGGGGCAGTATTGTGTGTGATAATTATGTGGAGGCGGGATTGTGTGTGGTAATATGGTGGGGGCGCGATTGTGCGTGGTAATGTGGTGGGGGGCGTGATTGTGTGTGGTAATGTGGTGGGGGGCGGGATTATGTGTGGTGATGTGGTGAGGGGGCGTGATTGTGTGTGGTAATGTGGTGGGGGGGCGGGATTGTGTGTGGTAATGTGGTGGGGGGCGTGATTGTGTGTAGCAATGTGGTGGGGGGCGGTATTGTGTGTGGTAATGTGGTGGGCACGGGATTGTGTGTGGTAATATGGTGGGGCGGGATTGTGTGTGGTAATGGGGTGGGCGGGATTATGTGTGGTGATGTGATGGGGGGCTTGATCGTGTGTGGTAATGTGGTGGGGGGTGGGATTGTGTTTAGTAATGTGGTGGGGGGCGTGATTTTGTGTGGTAATGTGGTGGGGGTTGGTATTGTGTGTGGTAATGTGGTGGGGCAGGATTGTGTGTGGTAATGTGGTGGGGGTGGGGTTGTGTGTGGTAATGTGGTGGGGGGCGGAATTGTGTGTGGTAATGTGGTGGGGGCGGGATTATGTGTGGTAATTTGGTGGGGGCAGGATTGTGTGTGGTAATGTGGTGGGGGGCGCGATTGTGTGTGATAATGTGGTGGGGAGCGGGATTGTGTGTGGTGATGTGGTGGGCGGGTGTGATTGTGTGTGGTAATGTGGTGGGGGCGGGATTATGTGTGGTGATATGGTGGGGGGGCGGGATTTTGTGTGGTAATGTGGTGGGGGGCGGGATTGTGTGTGGTAATGGTAATGTGGTGGGGGCGGTATTGTGTGTGGTAATGTGTTGGGGGGGGCGAGATTGTGTGTGGTAATGTGGTGGGGGGCGGGATTATGTGTGGTGATGTGGTGGGGGGCGTGATTATGTGTGGTAATGTGTTGGGGGCGGGATTGTGTGTGGTAATGTGGTGGGGGGCGTGATTGTGTGTGGTAATGTGGTGGGGGTGGTATTGTGTGTGGTAATGTGGTGGGGGCGGAATTGTGTGTGTTAATATGGTGGGGGCGGGATTGTGTGTGGTAATGGGGTTGGCGGGATTGTGTGTGGTAATGGGGTTGGCGGGATTATGTGTGGTGATGTGATGGGGGGCTTGATTGTGTGTGGTAATGTGGTGGGGGGTGGGATTGTGTGTAGTAATGTGGTGGGGGGCGTGATTGTGTGTGGTAATGTGGTGGGGGGCGGTATTGTGTGTGGTAATGTGGTGGGGGCAGGATTGTGTGTGGTAATGTGGTGGGGGTGGGGTTGTGTGTGGTAATGTGGTGGGGGGCGGATTTGTGTGTGGTAATGAGGTGGGAGCGGGATTATGTGGTAATGCGGTGGGGGCGGGATTGTGTGTGGTAATGTGGTGGGGGGCGGGATTATGTGTGGTGATGTGGTGGGGGGCGTGATTATGTGTGGTAATGTGTTGGGGGCGGGATTGTGTGTGGTAATGTGGTGGGGGGCGTGAGTGTGTGGTAATGTGGTGGTGGGGTGGTATTGTGTGTGGTAATGTGGTGGGGGTGGGGTTGTGTGTGGTAATGTGGTGGGGGGCGGAATTGTGTGTGGTAATGAGGTGGGGGCGGGATTATGTGGTAATGCGGTGGGGGCGGGATTGTGTGTGGTAATGTGGTGGGGGCGGGATTATGTGTGGTGATGTGGTGGGGGGCGTGATTATGTGTGGTAATGTGTTGGGGGCGGGATTGTGTGTGGTAATGTGGTGGGGGGCGTGATTGTGTGTGGTAATGTGGTGGGGGGGTGGTATTGTGTGTGGTAATGTGGTGGGGGCGGGATTGTGTGTGTTAATATGGTGGGGGCGGGATTGTGTGTGGTAATGGGGTTGGTGGGATTATGTGTGGTGATGTGATGGGGGGCTTGATTGTGTGTGGTAATGTGGTGGGGGGTGGGATTGTGTGTAGTAATGTGGTGGGGGGCGTGATTGTGTGTGGTAATGTGGTGGGGGGCGGTATTGTGTGTGGTAATGTGGTGGGGGCAGGATTGTGTGTGGTAATGTGGTGGGGGTGGGGTTGTGTGTGGTAATGTGGTGGGGGGCGAAATTGTGTGTGGTAACGAGGTGGGGGCGGGATTATGTGGTAATGCGGTGGGGGCGGGATTGTGTGTGGTAATGTGGTGGGGGGCGAAATTGTGTGTGGTAACGAGGTGGGGGCGGGATTATGTGGTAATGCGGTGGGGGCGGGATTGTGTGTGGTAATGTGGTGGGGGGCGGGATTATGTGTGGTGATGTGGTGGGGGGCGTGATTATGTGTGGTAATGTGTTGGGGGCGGGATTGTGTGTGGTAATGTGGTGGGGGGCGTGAGTGTGTGGTAATGTGGTGGTGGGGTGGTATTGTGTGTGGTAATGTGGTGGGGGTGGGGTTGTGTGTGGTAATGTGGTGGGGGGCGGAATTGTGTGTGGTAATGAGGTGGGGGCGGGATTGTGTGTGGTAATGTGGTGGGGGCGGGATTATGTGTGGTGATGTGGTGGGGGGCGTGATTATGTGTGGTAATGTGTTGGGGGCGGGATTGTGTGTGGTAATGTGGTGGGGGGCGTGATTGTGTGTGGTAATGTGGTGGGGGGGTGGTATTGTGTGTGGTAATGTGGTGGGGGCGGGATTGTGTGTGTTAATATGGTGGGGGCGGGATTGTGTGTGGTAATGGGGTTGGTGGGATTATGTGTGGTGATGTGATGGGGGGCTTGATTGTGTGTGGTAATGTGGTGGGGGGTGGGATTGTGTGTAGTAATGTGGTGGGGGGCGTGATTGTGTGTGGTAATGTGGTGGGGGGCGGTATTGTGTGTGGTAATGTGGTGGGGGCAGGATTGTGTGTGGTAATGTGGTGGGGGTGGGGTTGTGTGTGGTAATGTGGTGGGGGGCGAAATTGTGTGTGGTAACGAGGTGGGGGCGGGATTATGTGGTAATGCGGTGGGGGCGGGATTGTGTGTGGTAATGTGGTGGGGGGGCATGATTGTGTGTGATTATGTGGTGGGGAGCGGGATTGTGTGTGGTGATGTGGTGGGCGGGCGTGATTGTGTGTGATAATGTGGTGGGGAGGCGGGATTGCGTGTGGTGATGTGGTGCGGATTGTGTGTGGTAATGTGTTGGGGGGCGTGATTATGTGTGGTGATGTGGTGGGGGGCAGTATTGTGTGTGGCAATGTGGTGGGGGGGCGGTATTGTGCGTGGTAATGTAGTGGGGGTGGGATTGTGTGTGGTAATGTGTTGGGGGCCATGATTATGTGTGGTAATGTGGTGGGGGGGCGGTATTGTGTGTGGTAATGGGGTGGGGGGCGGGATTATGTGTGTCGATGTGGTGGGGGTGGGGGTGGGGCTGCTGTGCAGGGGGCGGGGTTAGCGAGTGTGATGTGGTGGGGTGGCGAGATTATGTGTGGTGGTGTGGTGGGGGGCGGGATTATGTGTGGTAATGGGGTGGGGGGGCGGGATTATATGTGGTGATGTGGTGGGGGGGCGGGATTATGTGTGGTGATGTGGTGGGGGCCAGGATTATGTGTGGTAATTGGGTGGGGGGGCGGGATTATGTGTGGTGATGTGGTGGGGGGGAGGGATTATGTGTGGTAATGTGGTGGGGGTGGGATTGTGTGTGGTGATGTGGTGGGGGGGGCAGAGCTACTGTGCAGGGGGCGAGATTAGCAAGTAATCACGATGCCTCTTATATATATAGATTGTACCATTTATTTGGAACTTCAAGGGGGCCGGAGTTATTTTTGATATATATACTGTATTTTTTTTTAGATATGTTTGGAAAACTTTTACATAGTATGCATTGTACATTGTGTCCACTTTGGCTAGTATTAGAAATGTATACTGACCTGGAAGGCGAAGCACTCAGAATGCTGATAGTCATCTATTCTATGTTTCAGTAGAACAACATTTTCGTTATCTGTCTCCAGTTCTAGTTTGATGTCAACTGCTCCCTTAAAATCGAGGAAGGTCACACAGAGTTTCTGCTCACTCCCCGCCATATAGCTATTCTTAGTTGCAATCACATAATGGCTGTAAGGGAAGAAAATAGATTGTGAATATATCAGAAAACAAGTAGAATGACAGGACAGGTGTATTTATTGCTAAGGTTAACAGCTGAAAAGTGTAGCGTTATTAACTATAAATAAATACAAAATATAGAAAATGCCACCAAATATCCAACTTATTCCTCCCCTTGTCTTCTCATGTCCATTGATTTTATTTTAAACACATATTGTCATTAAAATTGGTAAAATATTTGTGGTAAAAAAATAAAATAATGGAAATAAAGAATTAAAGGGAATCTGTCACCAGATTTTGCCACCTAATTAATAGCAGCATGATGTAGAGACAGAGACCAATCAATCAAATAAAGCTGCACACTGTAGCGCCATATTTTTCATATTTTGAGCGTAGTAATGCAATTAAATTTTCATATTTCATATTTGCATGCTATGGCGCTACAGAGTGCTGCTTTATTTGTTTGATTGTATATGAGTTGGGGACTCTATATTAGCACCGGTTCAGACCTAGTTTATCTTTGGATGTGATGGTCAGTTTTTTGAAATTTGTATTCATTACCCTTCTGACTGAGCACTCCGCCCTTTAGCCTCAGGCATTTTTAATCACAGCAGGACCCTACCCCTCCACAGAGATATAGATTTCAGTCGAAGGCCGGGGTCAGACTAGCGTATGGCATCGGATGCGATATGCTAATGACCCTTGGCTCCTGGGCTGCTGCGAGTGGGAGCCGAGTGTGACACGTCTGTGCTCTGAGCCTCTCGCACAGAGAGGATCAGAGTGCAGCTGCGGAGGAGGTGGAGAAATTAATTTCTCAATCTTCTCCATTGCCGGGGTCAGCGTATAACGCACTGCACTCGGATGATATCCAAGTGTTGTGCGTTGTCTCACTCGCACCTATAGGCTTATATTGGTGCGAGTGAGCAGAGACTCAGCGATTTCACTCACACATTGAAAACAGCTGAGAATAAAAACGGTGATGGGAGCTGCCCCTTAGATTAATAGCTATCCGAGTGCTATGCGATGTTTTATCGCATAGCACTCGTCCGTATTCATCGCTAGTGTGACCCCGGCCTAATAGAGGATTCACACTAGGTTCCCATATACATGAAGACTTTAGTCTAAGAGGATTGGCATTAGGTTAGGTCCTGGAAAAGAGAATTGCCTTAACGTGGCTTCCAGGTACACATGAATTGGCCAATTTATGTGCTAAGCATTCTCAATTTTTCATATTTCCAGTGCAGTAATGCAACTCAATTTTCATATTTCATATGACTCTAGGTAATAATAATAATCTTTATTTTTATATAGCGCTAACATATTCTGCAACACTTTACAGTGTGCACACATTATCATTACTGTCCCCGATGGGGCTCACAATCTAAATTCCCTATCAGTATGTCTTTGGAATGTGGGAGGAAACTGGAGAACCCGGAGGAAACCCACGCAAACACAGAGAGAACATGATGATGTTCATTGGTTGGATTTGAACCCAGGACTCCAGCGCGGCAAGGCTGCAGTGCTAACCACTGCGCCACCGTGCTGCCGGTAAACAGGTAAGCACCTGTTCAGAACTAGATTATGTTTGGGTGTGACGGTCAGTTTTTTGAAATTTGTAGAGACAGAGACTCTGATGCCAGCAATATGTCACTTTCTGGGCTGTTTTCTGTAGTTTCGCTAAAATGACTCATATCAGCAGGAGATTATCACTAGAGGACTTTTAATCCTGCTGCCTTGTAGTCCTCCATATTCAGGAGCTCAGTATAACTCGCCCCCACCACTGAATGGCAGCTTTCTGTCTATGCACAGTGTACACAGAAAACTGTCAATCAGTGGTGTGGGCTGGTTATACAGAGCTCAGCATTTGAGAACTGGTAGATCTACAGATATCACCTCCATAAAATGTAACAAAAATCTTCTTTGATCAAGATGTTTCACATTTTTTTTGCTGTATTTTCCCCTTCATTTAATGCATTTTATGTGCAGATTTGAAGCAGCAAATTTTTTAATCCATTTTGTTAGTACAGAGAAGCTTTTTATTCTGCAGTATAAAACAATTTTTTAAATACTTATTTTTTTACATGTGTTTTTTTTCCCAGTTTTTAGGCTCCCTATAGAAGCCTATAGAGAAAAAAACACCACCAAAATTCCAGTTAAACAGCATCACATCAACTTTGCTTGAAAAGTTAAATGAAACAGTTTTTCTGCACAAAAAATGCAACATTTACCCTACAAAGGAACATATTCAAGTTTAAAAAGCTTTAAACATGACACTTTATCTGCCAAGACATTTGTAGGCAGCACTGTTTTGACAATAGTACTGACGATGCTGATTTTTTTGATAACTCAACTGTGGCATTTATTTTTAAACATATTAAACAGCGATACATTTACAGACTATCCATCAATATGTGGCACTAAGGACAACATTTTATTCCTCTGGTGTAGAGCTGTTTCGCACACTTTTCCAATGACATTACTATGTATCAACTGAAACTCCTGAAAGAGCTGCATTCGAGAGTGACTTCCAACATATCATCTATGAATAACTTTTCTGCCCTTAATCTAGTAATTTCAGATAAAACATAAATGTGATATTTTGCACACAATGTGAAAAAATAGTAACTTGTGTTACAAATAATCATAATCTGGATCTTACGGTTCGGCTGATGATGCCCAGGTTGAGCGGAAGATTGCCAGGTAGACGGATAACAAAAGAAGCCACATGTTGGATCACACGTCACCTTCACTGGGTCTCCAAAATATTCTCTCTCTTATAATAATGAGAGATGAAGGAGGAGCATCTATCACTCTCTTCCCAAGCCTATAGCAGTTTCTTCCCAAATCCATCTCAGCCCCTGTGTGGAGTCATGTGGGGGCAATAAACTTATGTGGGAGAATTTTGGCTTATTAGCAAGATTTCAGCATTAACCTGTGACCTCTTATCTCCCGTGGAGTTTGTGCTCATGGAAAGAATCCAGTGTACATAACATTGCCACATATAACGTAAAATGTACCTGTTCGGGGTCTCTTGGCTGTGACATTGGATAAAAAACTATTAACAACCGACCTCGAATTATACAACACATGTGCATGACAACTTCTAAATCTTGAATCTCAATCTAAACTTAAATGTAAACTGAGTTGACTCCACAGAGCAGACAGGATACAGATTCAGTTAGGTCTGTTAGGTTAGTTTTTCATTTAATGATTGCAGTGGCTGTCCCTGGCACAATCAACGCAACTGCTGCAGCAGTTGTAGAGCTGAGGTATAGTGCTATCAATTAGACAGCAATATTGGAAAATCCACACATTAAGGACTAATCTACCAATTGTATTTTAATAATTTAAAGTGTAACTGTCGATTTAGGAGAACTTACAAAACCTTGAGTCAGGGGTCGAGTTCCCGTCTCTGCACAGGGGGAATCTTGGGCCATCTCTGCTGCGGTCTCCCATTCTTCTCCTGCCACAGTGGAGCCTGCTCTGTGGAGACATTGGTCCCAGCGTCTCGCTCAGTCTGACTCTGTGCAAAGGGTTACTGCTGCTTTTCCAGCTTCTGCCATTGAAGCCAGTGCTGGGCAGCGGCGAGCAGACGCTTTTGGAACTAAGTCCTGTTTTTCCCCTTCTGAGCATGCCCAGGGTAAGATCTCTCACTGGAGATCGAGGGTCACATGCTTAGATACTGCAGAAAAACCCATTGGTTCTCCAGGAAGGTCCTGAAGTTGCTCAGACTCTGTGGCAGCCTCTCATTGGTCCTTCTAGGAAGGCCCTGTTCTGGCTTCAGTTATTAAAGGTTCGCATGGCCGCACGGCCATGTGCTAGTATCAAATCTAAGCTATGTGCTTTGCGCCAGTGTGGTTACGTATATATGTGTTCAGGGACCCGGCTGAAATAAGCCCCTAGAATACCGGCTCCTCCGGTGAGGAGATTGTATGACTGCATAACCACAAACTGCTCTCTGCTCGGCAGTCGCTGTGTACACCTGTGAGTTTAACAGGACACAGTGCTTTCTTTAGGCGACTCTGTGAAGTTGCAGAGTTTGCTTCTACCGCCATATAGGGCCGCCATTTGCCAGCAGCAGGTTCTCTCCTGCACGGTGGACCCCGGGCTGCGAACGCACCAAATAACATCTCTCTATTTACTCTGTGCGTTCTGCCAGCCCTAACACCTTGTTTATATCTGATATGAACCTTGTTCATATCTGTTGGAATAATGCTTATTATTGTATAAATTGCAACAATAATCTCAGTCACAATTTCAAAATAACAAGGAAATAGATGTAGAAGTTTGGTTAGGTTCTTCAACCACTGAAGAAGCAACAGAAAAATCAGGTGAATTTGAAGACAGGAGATAGTCGAGATCAAACAAGGGAATACCTGCTAAGCTTCTATCCTATTTTGTCAAAATATTACCTGAGTCAGAGCCACAGTCATGGTATGAGATGCAACAACTACCTGTCCATGAAAAACTGAAGTACATTAATGCTGCTAATGAGGAAATGAAGTCCATTCATCAACTTCAAACATGGAAACTCATCAAACTACCATATTGCAAGAAAGCAATCAAATGTAACTGGGTTTTTAAGACCAAGTATGACTCTGAAGGCAAGGTTCATAGATACAAAATGAGATTAGTTGTAAATAGTGTTGAGCGATACTTTCCGATATTTGAAAGTATTGGTATCGGATTGTATCGGCCGATATCCGAAAAATATCGGATATCGCCGATACCAATACAAGTCAATGGGACACAAATATCGGAAGTGATCCTGGATGGTTCCCAGGGTCTGAAGGAGAGGAAACTCTCCTTCAGGCCCTGGGATCCATATTCATGTGTAAAATGAAGAATAAAAATAAAAAATATGGATATACTCACCCTCTGACGTGCCCTGGTTGTAACCGCTGCAAGCGGCAGCCTCCGTTCCTAAGAATGAGCGAGTGAAGGACCTTCGATGACGTCGCGGTCACGTGAGCGGTCACGTGAGCGGTCACGTGAGCGGTTACGCGACCAATCACAAGACTGCGACGTCATCGCAGGTCCTTCACTCGCTCATTCTTAGGAACGGAGGCTGCCGGTTGCAGCGGTTACAACCAGGGCGCGTCAGAGGGTGAGTATATCCCTATTTTTTATTTTTATCCTTTATTTTACACATGAATATGCATCCCGATCCCGATTCCCGATATCGCAAAAATATCGGAACTCGGTATCGGAATTCCGATATCACAAATATCGGCCGATACCCGATACTTGCGGTATCGGAATGCTCAACACTAGTTGTAAAAGGATATTGTCAGAAATATGGTGAAGATTATTATGATGCCACATTTTCTCCAGTTGCTAAGCAGCCCACATTCAGGACTCTAATGCCTAAAGCTGCTGTACAAAAGATGTTTGTCTGACTTTTAGACATCAAAATTACCTTTTTAAATGGTGACATTGATGAGGACTTGTACTTGACTCAATCTGAGTGTTATATCAAAGAGGATGAAGACAATCTTGTTTGCAAACTGCAAAAATCTCTTTATGGTCTTAAGCAATCAAAAAATGTGGGACACCAAAATGAAGAAAGTCTTATTGGAAGAGGTCAAGCAGATCTGTGTTTATACACAAAATGTAGAGATGGAAAGTGGATGTATAGTCTCTGATATGTAAACAATGTCAATGTTCATGACTAAAATTCTCAATCAGCATTTTGAAATAGAAGACTGTTATGGACCTGGTGGTTAGGAGCACCCGGAATGACCTGATGGTTAAACTGTAAAACAGGACAAGCTCTGGGAAGTGGGAGCTCTGCTGACCGCAAACCCTAATCCTATCACACACTAGAAATAGCCGTGGAGCGTACCTAACTCTGCCTAGACGCCTCTTCACAGCCTAAGAGCTAACTACCCCTAAAGATAGGAAATAAAGCCTTACCTTGCCTCAGAGAAATTCCCCAAATGAAAAGGCAGCCCCCCACAAATATTGACTGTGAGTTAAGATGGAAGTCACAAACAAAGGAATGAAACAGGTTTTAGCAAAGGAGGCCAGACTTCACTAAACAGACAGAGGATAGAAAAGGTATCTTTGCGGTCAGCACAAAAAACTACAAAATACCACGCAGAGTGTGCAAAAAGACCCCCGCACCGACTCACGGTGCGGAGGTGCCACTCTGCATCCCAGAGCTTCCAGCTAGCAAGGCAATTTCATGATAGCAAGCTGGACAAGAAAACAATGAACAACAAAATAACTAGCAGGGACTTAGCTTCTGCTGGAGTAGACAGGTCATCAGAAAGATCCAGGTGAGATCTGAACCAGTACTAAGACATTGACAGCTGGCATGAAGTAACGATCTGAGTGGAGTTAAATAGAGAACCAAGCCTAGCCATAAACGAGGGCAGCTGAGGAAGGAATCTCAGAACCAGCAGCTCCACTCACAGCCACCAGAGGGAGTCCACGGACAGAACTCACCGAAGTACCATTCATGACCACAGGAGGGAGTTCGAGAACGGAATTCACAACAGAAGACCTTGGAACTGTCAGATATTATCTAGAAATTCTGGTCCAAACAGAAGAAGATGGAAGCTTTCTTCTAAACCAAAATGCAAAAATCAGCTCAATTCAAAATCAGCTTAAAATGTCAGAAGCTAAAGGTACATCAACCACAATGGAACCATTCTACTTAAAGCTAGAAGGAGAAGTGTTATGGACCTTGTGGTTAGGTGCACCCGGAATGACCTGATAGTTAATCTCAGAATCGGGGACAAGCTCTGGGAAAGTGGGAATTCTGCTGACCGCAACCCTACTCCTATCACACACACTAGAAATAGCCGTGTAGCGTGCCTAACTCTGCCTAGACGCCTCTTCACAGCCTAAGAGCTAACTACCCCTAGAGAGAGGAAATAAAGCCTCACCTTGCCTCACAGAAATTCCCCAAAGGAACAGGCAGCCCCCCACATGTATTGACTGTGAGTTAAGAGGAAATCACATACACAGGAATGAAATAGATATTAGCAAAGGAGGCCAGTCTATCTAAACAGATTGAGGACAGAAAAGGGAACTTTGCGGTCAACACAAAAAACTACAAAAACCACGCAGAGTGAGCAAAAAGACCCCCGCACTGACTCACGGTGCGGTGGTGCCACTCTGCACCCCAGAGCTTCCAGCTAGCGAGACAATTTCATAATAGCAAGCTGGACTAGAACATAGCAAGAAAACAATGAGCAATCAAGGACTAGCAGGAACTTAGCTTCTGCTGAAGTAGACAGGTCCTCAGGAAGGTCCAAGAGAGATCTGAACCAGTGCAAAGACATCGACAGCTGGCAAACACTAACGATCAGAGTGGAGTTAAATAGAGAAACCAGTCAAAATAAACAAGAGCAGGTGAGGAAAGAACCTCAATGGCTAGTGGCTCCACTCACAGCCACCAGAGGGAGTTCACAGACAGAACTCGCCGAAGTACCATTCATGACCACAGGAGGGAGTTCGAGAACGGAACTCACAACAGTACCCCCCCTTGAGGAGGGGTCACCGAACCCTCACCAAAGCCCCCAGGCCGATCAGGATGAGCCAAATGAAAGGCACGAACCAAATCGGCAGCATGGACATCAGAGGCAACAACCCAGGAATTATCCTCCTGACCATAGCCCTTCCATTTGACCAAGTACTGAAGTTTCCGTCTCGAAGTATGAGAATCCAAAATCTTCTCCACCATGTACTCCAACTCCCCCTCGACCAACACCGGAGCAGGAGGATCAACGGAGGGAACCATAGGCGCCAAATATCTCCACAGCAACGACCTATGGAACACATTATGGATGGCAAAAGACGCAGGAAGGGCCAAACGAAATGACACAGGATTGAGAATTTCAGAAATCCTATAAGGACCAATGAAACGAGGCTTAAACTTAGGAGAAGAAACCTTCATAGGTACATAACGAGATGATAACCAAACCAAGTCCCCAACACGAAGTCGGGGACCAATACGGCGATGGCGGTTAGCGAAACGTTGAGCCTTCTCCTGGGACAAAGTCAAATTGTCCACCACGTGAGTCCAAATTTGTTGCAACCTGTCCACCACAGAATCTACACCAGGACAGTCCGAAGGCTCAACCTGCCCTGAAGAAAAGCGAGGATGAAAACCCGAATTACAAAAAAAAGGCGAAACCAAGGTAGCCGAACTGGCCCGATTATTAAGGGCGAACTCAGCCAATGGCAGGAAGGTCACCCAATCATCCTGATCCACAGAAACAAAGCATCTCAGATATGTTTCCAAAGTCTGATTGGTTCGTTCGGTTTGGCCATTTGTCTGAGGATGGAAAGCCGAAGAAAAAGACAAATCAATGCCCATCTTAGCACAAAAGGACCACCAAAACCTTGAAACAAACTGGGAACCTCTGTCAGACACGATATTCTCCGGAATGCCATGCAAACGAACCACATGCTGGAAAAATAACGGAACCAAATCAGAGGAGGAAGGCAACGTAGGCAAGGGTACCAAATGGACCATTTTAGAGAAACGATCACAAACCACCCAGATGACCGACATCCTTTGAGAAACAGGGAGATCAGAAATGAAATCCATGGAAACATGCGTCCAGGGCCTTTTCGGGACCGGCAAGGGCAAAAGCAACCCACTGGCACGAGAACAGCAGGGCTTAGCCCGAGCACAAGTCCCACAAGACTGCACAAAAGAACGCACATCCCGCAACAAGGAAGGCCACCAAAAGGACCTAGCCACCAAATCTCTGGTACCAAAAATCCCAGAATGACCAGCCAACACCGAACAATGAACCTCAGAGATAACTCTATTAGTCCATCTATCAGGGACAAACAGTTTCTCCGCTGGACATCGGTCAGGTCTATCAGCCTGGATCTCCTGCAGCACTCGTCGCAAATCAGGGGAGATGGCAGACAAAACTACCCCCTCTCTGAGAATACCAGCCGGCTCAGAAACTCCAGGAGAATCAGGCACAAAACTCCTTGAAAGGGCATCAGCCTTCACATTCTTAGAACCCGGAAGGAATGAAACCACAAAATCGAAACGGGAGAAAAACAATGACCAACGAGCCTGTCTGGGATTCAACCGCTTGGCAGACTCGAGATAAGTCAGATTCTTGTGATCCGTCAAGACCAACACGCGATGCTTGGCTCCTTCAAGCCAATGTCGCTACTCCTCGAATGCCCACTTCATAGCCAACAGCTCCCGATTGCCAACATCATAATTACGCTCAGCAGGCGAAAACTTTCTAGAAAAAAAAGCACATGGCTTCATTACAGAGCCATCAGAACCTCTCTGAGACAAAACAGCCCCTGCTCCAATCTCAGAAGCATCAACCTCAACCTGAAAAGGGAGCGAAATATCTGGCTGACACAACACAGGGGCCGAAGAGAAACGACGTTTCAACTCCTGAAAAGCCTCAACGGCGGCAGAGGACCAATTCACCACATCAGCACCCTTCTTGGTTAAATCAGTCAACGGTTTAACAACACTAGAAAAATTAGCGATGAAGCGACGGTAAAAATTAGCAAAGCCCAGGAATTTCTAAAGACTCTTCACAGATGTAGGCTGAGTCCAATCATAAATGGCCTGAACTTTAACAGGATCAATCTCGATAGTAGAAGGGGAAAAAATGAAGCCCAAAAAGGAAATCTTCTGAACTCCAAAGAGACATTTAGATCCCTTCACAAACAAGGAATTAGCACGAAGAACCTGGAACACCATTCTGACCTGCTTCACATGAGACTCCCAATCATCTGAAAAGACCAAAATATCATCCAAATATACAATCATGAATCTATCCAGATACTTTCGGAAGATGTCATGCATAAAGGACTGAAACACAGAGGGAGCATTAGAAAGCCCGAAAGGCATTACAAGGTACTCAAAATGGCCCTCGGGCGTATTAAATGCTGTTTTCCATTCATCGCCCTGTTTTATACGCACCAGATTATACGCCCCTCGAAGATCTATCTTGGTGAACCAACTAGCCCCCTTAATCCGAGCAAACAAATCAGACAGTAGAGGCAAAGGGTACTGAAATTTGACCGTGATCTTATTGAGAAGGCGGTAATCTATACAAGGTCTCAGAGAACCATCCTTCTTGGCCACAAAAAAGAACCCTGCTCCCAGTGGTGACGACGACGGGCGAATATGCCCCTTCTCCAAGGACTCCTTTATATAGCTCCGCATAGCAGCGTGTTCTGGCACAGATAAATTGAAAAGTCGTCCCTTAGGGAACTTGCTACCAGGAACCAAATCAATAGCACAGTCACAATCCCTATGAGGAGGTAGAGCACTAGATTTAGGCTCATCAAACACATCCCGGTAATCCGACAAAAACTCAGGGACTTCAGAAGGAGTGGAGGAAGAAATTGACAACAATGGAACATCCCCATGTACCCCTTGACAACCCCAACTGGACACAGACATTGATTTCCAATCCAATACTGGATTATGGACCTGTAACCATGGCAAACCCAAAACGACCACATCATGCAGATTATGCAACACCAAAAAGCGAATACTCTCCTGATGTGCAGGAGCCATGCACATAGTCAACTGAGTCCAATACTGAGGCTTATTCTTGGCCAAAGGCGTAGCATCAATTCCCCTTAATGGAATAGGATGCTGCAAAGGCTCCAAGAAAAAACCACAGCGCCTGGCAAACTCCAGGTCCATCAAATTCAGGGCAGCGCCTGAATCCACAAATGCCATAACAGAGTAGGACGACAAAGAGCAAATCAAAGTAACGGACAAAAGAAATTTAGGCTGTACAGTACCAATGGTGACAGACCTAGCGAACCGCTTAGTGCGCTTAGGAAAATCAGAGATAGCATGAGTGGAGTCACCACAGTAAAAACACAGCCCATTCTGACGTCTATGTTCTTGCCGTTCGGCTCTGGTCAAAGTCCTATCACATTGCATAGGCTCAGGCTTCTGCTCAGAGGATACCACCAAATAGTGCACAGATTTGCTCTCATGTAAGCGCTGATCGATCTGAATGGCCAAGGACATTGACTCATTCAGACCAGTGGGCGTGGGGAACCCCACCATAACATCCTTAAGGCCCTCAGAAAGACCCTTTCTGAAAATTGCTGCCAGGGCACACTCATTCCACTGAGTAAGCACAGACCACTTTCTGAACTTCTGGCAATACACCTCCGCTTCATCCTGACCCTGACACAAAGCCAGCAAAATTTTCTCTGCCTGATCCACAGAATTCGGTTCATCATAAAGCAATCCCAGCGCCAGAAAAAACGCATCAACATTACGCAATGCAGGATCTCCTGGCGCAAGGGAGAATGCCCAGTCTTGAGGGTCGCCACGTAACAAGGAAATTATGATCTTTACTTGCTGAATGGGGTCACCAGAAGAGCGGGGTTTCAGAGCAAGAAACAGTTTACAATTATTTTTGAAATTCTGAAACT
The DNA here is from genome assembly GCF_051348905.1 of Ranitomeya variabilis. Classification (NCBI taxonomy): domain Eukaryota; kingdom Metazoa; phylum Chordata; class Amphibia; order Anura; family Dendrobatidae; genus Ranitomeya; species Ranitomeya variabilis. Next base: position 51,421,085 of record NC_135235.1, on the reverse strand, counting down.
TAGATCTATCTCCAGAAAACAAATCAGGAATTGGAATTCTAGGCTCTAACATCGGATTTTGAACCACATAATCTTGAATGCTCTGCACCCTTGCAGTGAGTTGATCCATACTAGAGGACAGGCCATGAAAGTCCATATCTACACCTGAGTCCTGAACCACCCAGAGGTTAAGGGGAAAAGAAAGACAAAACACACTGCAGAAAAAAAAAATGGTCTCAGAACTTCTCTTATCCCTCTTTTCAGATGCATTAACACTTTTGGCCAGCTGTACTGTTATGGACCTGGTGGTTAGGTGCACCCGGAATGACCTGATAGTTAATCTCAGAATCGGGGACAAGCCTGGGAAAGTGGGAACTCTGCTGACCGCAACCCTACTCCTATCACACACACTGGAAATAGCCGTGGAGCGTGCCTAACTCTGCCTAGACGCCTCTTCACAGCCTAAGAGCTAACTACCCCTAGAGATAGGAAATAAAGCCTCACCTTGCCTCAGAGAAATTCCCCAAAGGAACAGGCAGCCCCCCACATGTATTGACTGTGAGTTAAGAGGAAATCACATACACAGGAATGAAATAGATTTTAGCAAAGGAGGCCAGTCTAACTAAACAGATTGAGGACAGAAAAGGGAACTTTGCGGTCAACACAACAAACTACAAAAACCACGCAGAGTGAGCAAAAAGACCCCCGCACTGACTCACGGTGCAGTGGTGCCACTCTGCACACCAGAGCTTCCAGCTAGCGAGACAATTTCATAATGGCAAGCTGGACTAGAACATAGCAAGAAAACAATGAGCAATCAAGGACTAGCAGGAACTTAGCTCTGCTGAAGTAGACAGGTCCTCAGGAAGGTCCAAGAGAGATCTGAACCAGTGCAAAGACATCGACAGCTGGCAAACACTAACGATCAGAGTGTAGTTAAATAGAGAAGCCAGTCAAAATAAACAAGAGCAGGTGAGGAAAGAACCTCAATGGCTAGTGGCTCCACTCACAGCCACCAGAGGGAGTTCACAGACAGAACTCGCCGAAGTACCATTCATGACCACAGGAGGGAGTTCGAGAACGGAACTCACAACAGAGAAGATATGATCTGTTACCTAACAATGAGAAATACAGACAGGCAGTGGTGGGTGCTTCTATACATAGCCACTATGACTCGACAGGATATCAGAATATCACAGCAACAACTGGAATTCTCTGCAGATATGTGGAAAAACCATGCCAAAAGACTGGAATGCCATTAAGAAGGTTTATTAATACTTGAAAAAGATTCAAGACATACATTTAAAGAAGATGTCCACTACAATAAACTTTTTTTTTTTGCATAAATCTTGCTATAATGTGCCACTGAAAACATCCACTGTCTTTATTTTAGCAATATTACCTTTTATCATGCTGTAGCAGCACATTTTCAGTGATGGATCCAGCTCTCATGGGGTTAATTGAGAACTTCCTTTCTCCTGAGTTATTGTGCTCTAATACTACAAGTTCCATGATGCATTGCACTGCTACTAAACACGAACCTACCACACCCACTCCAAAACACACCCAAACCCCTCCCTCCTCTCCCTCCTCTAGCTTCAAAAAGATTTGTGATGTCATTTCTGTCCAACCTCCTCTTTTACATTTGTCCAACCCACACTCCATTACACACATATAGATAGATAGATAGATATGAGATAGACAGATGTATAAATAGATAGATAGATAAATAGATAGATAGATAGATAGACAGATAGATATGGGATAGATTGATAGATAGATAGATAGATACATACATACATACAGATATATCTATATATCTATGTCTATTTCCATAGATATGTCCATATCCATGTTTATAAACTCCTTCACCCCTGGAGCTTTTTTGTTTTCGTTTATCGCTCCCCTTCTTTGCAGAGCCATAATTTTTCCATCAATATGGCCATGTGAGGGCTTATTTTTTGTGGGACAAGTTCTACTTTTGAACGACACCATTGGTTTTAGCATGTCGTGTAACAGAAAATGTGCAAAAAAAAGGCAAAGTGCAATGAAATTGCAAAAAAAGTGCAATCCGACACTTGTTTTTTGTTTGGCTTTTTTGCTAGGTTCACTAAATGCTAAGGCTGTGTGCACACGTTGCGGATTTGATTGCAGATCCGCAGGGTTTTTTGCTGCACAGAATTGCATCAAATCCGCAGTGTAGAGCACAACAGCCAATGTAAGTCTATGGGAGCCGCAGACTTGTTGTGCACATGCTGCGGAAAAGGCCACACCGAAAAGCAGCTTTTTTTTTTCTCTGCAGCATGTCACTTCTTTTGTGCCGAACTGCAGCATTTCTGCACCCATAGACTTTTATGGAGTCGGGCACATCCGCAGCAAAACCGCAGATGTAAAAAAGATCTGCAGTTTAGATGCGGATGTGGGTCCGAGAAACGCTGCAGTTCGGGAGGAGGGAAGTGTGTGGGCGGCAGGGCCGGACTGGGACTAAAATTCAGCCCTGGCATTTGAAGTTACACAGGCCCACTTGTCACACGGTGACTGTATAATATCTTTGTACACTTGTAGGCAGGGCCGGTTTTAGGCAAAGTGGGGCCCTACGCCTAGGCAAAGTTTAAAATGGGGCCCCAAATGCTAACATATTGCACATCACACAAAAGCATTTCGGTTGTATTTACATGCGCTGATCTCAGGACGCTAAATGAGTTTGATCGACAATACTGAAGTTGTTCAACGCTTGTTTCCCGGCCTCTTTCCACCGTCTGAGAAAGAATGATGGGACAGAACGATCACTAACAGATCACTAACCGATCCCCATACAGTATCATGTTATCAGCAGCACATCTACAGTTTACAGCGGCGATGTGCTGATGAGAACAAGGATTTTTGTTCCAGCAAAAACAATCTGAATATGCAGCATTTTACTTGTTTAGTAAAATACATCCCATAGTCCTCCATATATTATAATGTGCTCCACAGTCCTCCATATAGTATAATACACTCCCTATAGTCCTAATACACTGCTCAGTCCTCCACATAGTATAATACACTCCTCATAGTCCTCCATATAGCATAATACACTCCTCATAGTGCACCATATAGTATAATGCACTGCCATTGTCATCCATGTAGTACAATTCACATCCCATAGTATAATGCACCCCATAGTCCTTCATATAGTATAACGTATTCCCCATAGTCCTCGATACAGTATAATGCAGCCCACATATAGTATAATGTAGCCACCACCCTACAGAATATAATGCGGCAACCACAGAGTATAATGCAGCCACCCCACAGTATAATGCAACCACCCCACAGTATAATGCAGCCACCCCACAGTATAATGCAGCCACCCCACAGAGTATAATGCAGCCACCCCACAGAGTATAATGTAACCCCATAGAGTATAATACAGCCCACCTCCCCATAATATATAATGTAGCCCCAATAGAATATAATGCAGCCCCCCATAGTATATAACACAACCTCCCCCATGGTATATAACCCAACCTCCCCCACAGAATATAATATACCCCCACAATAGTATATACCACAGCCACATAGTACATAACATGGCCTCCCCATAGAAGATAATATACTCCCCATAGTATATAGCAAAGCCCACATAGTATATAGCACAGCCCGCATAGTAGATAACACAGCCCACACAGTAGTATATACAGCACAGCCCACACAGTAGTATATACAGCACAGCCCACACAGTAGTATATACAGCACAGCCCGCACAGTAGTATATACAGCACAGCCCGCACAGAAGTATATACAGCACAGCCCACAGTGGTATATCCAGCACAGCCCACAGTGGTATATCCAGCACAGCCCGCACAGTGGTATATCCAGCACAGCCAGCACAGTGGTATATCCAGCACAGCCCGCACAGTGGTATATCCAGCACAGCCCGCACAGTGGTATATCCAGCAGAGCCCGCACAGTGGTATATCCAGCACAGCCCGCACAGTGGTATATCCAGCACAGCCCGCACAGTGGTATATACAGCACAGCCAGCACAGTGGTATATCCAGCAGAGCCCGCACAGTGGTATATCCAGCAGAGCCTGCACAGTGGTATATCTAGCAGAGCCCGCACAGTGGTATATACAGCACAGCCCACACAGTGGTATATACAGCACAGCCCGCATCTCTCCTCCTCCTCCCCCCCCCCGAGAATGTCCCCACAGTCCAGTAAAAAAAAAACACTCCTCACCTTTCCTCTTGCCCGCGTTGCTTCCTGCTCCTGTCTCGGCGGCTGCAGTCTGCCCGGGACACAGCAGGTGCACAATGATATGACGTCATCGCGCACCCGGAGTGTCAGAGGCAGAGCGGGGAATGATGGGAGAGGGAGCGTCTGTAGACGCTCTCTCCTCCATCATTGCATTCAAGTTGAATGCGACGGCAGGGGGGTGAGTCGGCGGCAGCAGGGGGAGGCGGATCGAGCAGCCCACGACTGGCACCAGCCCTTCTGGCATTTGCCAGAAGTGCCCAATGGCCAGTCCGGCCCTGGTGGGCGGAATGTGGGCAGTGACGGTGTGCGTGAATGTGTGTGCTGGGTCTGCGGGCTGTTCGGATGTGTGCGGCGCTGTGCGGGACTGTTCAGGTGTGTGCGGGGTCTGCGGGCTGTTCGGATGTTTGTGGGGAACTGTTTGGATGTGAGTGGCGCTGTGCGGGACTGTTCGGGTGTGTGCAGGACTGTTCGGGTGTGTGTGACGCTGTGGGGGACTGTTCGGGTGTGTGTGGGACTGTTCGGGTGTGTGCGGGGATCATCCAATAGGACTACAGGTATGCAGCATCCAATCTGCAGCTAATTCGGATGTAATCCTGACAGTGGACACGCACCCTACACTATCCATACATCTATCAATAGATATATCTATCCACATATATCTATAGATAGATATAGGAATAGATAGAAGTATGCATCTATAGATCTATCTATATGTAGCTCTGTCTATCAATTTCATCTATCATCTATATGTCTATCTATCTGTGTGTAATTGAGTGTGGGTTGGACAAATGTAAAAGAGGAGGTTGGACAGAAATGACATCACTCAATAATGTTCAATAATACATCTTTAGCTTTCAAAAACGCATACAAAAACGCACAAAAAACACGCAAAAACAGCACCAAAAAAATTTAAAAATGCATCAAAAGCGCGCAAAAACTGCACCAAAAACTGCATCATAACCGCACCAAAAACTGCATCAAAACTGCACCAAATACTGCATCAAATCTTCACCAAAAACTGCATAAAAAAGCATCAAAAACCTAAATCAAAACCACGCAAAAAAATGCACCAAATACTGCAGCAAAAACTGAATCAAAACCGTGCAAAAACACACCAAAAACCGCACCAATAACAGCATCAAAATTACACAAAAAAGCCGCATCAAAACCGCGCAAAAACATGAAAAAAACGTGAAAAAAATGCATCCAAAACGCAGCTGCGTTTTCTGCAAGGAGATGCAGATTTTGTGCAGACAATTCTTCCCCCAAATCTGCAACGTGTGCATACAGCATAAAACTGACCTGCCATTATGATTCTCCAGGTCATTACGAGTTCATAGACACCAAACATGTCTAGGTTATTTTTTATCTAAGTGGTAAAATTTTTTTAAAAACTTTGATAAAAAGAAATAAAATAATTGTGCCATTTTCTGATACCTGTAGCGTCTATATTTTCTGAGATATCGTGTCGGGTGAGGACTAATTTTTTGCGTGCCGAGCTGACGTTTTTAATGATACCACGTTTGTGCAGATACGTTCTTTTGATCGCCCATTATTGCATTTTAATGCAATGTCACGGCGACCCAAAAAACATAATTTTGGCTTTTGATTTTTTTTTCTCGCTATGCCGTTTAGCGATCAAGCACATTTTTTATTTTTGTATTGAAAACAGCTGACATGTTGCGGCTTTGAAGTGGGCTCACCACGAAGCCCACCTCAAAGTGGGGGATACTGCCAGCTGACGTACTATTCCATCAGCTGGCAGAAAGGTGTTAATGAACAATATGTTTATGTAATTTAAAAAAAAAATACAGCGTGGGCTCCTGCGCAATTTTCTGCGCCAGAGGGGGAAAGCCGACGGCCAGGGGCCAATATTTGTAGCCTGCTATGAATATCAGCCCGCAGCTGTCTGCGTAGCCTTTACTGGCTATTAAAATAGGGGGACCCCCCAAAAAAATGACGTGGGGTCACCCTATATTTTATAGCCAGAAAGGCTACGCAGACAGCTGCGGGCTGATATTCATAGCCTAGAGAGGGGCCATGGATATTGGTCCCCCCCCGGCTACAAATACCAGTCCGCAGCCGCCCCGGAAATGGCGCATCTGTAAGATGAGCCAATTCCGGCACTTAGCCCCTCTCTTCCCACTCCCGTGTGGCGGTGGGATATGGGTTAATAAGGGGTTAATGTCACCTTGCTATTGTAAGGTGACATTAAGCCGGGTTAATAACGGAGAGGCGTCAATAAGACGCCTATCCATTACTAATCCAATATTAATATAGGGTTAATAAAACACACACACATTAGGAAAAAAGTATTTTAATATTCTTCATTTAACCATACTTACCATATTTCAGAGCCTGCAAAAAACGTAAAATAATAAACCGTATAGTACCTGTCCGCCGTAGTCCAATTAATAACGAGTGTCCCACGACGATCTCCCCTATAGAACAGTGACATCGGGTGATGTCACTACTCTATAGGATGTCCAGTGACACACTGACAGGAGACAATGGCTCCTGCAGTGCATCACTAAGAGGTTACCTTAGGACAAATCTCACTTTATGGCAATTGCTGCCTGTGAAAATTTCTCAACAGCAATGGCATAAAGTGAGACTAGGGACTATTTTCTCACAGGGGTGTAGGAATACATTGTGGGGAATACATTGTGGAAGGATACCTTCCTCCCCTCATTGTGTTCCTGGAGCCCCTGGAGAGCAGTCGCATCAGCAGATGCTCCTGCTCTCCACGAGAGATCGTTGAGGGACACTCATTTTAATTGGATTTCTGCGGATCAGGGAGTATATTGGTTGTTTAATTATTTTAATATTTATTACAGATGACAATGGCTTCAGGGAACAAAGTGACAAGTGATGGTGAGTATGCACTGCATGTTACATGTACTGTATGTCTGTTGCATGTTGTATGTATGTACGTACTGTATGTGGCATGTTTCATGTCAGATGTCACATGTTACATGTCATCGCATGGTGCATGTCGCATGTCGTCACATGGTGCATGTCGTCGCATGCTGCATGTCGTCGCATGGTGCATGTCGTCGCATGGTGCATGTCGTCGCATGGCACATGTTGTCGCATGGTGCATGTCGCATGTCGTCGCATGGTGCATGTCTGCCACATGGTGCATGTCGCATGTCGTCGCATGGTGCATGTAGCATGTTGTCGCATGGTACATGTCGCATGTCGTCACATGGCGCATGTCGTCTCATGGTGCATGTTGTCGCATGGTGCCTGTCATCACATGGCGCATGTCGTCGCATGGTGCATGTCATCGCATGGTGCATGTCACATGTTGACGCATGGTGCATGTCTCCCCATAGGGTGCATGTCGCATGGCATCGCATGGTTCATGTCATCGCATGGTGCATGTCGTCGCATGGTGCATGTCGTCGCATGGTGCATGCCGCCGCATGGTGCATTCCGCCGCATGGTGCATGTTGTCGCATGATGCATGTCATTGCATGGTGCATGTTGTCGCATGGTGCATGGTGCATGCCATCGCATGGTGCATGCCGTCGCATAGTGCATGCCGTCGCATGGTGCATGCCATCACATGGTGCATGTCATTGCATGGTACATGTCGTCGCATGGTGCATGTTGGATGTCGTCGCATGGTGCATGTCGTATGTTGCATGTTTTCGCATATCGCATGGTGCATGTTGTCACATGGTGTGTGTTGTATGTATGTATGTATGTACTGTATATGTGTATTTATTTATTATTACATTCAACACATTAGCCGGATGATGGGACTACTACTGTCCCATCATTGGCTAATGTGTCACTCACTGTCACTGTAGCAGGCAGAGCCCGATGGGACTTGTAGTCCCATCGGACGATGCCTGTACACAGAGACACACACACACACACACCCCCCAAAGACCACCCCCCCAGTACATACCACAGAGCACCGGCGCCGGACCGCAGAGTGCAGGCCCGCACAGCGCCAGACCGCACAGCACCGGTGCCCGCACATAAAATCCCTGCCTAGCCCCGCCCGCACATCACTGCCCCACCCACCCCCAGCACAGGCCTGCAGCCAGCAGCCCCGCCCACAGCCCAGTCACTCTTGATGAGTGACTGCTGACTGTGAAGCTGGCTCACGCCTGCTACTGACGTCCCATCAATTTCCAGAGTCTGGAAATTGACGTGACGTTGGCGGAAATAAGCGGCGGCTGCAGCCTGGGGGTCACGTGACCCGGACTCAGCCGCCGGAATAGCGCCGCTCACAGGCGAAAACGGCAACGGAAGGTAATTACACAATTCATCAGGGGCCCCGGGGGGATACATTGGGGGGCTAATTGAAAGTAGTGGACAACCCCTTTAACCCCTTCACCCCGAAGCCTGTTTTCACCTAAGTGACAGGGCCAATTTTTAGAATTCTGACCACTGTCAATTTATGAGGTCATAACTCTAAAACGCTTCAACGGATCCTGGCGATTCTGACATTGTTTTCTCATGACATATTGTACTTCATGACAGTTGTAAAACTTCTTCGATATGACTTTCATTTATTTGTGAAAAAAACTAAAATTTGTCGAAAATTATGAAAATTTAGCAATTTTCAAACTTTTAGTTTTTATGCCCTTAAATAAGAGAGTTATATCTCATAATATAGTTAATAAACAACATTTCCCACATGTCTGCTTTACATCAGCACAATTTTGGAAACATAATTTTTTTTTGTTAGGGAGTTATAAGGGTTAAAATTTGACCAGTGATTTCTCATTTTTGCAACAAAATTTGCAAAACCATTTTTTTTACGGACCACCTCACACTTGAAGTGACTTTGAGGGGTCTATATGACAGAAAATGCCCAAAAGTGACACCATTCTAAAAACTGCACCCCTCAAGGTCCTCAAAACCACATTCAAAATGTTTATTAACCCTTCAGGTGCTTCACAGGAATTTTTGGAATGTTTAAAAAAAATTGAACATTTAACTTTTTTTTCACAAAATTTTTAATTCAGATCCAATTTGTTTTATTTTACCAAGGGTAACAGGAGAAATTGGACCAAAAAAGTCGTTGTACAATTTGTCCTGAGTACGCAGATACCACACATGTTGGGGTAAACCATTGATTGGACACATGGCAGAGCTCGGAAGGGAAGGAGCGCCATTTGACTTTTCAATGCAAGATTTGCTGGAATTGAGATCGGAACACATGGAGAGCCCCTGATGTACCTAAACAGTGGAAACCCCCACAAGTGACACCATTTTGGAAAGTAGACCCTCTAAGGAACTAATCTAGATGTGTGGTGAGCACTTTGAACCTCCAAGTGCTTCACAGAAGTTTATAATGTAGAGCCGTAAAAAAAAATTCATATTAATTTTCACAAAAAATGATATTTTTGCCCCAAGTTTTTTATTTTCCCAAGGGTAACAGGATAAATTGGACCCCAAATGTTGTTGTGCAATTTGTCCTGAGTACGCTGATACTTCATATATTGGGATAAACCACTGTTTGAGCGCATGGCAGAGCGTGGAAGGGAAGGAGCGCCATTTGACTTTTCAATGCAAAATTGGCTGGAATTGAGATCGGAATCCATGTCGTGTTTGGAGAGCCCCTGACGTGCCTAAACAGTGGAAACCCCCACAAATGACACCATTTTGGAAAGAAGACCCCCTAAGGAACTTATCTAGATGTGTGGTGAGCACTTTTAACCCCCAATTGTTTCACTAAAGTTTAGAATGTAGCGCTGTGAAAATTAAAAAATCATTTTTTCTTTCCACAAAATGATGTTTTAGCCCGCAGTTTTTTTCCCCCAAGGGTAACAGGAGAAATTGGACCACAAAAGTTATTGTCCAATTTGTCCGGAGTATGCTGATACCCCATACATTGGGGGGAACCACTGTTTGGGCGCACGGCAGAGCTCGGAAGGGAAGGAGCGCCGTTTGAAATGCAGACTTAGATGGATTGGTCTGCAGGTGTCATGTTGCATTTGCAGAGCCCTTGATGTACCTAAACAGTAGAAACCCCCCACAAGTGACCCCATATTGGAAACTAGACCCCCCACGGAACTTATCTAGATGTGTTGTGAGAACTTTGAACCAACAAGTGTTTCACTACAGTTTATAACGCAGAGCCGCGAAAATAAAAAATATATTTTTTTCCACAAAAATGATATTTTAGCCCCCACGGTTTTTTTTTCCCAAGGGTAACAGGAGAAATTGGACCACAAATGTTATTGTCCAATTTGTCCTGAGTACGCTGATATCCCATATATGGGGGGGAACCACTGTTTGGGCGCACGGCAGAGCTCAGAAGGGAAGGAGCGCCGTTTGAATTGCAGACTTAGATGGATTGGTCTGCAGGTGTCATGTTGCATTTGCAGAGCCCCTGATGTACCTAAACAGTAGAAACCCCCCACAAGTGACCCCATATTGGAAACTAGAACCCCCACGGAACTTATCTAGATGTGTTGTGAGAACTTTGAACCAACAAGTGTTTCACTACAGTTTATCACGCAGAGCCGTGAAAATAAAAAATATTTTTTTTTCCACGAAACTGATATTTTAGCCCCCATGTTTTTATTTTCCCAAGGGTTACAGGACAAATTGGACCCCAAAAGTTGTTGTCCAACTTGTCCTGAGAACGCTGATACCCCATATGTTGGGGGGAACCACTGTTTGGGCGCACAGGAGAACTCGGAAGGGAAGGAGCACTGTTTTAGTTTTTCAAAGCAGAATTGGCTGGAATTGAGATCGGATGCCATGTCGCGTTTGGAGAGCCCCTGATGTGCCTAAACAGTGAAAACTCCCCAATTCTAACTGAAACCCTAACCCTAACCCTAACCCCAGCCCTAACCCTAGCCCTAACCCCAACCCTAACCCTAGCCCTAACCCTAGTCCTAACCCTAGCGCTACTTTCACACTAGCGGTTTTTTGCATACGTCGCAATGTGTCGTTTTGGCGAAAAAACGCATCCTGCAAAGTCATCTGCAGGATGCGTTTTTCCCCATAGACTAACATTAGCGACGCATTGCGACGTATTGACACACGTCGCAACCGTCGTGCGACGGTTGTGTCGTGATGTGGCGGACCGCCGGCAGCAAAAAACATTACATGTAACTTTTTTGTGCCGATGATCCACCATTTCTGACCGCGCATGCGCGGCTGGAACTCCGCCCCCACCTCCCCGCACCTCACAATGGGGCAGCGGATGCGTGGAAAAACAGCATCCGCTGCCCCCGTTGTGCGGCGCTTGCACAGTATGCGTCGGTACGGCGGGCCGGCGCAGCGCGACGGCCCCGTACCGACGCTAGTGTGAAAGTAGCCTAACGGGAAAATGGAAATAAATATATTTTTTTAATTTTTATTATTTTTCCCTAACTAAGGGGGTGATGAAGGGGGATTTGATTTACTTTTATAGCGTTTTTTGGGCGGATTTTTATGGTTGGCAGCCATCATACACTAAAAGACGCTTTTTATTGCAAAAAATAGTTTTATAATTTATCCATATTTTGGCCCACAGAGTCATGTGAGATCTTGTTTTTTGCGGGACATGTTGATGTTTTTATTGGTTCCATTTTCGGGCACATGATATTTTTTGATCGCTTTTTATTCCGATTTTTGGGAGGCGGAATGAACAAAAATCAGCAATTCCTGAAATTCTTTTAGGGGGGGCGTTTATACCATTCCACGTGTGGTAAAATTGATAAAGCAGTTTTATTCTTCAGGTCAGTATGATTACAGCGATACCTCATTTATGTAATTTTTTTATGTTTTGGCGCTTTTACACAATAAAAACTATTTTATATAAAAAAATTATTGTTTTTGCATCGCTTTATTCTGAGAGCTATAACTTTTTTATTTTTCTGCTGATGATGCTGTATGGTGGCTTTTTTTTGCGGGACAAGATGACGTTTTCAACGGTATTATGGTTATTTATATCCGTCTTTTTGATTGCGTGTTATTCCACTTTTTGTTTGGCGGTATGAGAATAAAGCGTTGTTTTTTGCCTCGTTTTTTTTTTTTTTTTTACGGTGTTCACTGAAGGGGTTACCTAGTGATATAGTTTTATAGGTGGGGTCGTTACGGACGCGGCAATACTAAATATGTGTACTTTTATTGTGTGATTTTTTTTTATTTAGATAAAGAAATGTATTTATGGGAATATTTTTTTTTTTTCTTTATTTAGGATTTTTTTTTTCTTTTTTTTTACACATGTGGACATTTTTTTTTTTTTTACTTTTTTACTTTGTCCCAGGGGGGACATCACAGATCAGTGATCTGACAGTGTGCACAGCACTCTGTCAGATCACCGATCTCACACACAAGAGCAGAGGCTTGCCGGCGCCTGCTCTCAGCAGCTCTTGCAGGCGCCGGCAAGCCAGGTCAGTAAATGACCCGGAAGGAGTCCCGCGGCCATCTTGGATCCGGGGACTTCTTCCAGGTCACCGGAGCAGCGCGATCTCATCGTGTTGCTCCGGTGGGAGAGCGCAGGGAGCCCCCGTCCCTGCGCGATCCCCCTCTATGCCGCTGTCACTATTGACAGCGGCATCAGAGGGGTTAAATGCCCGCGATCGGCGATAGCGCTGATCGTGGGAATTGCTGTGGGGTGTCAGCTGTCATATACAGCTGACACCCGCACCCGATCACCGCGGCGCTCAGCGCGAGACCGCGGTGATCGATGCGCCGTACTAGTACTGCGGCTGGCACTAATGCAGTGCCGGCAGCGCCGTACTAGTACGGCGCATGGCACGAAGGGGTTAAGGATATCTGCAACAGGAGATCTACAACTTACAGGCTATGTGGCTGCAGGCTTTGCCGGTGACTTTTGTGATTGTAAATCAACAAGCAGTTATTTGTTCAAGCTTGGAAACAGTTCAATTTATTAGTGTAGCAGAAAACAGGTTTATATAGCCTTGTAATCTACAGAAGAATAGTATGTAGATACACATACCTCAGTGACATATTTATGTCTTGAAATCGGGCTATGAGTAACCCATCAGAAATACGAAAAATAAGTACCCACTCAAAAGTCAATATATATAAACAAGAGGAACAAGAGCAATCAGGTACAATTAATAAATATATTTTATTGAAAGCTCAAAAAGAAACCTAATAATCCCAAATCACCACAAATAAGTTAATAAAAAATTAAACAAATGCAGAAAAAGGACAGAAAGGTAAAGGGGTCACTAATTGCAACTGCCCGACTGTGCAGATATATCCATAATCATTTAAAGTGCTTGTGCAAAAGTATGTCACAGTAATAAGATAAGATCCCATCTCCCACAAGAGATGTCACCGCATCCAAACACAATTCAACAGGGAGAGGACTTACCACAGGCTGAAGAAAAAGGACCCCAAATAGGGTGTTAGGTGACCCCCAGATGACCGCAGTTGCAATTAGTGACCCCTTTACCTTTCTGTCCTTTTTCTGCATTTGTTTCATTTTTTTATTAACTTATTTGTTGTGATTTGTGATGATTAGGTTTATTTTTGAACTTTCAATAAAATACATTTATTAATTGTACCTGATTGCTCTTGTTCCTCTTGTTTATATAGAAGCATAGTATGTGTCTGCAGACCACGTAAGTCAAGAGGTCATTTGCTTAAACCAATTGCTAGGCGATCTTGGTAAGCCATCAGCTTAACCGACGGTGATTTAAGAAGACAACCAAGGATGCATTAAACTTGCATGCAGTGAGAAGATCAATGACATTGACATTAAATGTCATTACCTGCGTGATTAAGTAGAATGTGGCACAATAGAGTTTGTTTATTGCAAGAATTACCAGATGATAGCCAATAGTATGACAAAGCATTTTCTAAGAGCCAAATTTGAAGAATTTAGAACCACTACAGACTGACAGGATAAGTAGTTGTTAAGTGGAGGAATAATGCTTATTATTGCATATATTGCAACAACTACGAATTACTACTGTTTAATAGTGCATGAGATTGTGCCACCAGCAATAGTGTTATGTTGCCAGTAAAGTACTGCTAGAAAAAAACAAAAAAAACAAACCACAATATTCCTCCTCACTATGTAGCTGAAGCACAGATTTACTGTCACTTTGTAAGCTGACAGACAAGATGCTAAGATCCTTCCTAAGCTATAATAATTACAAGTTGTAAGCTGTTATATTTGTTCATAAGTAAGTACGGTATATTTACACTCTTACACAGCTGGACAGTTCAGAGATTAATCCGCTGCCAACATTGCCTCTAATTCTTTCCTCTTCCCTTCTCCACTCTCCATAGAACTGTATGAGAAGGTCCGTATTCACGATAGACAGATTAAACTTGTGAATTGAGACTTGAGAATTAATGATTGATCCAGGAAGAGAAAGAAGCCGATTTCTCAGATAAGATTTATTATAAAGTTTATTATTTTCATATGTACTATACTGTATATTTTTTGAATAAAAAAAAAATACAATAATGGTAACTGTTTAAAGGGGTTGGCCACTACTTTCCATGCCCCTTTCATGTGAAGTAACTTCCTTAGATAAGCACTTCACTAAATACCTTGCTTTGTCAAATGGGCAGCACGGTGGCTCAGTGGATAACCTTGCAGCGCTGGGGTCCTAGATTCAAATCCCATGAAGGACAACACCTTCAACGAGTTTAAATGTTCTCCCCGTATTTGTGTGGGTTTCCTCCGGGTTCTCCGGTTTCCTCCCACAAGACACACTGATAGGAAATCTAGATTGTGAGCCCCAATGGGGACAGTGATGATGATAACTGTAAAGCGCACTGGAATTAATGGCACAATATAAGTGAATAAATAGATAAAATGCTGCTGTAACCTGAGCTGACCTTTGACTGAGAATCTTCTGCTTCCTGTGATTTCAGGGCAGATTCTCCCTCACTTCTGAGTCTCAGAAACTCACGGGGTGGGTGGGGATTGATGCAGCAGAGCTCACTCTGATTCTGTGAATGCTGCCAGCTTTCTCTGCATTCCCAAGACAATTACTAACTATAATAATAATAATAATAATAATAATCTTTATTTTTATATAGCGCTAACATATTCCGGAGCACTTTACATTTTTGCACACATCATCATCACTGTCCCCGATGGGGCTCACAATCTAAATTCCCTATCAGTATGTCTTTGGAATGTAGGAGGAAACCGGAGTGCCCGGAGGAAACCCACGCAAACACGGAGAGAACATACAAACTCTTTGCAGATGTTGTCCTTGGTGGGGTTTGAACCCAGGACTCCAGTGCTGCAAGGCTGCAGTGCTAACCACTGTGCCACTGTGCTGCCCACAACTATTACCTTAGTATACAATTTATATTTTGACCTATTTATCAACCATATTTTTATTATTTAATCTGTAATATAGCAATCATTTTCCTATGAGGTGCTTTTTTAATTTTCAGTTATTGGTAGCAATTTAATCAGGTTGCTGTTTTAAAGCTGTTGTCTTTGGTGTATGGCATTGCCTATTACGCAGTTGTCTTCATTATACTGATAGTGCAGGGATTCAGAACTCTCCCCATCCGTCCATCCATTCATTCATGTCAATGTCTGTGCTCACTGCTGGCTTGCAGCCCAGCACATGGAATGATGGAAAATGTAGTCAGAAGGAAGCAGAGAATTCTGAAGAAGTGATAACTATGAGAAGCAAAACAGAAAGGCATAAAATAATATTAAACTTTTCATAAAAAGTATATGGGCATATTTAAGGGCATTGCACTTAATCAATTAACCAAAAACTGAGTCAGGGTAGTTAATAGCATCTGTGAGTCAGTGTTGGGTAAATCACATTATCCATTTTAAATAATAACTAATAAAAGTAATGTTTTTATAACACCAGTGGATAAGGTGGAGGAGTGTAAAATGTTCTTGTCCACTTGGTCAATTGTACTCCTAGATTGTATGATTGAGAGCAGCGCCCCCCACTCATTTTGGTATGCGTTAAACTACTGTATGTATTACTCTGTAATGTCTTATATTGTTTGTACAATTGCCTTCTAAATTGTAAAGTGCTGTGGAATACTTTGACATCATAGAAGTAAAAATTATTGTTATTATTATATTATTATTGTACCTGTACTTAAATTGGTTGTCCATTTTAAGACAACATTCTGTCCTGGTTGCAGTTTATTAAGAAACAACAAATCATGCTGTTCTCACCTTCCCTGGGTCCACCGGTGAGTCTTTGCTGCTCCCGGTATCTGGCATTCACTACAGTGCTGATGTCTTGTCAACAGATCAGCAGCCAATCAATGACCTCAGCATCGCCTTCCCTTCAGAGCCGCTGAACTCACTGATTGGCTGTCACTCTGTCGTTATGCCACTAGCACCGTGGCCAATGCCAGACACCAGGCGGAGCAGGCAGAGACTCGCTGGTGGCCTCGGGGAAGTTAAAAACAGAGCAGTTTGTTGTTTTTAAAAAACTGCAGCTAGGGCAGTACATTGTCTGAATGGTGACAACTCCTTTAATTTTCACCCACATATATTTGGCTGCCTCACTATATAAATGGATTATTCCATGTCTACAATGTATAAAAAAGATAATTTTTCTCTATAAGGGTAGGTGCAGACTAGTAGTGTATATTCTAGTAACATAGTAACATAGTTAGTAAGGCCGAAAAAAGACATTTGTCCATCCAGTTCAGCCTATATTCCATCATAATAAATCCCCAGATCTACGTCCTTCTACAGAACCTAATAATTGTATGATACAATATTGTTCTGCTCCAGGAAGACATCCAGGCCTCTCTTGAACCCCTCGACTGAGTTCGCCATCACCACCTCCTCAGGCAAGCAATTCCAGATTCTCACTGCCCTAACAGTAAAGAATCCTCTTCTATGTTGGTGGAAGAACCTTCTCTCCTCTAGACGCAAAGAATGCCCCCTTGTGCCCGTCACCTTCCTTGGTATAAACAGATCCTCAGCTAGATATTTGTATTGTCCCCTTATATACTTATACATGGTTATTAGATCGCCCCTCAGTCGTCTTTTTTCTAGACTAAATAATCCTAATTTCGCTAATCTATCTGGGTATTGTAGTTCTCCCATCCCCTCTATTAATTTTGTTGCCCTCCTTTGTACTCTCTCTAGTTCCAATATATCCTTCCTGAGCACCGGTGCCCAAAACTGGACACAGTAGTCCATGTGCGGTCTAACTAGGGATTTGTACAGAGGCAGTATAATGCTCTCATCATGTGTATCCAGACCTCTTTTAATGCACCCCATGATCCTGTTTGCCTTGGCAGTTGCTGCCTGGCACTGGCTGCTCCAGGTAAGTTTATCATTAACTAGCATCCCCAAGTCCTTCTCCCTGTCAGATTTACCCAGTGGTTTCCCGTTCAGTGTGTAATGGTGATATTGATTCCTTCTTCCCATGTGTATAACCTTACATTTATCATTGTTAAACCTTATCTGCCACCTTTCAGCCCAAGTTTCCAACTTATCCAGATCCATCTGTATTCTCATCTGAGAGAACCTTGTCAGTTATGCAAACCACACTGTGATCAAACTCTGATCATAATGTGATCTGATTCTCTCGGATGAGGAGAAGATGGAGAAAAAAAATTCTCCATGTTCTCCATTCTGTGAGTCCGTGGAAACAGGTCTGCAGTAGTGATGAGTAAGTGTGCTCGTTACTTGGGCTTTCCGAGCATGCATGATTTGCGGCTGCTAGACAGCCTGAGTACATGTGGGGAATCCCTAACAAACAGGCAATCCTCACATGTATTCAGGTTGTCTAGCAGCCGAAAATCATGCAGCTGCGGTGACTCAAACATAATCTACCAGCACGCCCAAAATACTCTGATAACACCCGAGCATGCTCGGATAACCCGAGTAACGAGCACACTCCCTCATCACTTATCTGCAGTCCTATGGTCTCTCACTCTGCTTCTAATAGTATTCTTCAGTATTTTGCTCTCCATTTATCTATGTATTCCATTTTTTTCTGCATTTATCTGTCATATTCATGAGCGGTTTACATATTTGATCTTGTGCATCCTTTACTACATGGATAATGGGATTTTTGGGTAGTGCACGTATGAGCATTGGACCTACTTGATATGACCATAGGATGGTATACATGTAGAAAGATGGACCAGAATAGTGGTTTCTCTTGCGTGTCTGTTGGGACTGTCACCATTGTTGCTGGGGGAAGCACTTTCTGACCGGAGTAGACCTTTGCACCTGACTGTTGGGGGCGTGTGTGATATAAAAGGGATGGAGCGCGCATGAATGGGGTTTTTGGTGGGTACCCAGTGTGTGCTACAGGAGATGGTTAACTCCTTCTCCACTGACCGACGCCAACTGACAGGCCCACAGTGCATTGTTCCATCCCCCATGCGTACAGACTGTGCAACTCCTGAGACCAACTCCCCGCTACTCTCTGACCCCTACAGTACTAACCGGTCGGTGCATCTGACATCTGCTCACTCTCTTTGCAATGCTGATCCGGCGTTGCATGCGGTTTGCAGTGGTGAGACTGCAGCCTCCTTTCCGAGACTTTGTACATCCTTAGTTGTGCAGCAGACCTTTCCTCGTTCAGCACCTCATTCCAGGATCACAAGACCATGTGTAGGAAGACCAGGATACTTTGTCGCCATACAGAGACAGTGCTTCACTTTTCTCCAGGACTGGCTCAGAGACTTCTTGTGCCATCTACATCGCCATCATAGGACTTTCCAGCCACCATCGTCCAGGAACCAGAGACTGATAAGTTAACCCGTAATTTGACCCGTTGTTGTTACTTTACTGCCGTATACACATTGTGGGCCTGTATACTTACACCCCCTTACTCCCTGCGTGGAGTATTTACTGCTGTGATAACTATATATAAACAACCTGTTAACTCATGCTCTGCCTCCTTTTCATCACTGCATCCTGCGTTCCTGCTAGTACCTTACACTCACGCCATATATGGGCGCTTTTTGCGCACCGGCTTTTGTGCATCTTTTTTCGACATAGATTGCGTGCTGTGTCAGTGCGTGCATGCGCAATGAATACATCAGGCATGCTCTCAAGCGGATTTACATGCATGCGCTCATGCCCAGCTTGTGCATGTGCTGTTACCGAACGCAGTTTATTTAATCCTCAGCTGGTTTTCACAGATGATTTTTATTAGCGCTGTGTGCACATGCGCCAATACACACATTTGCGTATGCGCCATTACATGTGTTGATTTTATTATGTGTCATTCCCGCCTGGTTGAAAACAGCTGACTTTCTGTTAATGCCATCTGAGCATACGCCGATACATACGCCGGCTGCATTTTACATTCCTCCTCCAGTAAGTTCAAACAGCTGATCTTCACTAGCATCTTGTTCATGTGTATATAAAATGCATGCTACACATTCCTACTCACAAGCCCCTGAGGAAGCCACACTTTGTTGGCGAAACACGTTGGATGGGGCTCACAGGATTCTCTGGGGACATATATCTATCTCTGCGTTATTACTCTGTGAGCCACAGACTTGTATTAAAGTCTATAAAAATTAGCACTAAATAAAAAAGCTCATATCCTGGGAACCATGTGATGCATTAAAAAAAACAACAACTGTTAGAAAGGTCACTCTTCTCTCACTGAATGTCCTCCCATGCCTGAGATTCTGCTCTAGAGCTGACATTGCCCATGGTTGCCTCCTCAGAGATGGCGGCACAAATGCAGTTGGTTTCTAATGATGAGCCAGACTATTGGTATGCGTGGCTCTATGACGAGATGACCCCAGGCGATGACTGCACCTGCGCAGATACTCGGGCAGAGGAGACAGGTCACTAGAGAAGAGTTACCTGTCTTTCAGAAAACGGAAGCCAGTGACAGGTAGGTACACAGGAGAGAGGCAGGAGGACTGGAAGTGCAGTGTCCGGCCATGTACTTGTGATTACATCTTCAATGCTGGATTTCTGTGCAATTTCCAAATATAATGCTATAATCAAGGTGTAGATTTAAAAAGTATTAAACAGCTTTTATCACACATGCATTTATTTAGGGGTTTAATATCCTGATGACAGGTTTTCTTGAATGCCAAATTGATATGTATTGAGCGTCCCCTTGAGTGTCAGAAAAGCATTCCTTAACAGCTTAAACAATGGTTTCTGATTCACTAGCATGAAAAAAATCTCACTAAGATCTCCCTAGGTTTCCATATGTTAGCTGGGGTCCGCCATTGACCAAAGTCCAACCTTGGTCATCAGTATTGTTAATAGCATATGATAGGACCATGGGGGTCATTGTAACATAGTTTACAATGGGACTCACTAACTTCAATTTACGCCTCTGCTAAAAGCTAACAAAAACTGAATTCATGCCATTTTATTTGCTTTATCCTAACATATCAATGTTTTTGAAGGATTTTTTATGGCTTAACAACTGACCAATATTTGCTGTGCAGAAATAACAAACCTTTAGACTGGTTGCGTTATAATATATTTAGCCTTTGGATTGTTTTTGGCTGAACAGTAGTGTTGAGCATTCCGATACCGCAAGTATCGGGTATCGGCTGATATTTGCTGTATCGGAATTCCGATACCGAGTTCCGATATTTTTGTGATATCGGAAATCGGAATCGGAAGTTCCCAGTGTATGGTTCCCAGGGTCTGGAGGAGAGGAGACTCTCCTTCAGGCCCTGGGATCCATATTCATGTAAAAAATAAAGAATAAAAATAAAAAATATGGATATACTCACCCCTCCGGCGGACCCTGGACCTTAGCGATGTAACCGTCAGCCTCCGTTCCTAAGAATGCAGTGAGTGTAGGACCTGCGATGACGTCGCGGCTTGTGATTGGTCGCGTGAGCGGTCACATGAGCGGTCACGCGACCAATCACAAGCCGCGACGTCATCGAAGGTCCTCTGCATTCTTAGGAACGGAGGCAGACGCTTGGACCGGTGAGAGCCAGGGGCCGTCCGAGGGGTGAGTATATCAATATTTTTTATTTTTATTCTTAATTTTATACATGAATATGGATCCCAGGGCCTGAAGGAGAGTTTCCTCTCCTTCAGACCCTGGGAACCATTCCGATATTTTGTGTCCCATTGGTATGCATTGGTATCGGGTATCGGTATCGGCGATATCCGATATTTTTTGGGTATCGGACGATCCAATCCGATACCGATACCTTTGCATATCGGAAGGTATCGCTCAACACTACTGAACAGTGATAGTTACAAAATCAACTTCTGATTACTAGCTAAGGCTACGTTCACATTTGCGTTGTGCGCCGCAGCGTCGGCGCCGCAGCGCACAACGCAAACGAAAACGCGGCAAAACGCACGCTAAAACGCTGCGTTTTGCGCCGCATGCGTCGTTTTTGGCCGCAAGTTGGACGCAAAAAAAATGCAACTTGATGCGTTTCTTGCGTCCAACGCTTGCGGCCATGCGGCGCTAAACGCAGCACAACGCATGTCCATGCGCCCCCATGTTAAATATAGGGGCGCATGACGCATGCGGCGCCGCTGCGGCGCCCGACGCTGCGGCGCTGACCGCAAATGTGAACGTAGCCTAAGGCTGGTTTCACATTTGCGTTTTTGTCTGCAGTGTTTTTTGCAAAAAAAACGCATGCGTTTTCAATGTTAAATATAGGGGAAAAACGCTTTTTTGTATGCGTTTGGTCGCATTTTCAAACGCATGCGTTTTTTTTCTGCATGCGTTCATTTTCAAAAATGCAACCTGTAGTATTTTTTTGCGCGTTTTTTTTGCCGCGAAAAAACGCATGCGTTTTTTCGCGGCAAAAAATGCATTGCTGTCTATGTAAACGCATGCGTTTTTAAGCACATGCGTTTGTTTGCGTTAAAAACGCATGCGTTTTTATAGAAAAAAAACAGAAAACACACTGAAAAGTCACCCACCACCATCAAGGTGATAAAGGGATCCAAACCCTAACCCTAACCCTACCCCAAACCTCACCCCTAACCGTTTATTGAACATTTTCTGACAGTCATAGTGCCACATATTTCAGTGCCACGTATTTCAATGCCACGTATTTCAGTGCCACGTATTTCAGTGCCACGTATTTCAATGCCACGTATTTCAATGCCACGTACTATAAATACTATAACTACGTGGTTATACGTGGCACTGAAATATCGTGGCACGTAAATACGTGGCACTTAAATGCGTGGCACTTATATACGTGGCACTTATATACGTGGCACTTAAATACGTGGCACTTAAATACGTGGCACTTAAATACGTGGCACTAAAATACGTGGCACTTATATACGTGGCACTTAAATACGTGGCACTTAAATACGTGGCCACTGATTAGGGTTAGGGGTAGGGTTAGGGTTAGGGGTAGGGTTAGGGGTAGGGTTAGGGTTAGGGTTTTTTGGTTTTTTCTTGTTTTCTTGTGTTTTTCTATAAAAACGCATGCGTCTAAAAAACGCATGCGTTTTACCGCGTTTACATGCGTTTTTTCACACATGCGTTTTTTTAAAAAACGCATGCAGATAAAAACGCAAGTGTGAAACCAGCCTTAGGCTACGTTCACACGTTCAGTTTTTTCATCAGTTTTTTTTCCTGTCCTGTTTTGAAAAACCGCAGCTAAAATTCAGCGCTGATTTTAGCTGCGGATTTTGATCCTTTTTCTTCTGCGGATTCCACTGCGGGTTTCCAAATGCAGTTTCCTATTGGTGCTGCTGGAAACCCGCAGCGGAATCCGGAGAAAGAATTGACATGGTACTTCTTTTTTCCGCAGGCAAATCCGCGCGGATTTTCCTGGGGAAAAAAGGATCGTCGGCACAGCGGATTTTGTTTTCCATTGGGTTACATTGTACTGTAACCTACATGGAAAACGGATGCGGATCCGCAGCTGAAATTCCGCTCCGGATCCGCACCAAAAAACGCACCGTGTGAACATAGCCTTACTGCAATTTTGATTTAAAGGGTTCGTACCAAGATTAGAAGTCAGACCCTGTTCATAGGAGATGGGATAACTTCCCAATCACTGAGGGTCTGACAATGGAACCCCGACCAACCCCAAAAATGGGGTTCTGCAGATTCTCGTGTGAATGGAGCAGAGGTCTAGCATGAGCATAAATGGGATCTCTGGAGACAGCTGACTGCTGTGCTCTAATAAAAGAAACAAATGTGCACAAACTTCAAGGGTCCCATTCTCGGGATCAGTGATTCCACCTAGATTTCCTTGTCCCATCCAATTTGATAATGGGCACGGCACGTGAACTATAAACATATCAATTAGGTTTATGTGTTTTACTTTTTAGTTTCAGAAGAGAAAAATGGATGTCATTTGAGTTTTTATTTTTTTATATTTTTAAAAACTTTGCTGCTTTATATTTCTCTGATTGCTGATGTTAAGTCTAGATAATCGTTGAATAAGCCAGCATCCACCAAGTATAGAGCGGGCTAGGCTTCTGATCTTGGCAACTAACGTTTGACATACATTTACATCACATGTCGAGAAGAAATTAAATTAGACTAAAATGCAACAGCAGAAACAACTCAACAACAAATGTGGCACTGTTTTTGTAAATTGGATATGACTGATAGCTGTGTATTCCTATAGTTATGTTCTGGTTTTGGAAATAAAATAATATTAATAATATCCATAACTTCCTTTATTCATCAGATCATGCATAAAGGCGTTGTTAACATTCTTGTATAGGATGGAATATCACTATGCTGACATGGATCCTCAGAGTCCTTCATACAGGAGTGAGAGAGTGCTTATCTTTGTCTTTGTTCACAGTATAGCGAAACAGAGTCCTGTAGTATTGATATTAGTGCTGAAGCTGAACCCTCATACTAACAGCCCTTCTAAGGACTAATCTTGTGCTTTGCTGTTTGTATCACATATAATCTGTATTTAGCCTAGGGAGGGAGAGCATCGTAGAAGCAGGGAGAGTGACAGAATCCAGTCTATAGACAGGGATTAGGTCCGTGCAGCTTTTTTTGTGGTGGCTGAAAAAATGTAATACATTTTGATCTATTAAATATTACATGCTTTGAGGTCCTTTTTGTGTTGTATAACACACCCACAAATTGTTGAAACATTTTCCTGGGCTAAATTTCTCAGCCAAACATTATTCCGTAGTGTGGAGTACATTTTTATAATCTGTAAAAATGTTAAAAAGTTTTAAAAAAAATTGTAGGCTTCCATTTTTCAGCCATACAATGTTATGTGGTCTGTGAACCTTTCTGTGATCTCTAAAACTGAAAAAAAGCTTTTGATAATTTTGCAGGCTTCCCAGGAGACTAGTGATCCCACACTAGGACGCTCCGAGGAGCCCTTTACAACATAATTTCTTGATTGTGGACTCACAACCTGCATGCTCCAAGATGGGCAGGAGGACATGCTGTTTAGTGATGCACAAAGCTTAGAGCAGCCATGGCCACAAAACATGATGGTAGGGAACAGCAACTTTGGGATAAGGAGGAAGATGATGATGAGATACAGTTTCCACTAAGTCTTGCTTTTGTTAAGTCACGTAGTAAGTAGGACCAGGGTTTGGTGGTGGCAAATGAAGTGGTGGATTACGAAGTAATCAACCAAACCTTGGGAATTTAGCATGCAGAGTGATGCCAGCAGTGCCCGTTGGTGAGAGATCATATGATTATAGAGAAACCAAGCGCACCACTATATACAAAGATACCAGAGGAAAAGGAAAACTAGAGGTGCAAGCTCAGTGGTAAACAATAATGGCCAAAAAAGAGAAAGCACCACTGCAATAAATACACACCTGTTGTGATTTTGCTTTTTGCTCCCTCTAGTGGTCATTAGTGATTTTACTCTGGAGCTTCTGTCTTTTCCTATATCCTCACCTGGGCCGTTAGTTCAGGGGCGTTGCTATATAAGCTCCCTGGACCTTCAGTTCAATGCCTGGCATCGTTGAAATCAGAGCTAATCTGTTGTGCTCTTGTCCTATGATCCTGGTTCCTGTATTTCAAGCTAAGTCTGCTTCCTTGCTTTTTGCTTTTGTTTAGTTTGGTATTTTTGTCCAGCTTGTTCCAATCTGTATCCTGACCTTTGCTGGAAGCTCTAGGGGGCTGGTGTTCTCCCCCCGGACCGTTAGACAGTTCGGGGGTTCTTGAATCTCCAGCGTGGATTTTTATAGGGTTTTTGTTGACCAGATAAGTTATCTTGCTATATTCTGCTATTAGTAAGCTGGCCTCTCTTTGCTGAACCTGGTTCATTTCTGTGTTTGTCATTTCCTCTTACCTCACCGTTATTATTTGTGGGGGGCTTGTATCTTGCTTTGGGGTCCCTTTCTCTGGAGGCAAGAGAGGTCTTTGTTTTCTTCTCCTAGGGGTAGTTAGATTCTCCGGCTGGCGCGAGTCATCTAGCGATCACCGTAGGCATGATCCCCGGCTACTTCTAGTGTTGGCGTTAGGAGTAGCTATTTGGTCAACCCAGTTACCACAGCCCTATGAGCTGGATTTTTGAATCTCGCAGACTTACACGTTCCTCTGAGACCCTGTCCACTGGGGTCATAACAGTATGCCAGGCCAGTATTAAATGTTTAATGCATTGCAGATGTGGGATTATAAGAAAGAAAATTTTGAGTTTTTTTTTTCCCTCTCTCATTTTTTTTTTTCTTTTCCCCTTTACCTCAGAGTGGCTTAAGCTTGCTGCAGACATGAATGTCCAGACCTTGATTACAAGTATGGACCAGCTTGCCGCTCGTGTGCAGGGTATACAAGATTATGTTACCAGAAATCCTAGGTCTGAACCCAAGATTCCGATTCCTGAACTGTTTTCAGGAGACCGATTTAAGTTTAGGAATTTCAGGAATAATTGTAAATAGTTTTTGTCCCTGAAACCTTGTTCGTCTGGAGACTCTGCTCAACAAGTAAAAATTGTTATTTCATTCTTACGGGGTGACCCTCAAGATTGGGCTTTTTCGTTGGCGCCAGGAGATCCGGCATTGGCTGATATTGATGCGTTTTTTCTGGCGCTCGGTTTACTTTATGAGGAACCCAATCTTGAGATTCAGGCAGAGAAAGCCTTGTTGGCTATGTCTCAGGGCCAGGACGAGGCTGAGGTGTATTGCCAAAAATTTCGGAAATGGTCCGTGCTGACACATTGGAACGAGTGTGCACTGGCCGCTAATTTTAGAAATGGCCTTTCTGAGGCCATTAAGAATGTTATGGTGGGTTTTCCCATCCCCACAGGTCTGAATGATACCATGTCCCTGGCTATTCAAATTGACCGGCGGTTGCGGGAGCGCAAAACCGCAAATTCCCTCATGTTGTTGTCTGAACAGACACCTGATGTGATGCAATGTGATAGAAAAACCGCAAATTCCCTCATGGTGTTGTCAGAACGGACACCTGATTTGATGCAATGTGATAGAATCCTGACTAGAAATGAGAGGAAAATTCATAGACGCCGGAATGGCTTGTGCTACTACTGTGGTGATTCTACACATGTTATCTCAGCATGCTCTAAACGTATATCTAAGGTTGTTAGTCCTGTCACCGTTGGTAATTTGCATCCTAAGTTTATTCTGTCTGTGACTTTGATTTGCTCACTGTCATCTTATCCTGTCATGGCGTTTGTAGATTCAGGTGCTGCCCTGAGTCTTATGGATCTCTCATTTGCTAAGCGCTGTGGTTTTATTCTTGAACCATTAGAAAATCCTATCCCTCTTAGGGGTATTGATGCTACGCCATTAGCAGAAAATAAACCGCAGTATTGGACACAGGTTACCATGTGCATGACTCCTGAACACCGCGAGGTGATACGTTTTCTCGTTCTACATAAAATGCATGATTTGGTTGTTTTGGGGCTGCCATGGTTACAGACCCATAATCCAGTCCTTGACTGGAAGGCTATGTCAGTGTCTAGTTGGGGCTGTCGTGGTATTCATGAGGATTCCCTGCCTGTGTCTATTGCTTCTTCTACGCCTTCGGAAGTTCCGGAGTATTTGTCTGATTATCAGGATGTCTTTAGCGAGTCCAGGTCCAGTGCATTGCCTCCTCATAGGGAATGTGACTGTGCAATAGATTTGATTCCAGGCAGTAAATTTCCTAAGGGAAGACTGTTTAATCTGTCGATACCTGAACATACCGCTATGCGTTCATATATCAAGGAGTCTCTGGAGAAAGGACACATCCGTCCGTCTTCTTCCCCTCTTGGTGCGGGATTCTTTTTTGTGGCTAAAAAGGACGGATCTTTGAGGCCTTGTATTGACTATCGGCTTTTAAATAAGATCACTGTCAAATTTCAGTATCCTTTGCCGCTGTTGTCTGACTTGTTTGCCCGGATTAAAGGTGCCAAGTGGTTTACCAAGATAGACCTTCGTGGTGCGTACAACCTTGTGCGCATTAAGCAAGGGGATGAATGGAAAACCGCATTCAATACGCCCGAAGGTCATTTTGAGTACTTGGTGATGCCTTTTGGGCTCTCTAATGCCCCTTCAGTTTTTCAGTCCTTTATGCATGACATTTTCCGGAACTATCTGGATAAATTTTTGATCGTTTATCTGGATGATATTCTGTTTTTTTCTGATAATTGGGACTCGCATGTGGAGCAGGTCAGGATGGTCTTTAAAATTTTGCGTGAAAATTCTTTGTTTGTCAAGGGCTCAAAGTGTCTTTTTGGTGTACAGAAGGTTCCCTTTTTGGGGTTCATTTTTTCCCCTTCTGCTGTGGAGATGGACCCAGTCAAGGTCCAAGCTATTCTTGATTGGACTCAGCCCTCGTCAGTTAAGAGTCTTCAGAAGTTCTTGGGTTTCGCTAACTTCTACCGTCGTTTTATCGCTAACTTTTCTAGCATTGTGAAACCTTTGACGGATATGACCAAGAAGGGCTCCGATGTGGTTAATTGGGCTCCTGCTGCCGTGGAGGCTTTCCAGGAGTTGAAACGTCGGTTTACTTCGGCGCCTGTTTTGTGCCAGCCTGATGTCTCGCTTCCCTTTCAGGTTGAGGTGGATGCTTCAGAGATTGGAGCAGGGGCCGTTTTGTCGCAGAGAGGCCCTGGTTGCTCTGTTATGAGACCTTGCGCCTTTTTCTCTAGGAAGTTTTCGCCTGCGGAGCGAAATTATGATGTGGGCAATCGGGAGTTGTTGGCCATGAAATGGGCATTTGAGGAGTGGCGTCATTGGCTCGAGGGTGCTAAGCATCGTGTGGTGGTCTTGACTGATCACAAAAATCTGATGTATCTCGAGTCTGCTAAACGCCTGAATCCTAGACAGGCCCGCTGGTCATTGTTTTTCTCCCGTTTTGACTTTGTTGTCTCGTATTTACCAGGTTCAAAAAATGTGAAGGCCGATGCTCTTTCCAGGAGCTTTGTGCCTGATGCTCCTGGAGTCGCTGAACCTGTTGGTATTCTTAAGGATGGTATTATCTTGTCAGCTATTTCTCCAGATCTGCGACGTGTGTTGCAGAGATTTCAGGCTGATAGGCCTGATTCTTGTCCACCTGACAGACTGTTTGTGCCTGATAAGTGGACCAGCAGAGTCATTTCCGAGGTTCATTCCTCGGTGTTGGCAGGTCACCCAGGAATTTTTGGCACCAGAGATCTGGTGGCCAGATCCTTTTGGTGGCCTTCCTTGTCTAGGGATGTGCGGTCATTTGTACAGTCCTGTGGGACTTGTGCTCGAGCTAAGCCTTGCTGTTCTCGTGCCAGCGGGTTGCTCTTGCCCTTGCCTGTCCCTAAGAGACCTTGGACACATATCTCCATGGATTTCATTTCTGATCTTCCGGTGTCTCAAGGCATGTCTGTTATCTGGGTGATATGTGATCGCTTCTCCAAGATGGTCCATTTGGTTCCTTTGCCTAAGCTGCCTTCCTCTTCCGATCTGGTTCCTGTGTTTTTCCAGAACGTGGTTCGTTTGCACGGCATCCCTGAGAATATTGTGTCAGACAGAGGATCCCAGTTCGTTTCCAGATTCTGGCGATCCTTTTGTAGTAGGATGGGCATTGACTTGTCGTTTTCGTCTGCTTTCCATCCTCAGACTAATGGACAGACGGAGCGAACTAATCAGACTTTGGAGGCTTATTTGAGGTGTTTTGTCTCTGCTGATCAGGACGATTGGGTGACCTTCTTGCCATTGGCTGAGTTTGCCCTTAATAATCGGGCTAGTTCCGCCACCTTGGTTTCGCCGTTTTTCTGCAACTCTGGTTTCCACTCTCGTTTTTCTTCGGGTCATGTGGAACCTTCTGACTGCCCTGGGGTGGATTCTGTGGTGGATAGGTTGCAGCGGATCTGGAATCTTGTGGTGGACAACTTGAAGTTGTCACAGGAGAGGGCTCAGCGCTTTGCCAACCGCCGCCGCGGTGTGGGTCCCCGACTACGTGTTGGGGATTTGGTGTGGCTTTCTTCCCGCTTTGTTCCTTTGAAGGTTTCCTCTCCCAAATTTAAACCTCGTTTTATTGGTCCGTACAAGATATTGGAAATCCTTAATCCTGTATCCTTTCGCCTGGATCTTCCTGTGTCGTTTGCTATCCACAACGTGTTTCATAGGTCCTTGTTGCGGCGGTACGTTGTGCCTGTGGTTCCTTCTGCTGAGCCTCCTGCTCCGGTGTTGGTTGAGGGCGAGTTGGAGTACGTGGTGGAGAAGATCTTGGATTCTCGTCTCTCCAGGCGGAGGCTTCAGTACCTGGTCAAGTGGAAGGGCTATGGTCAGGAAGATAATTCCTGGGTGGTCGCCTCTGATGTTCATGCGGCCGATTTAGTTCGTGCCTTTCACGCCGCTCGTCCTGATCGCCCTGGTGGTCGTGGTGAGGGTTCGGTGACCCCTCACTAAGGGGGGGGTACTGTTGTGATTTTGCTTTTTGCTCCCTCTAGTGGTCATTAGTGATTTTACTCTGGAGCTTCTGTCTTTTCCTATATCCTCACCTGGGCCGTTAGTTCAGGGGCGTTGCTATATAAGCTCCCTGGACCTTCAGTTCAATGCCTGGCATCGTTGAAATCAGAGCTAATCTGTTGTGCTCTTGTCCTATGATCCTGGTTCCTGTATTTCAAGCTAAGTCTGCTTCCTTGCTTTTTGCTTTTGTTTAGTTTGGTATTTTTGTCCAGCTTGTTCCAATCTGTATCCTGACCTTTGCTGGAAGCTCTAGGGGGCTGGTGTTCTCCCCCCGGACCGTTAGACGGTTCGGGGGTTCTTGAATCTCCAGCGTGGATTTTTATAGGGTTTTTGTTGACCAGATAAGTTATCTTGCTATATTCTGCTATTAGTAAGCTGGCCTCTCTTTGCTGAACCTGGTTCATTTCTGTGTTTGTCATTTCCTCTTACCTCACCGTTATTATTTGTGGGGGGCTTGTATCTTGCTTTGGGGTCCCTTTCTCTGGAGGCAAGAGAGGTCTTTGTTTTCTTCTCCTAGGGGTAGTTAGATTCTCCGGCTGGCGCGAGTCATCTAGCGATCACTGTAGGCATGATCCCCGGCTACTTCTAGTGTTGGCGTTAGGAGTAGCTATTTGGTCAACCCAGTTACCACAGCCCTATGAGCTGGATTTTTGAATCTCGCAGACTTACACGTTCCTCTGAGACCCTGTCCACTGGGGTCATAACACACACCACAATATTGTACAGAAAATCATTTAACAGTATATTTTATTGGTGAGAGATCGTAAGCACCGAAACAGACACAAAGAAGCAGTGTGGTGACCAGAGGAAGAAGGCGGGCAACTGTTCCGCAGAGCACCAGCACTCCTGAATTTCTCCATCAATGAGATAGGTATTCCCCAGTCTTTTTTTTTTAAGAGAGTTCTGAGTCAAACAAAATGACCATTTGCATCCTGTGCCATGCCAAGGCCTAACCTCTAAGAACCTAACCACCAACAGCATGATCAGGCCATGTTATCTAAGCACCCAACTCGGTGAGCCAAATGCATGGGTCCACGATTGGTGCCATCAAGTGACACCACTCCCTCTTCCCCTGTGCTTCCTAATCCCATGTCCAAAACACTGATGTCTCCTGCGCTGCTTCTATCCTTGCTCATTCTGACTTACCATCATTAGGGACTTCCAAATCCTTGTCCCAGCATTTGACTGTCTCTATGTCAGGCCTTGGAATGAAAAAGAAAATTCCCAGCCACCCATCCACAAGCCCAAATGCTAAAGGGGAACATTTCCAGGCCACTTGCCATGGAGATGTTGCCATTTAGGCTAATTGTCAGGGAGGATTTCCACTGACTCATGGTGGCAGCTGTTCCTCTGTACTCAGTCCCCGGTCTTCACTTTTTCTCCTTGTGTGGTGTTTCCAGTTTTTACCAGCACATCGTGTCTAGAAACGTTACCCATGCCCTTACCAACGCACTTACTGGCACGGTCCACTTAACGACTGACAAGTGGATAAGCCCTAGCCAGTGATGTAGCCAGGGATGCTACATTTCCTTGATGGCACACTGGGTGGACATTGTGGAGCCTGGGGTCGAGTTACACCCTGGCAAGGCGCATGTGCTCCCGACATCAAGGATTGCTGGCCCCACTTCTATCAGAGTTTTTTCCATCTCCTACAGCAGTTTCTGCACCCCCTCCTGCTCCTCCTCATCCTCCATCTCTGATGTGCTATTTCAGAGCACGTCATTCACATCAGCCAGAAGCTACGCTGCAAGCTCTGCAGCACTGCCTCTGTTGAAGCTAATTTGTCTAGGAGACAAACAGCACACCACAGCATTGTTACTTAAAGGAATAACATACCAAACAGATCTGTGGTTTATACTGCTGAACCTGCGACAAGGCATGGCCGTGTTTAATAATGGGCGTAACCTGGTGGTGGCTGTGAAGCTTGGCATGCTCACAAACCTACCATGCTTGGCACATGTGCTCAACTTGCCAATTCAGTGGTTTCTGAAAGCATACGGAGATTTGCCAGAGCTTCTAGTTATAGTATGATTTTAAGCACCCATTTCCGCAGGTTGGCTACAGCTGCCGCCGCTCTGGCTATGCTGTAATAGTGCACGCAAGTGACAACTCACCAACTGGTGTGCGACATCACCGCACTCTGGAACTCCTCGCTGCACATGTTGGCAGGGCTCTGTGGTTGAGTACAAGCACCAACATGCCCATCGGTATTCTCATCAGCCACTGCACATAACAACTGAAGAGTGGGCATGGATGTCTGACATTTGTATGATTCTACATGACTTTGAGGACTCCACAAAGATGGTGAGCGACAATGACTGCATAGTCAGTGCAACTATCCTGCTTCTGTACCTCACAATTAAGCATGAAGCTTTGCATGCGAACCAGGTGGGGATGGAGGAAAACATAACACAGAGAGATTGCGGTCAGCCCAGCCTCACCTTATCTGTTCAGCACAGATTGGGTATCAATGAAGAGGTGGGCGCTGAGGAGGAGGAAAAGGAATGGGAGCTGGTGGCTAGCGTAACAGAGGCTAGTAGCCACACAACGTTCTTCCCGTCTCTTCTACGTGGATGAGCTGAGAATGGGAATGAGGAGGGTCATCATCATGGTGTAGCCAGGAAGTATTAACTGTATGGTGCTTGGCAAATAAGGATGACATTATGTATTGCTGCCTTTCCCGTGACCCTTGCATTACATTTATCTTGGTCAAAAATGAGTACTGGTTGTTCACCCTTATGCTATAAGGAGAACTTTGCATCTCTTCTTCCTTTTGTGGAGAGAGCTTCTAAAATGGTGCTATACCAGAACGCCATTGTGGAAAATATGTTTAAAAAATTCCCATTAGACAACGCTAGTGGCAGGGGGTAAGCTTCCTTGCCCAACCAAGGTGGAGTGGCCAGAGTGATACACAGCAGAGGCAGGTGTACACTGTCAAAGGCATGTGCCAATTTCAGTCCAGTTCCCAGGGCCTATTTCCTGGGTATTTTTGACAAGGAGGGGAAAGTTTTTAAAGATGATCAAGCAATACCTGACTGACCAAACCAGCCTGCTCCCTAATTTCTCTGCAACTTTCAACTATTGGGTCTCAAAGCTGGACACCTGGCATGAGCTGTCCCCCTATGCATTGAAGGTGTTGTGCTGCCCTGCCGCTAGCGTTTTGTCTGAGCAAGTTTTTAGTGCTGCTGTTGACAGGCCCTTTTGCCTGCCAACAGAGAATACAAATAGGTTCACTCTCATAAAAATAAACAAAGCTTGGAAAAGCCCAAACGTTTCTACACCACCAGATGACAGCAGCACATAAAGAGTTTCTAACATTCAATATTTCATTGAGGCCCGCCAGTTGTTGCCTTTCAGGGTTCTATGTATGGCCGTCCTCATAATTTCTGTCTGGATTCATATTTTCTGCAAAGCCTTATAATTACATCAATTACACTTTCAAAATATTTTTGTTCAAATTTTTTTTATGGATTCAATGACTCATCAATAGAGTTTAGCATAGTTACAGTTGCATTATGGTGGTATGTAAAACAAAAAGTGTAGAAAAATATTTTAGGATTAGATTTTTGGTGTTATATAACAGTACAAAAAATGTTGCTTGTTTGTTCATATTTTTTACCTATACACTACTCTGTTTTCTGGGGTACATTTTTGGGATATATAACTCTCAAAAAAGTTAAAAAATTTTGCTGGGTTACATTTCTCAGCCATACAGTATTATGTGTTCTTGGTTACATTTTGTTGGTATACAGCCCTCACAAAAGTGTTCAAAATGTTATCTTTATTAGGCTGGAGTCACACACAATGTATAAAAAATCTGTCTGATTTTGTCTGCCGAGAATCGCACAAATGTTCTCCGTATGGTGATCCGTATGTCGTCCGTGTGCAATGCCAGAATGCTTTTTTTTCTCAAAAAAGTATCCATGTGTCATCCGTATGTCATCCGTATGGTGAGATTTTCTCACACACTTGCAAAATGAACAAATAATGGCTGATATCATTACAACCCTATCAAGGCACATTCTAGTAAAAATATTGCAACATGCCCTCTGCATGCCCCATCAGAGCACCTCTAAAGAAAATAGAGATTGCAACCTGCCCTATATCATGGAAGTCATCCCATATCAATATATAAGCACCATTACACTATGCCCAATGGTTGATTAGAAAAAGGGGTCAAAAAATTAAAAGATAGTAAAGCCAGTCATTACTGGCAAACTTATCTGAACTCAGATTCCGCCTCGACGGGTTTCGCTCCCATGATATAGTTCTTCAGGAGGCATATGGGATAATCTGTGTTACCATAACATCAGAAACAGATACAGCGCCTGGTTGTATGTGTAAGTACCTCCATGGCTGAACGGCTTTTAAATACCTTGGAAGCTGAATCTTCGATTCAAGGGTAAACTCATGCAGGAAGGGCCATACAGCTCCTTAACATCCATTTGTCTCCATTTTCAGAGTACGCATGTCTGCATGTTGTTTAGCAAGGACACATGCGCCGGCACCCCAAAGGCTCCCACAGCAGATGTTCATATTCCAAACACTAGAGGTTTGTTTGCATAAATCCTCAACTTCGCATGCATCCATGATTCGCCCCTGCTCTGATGGTATTACAGGCAATACCGAACTTGGCATGCGTCATGCATTTAAATACCCAGTCAGCCTTAAATCAGTGGCGGCATATCAGCGCATGCGCAGTGGAGTGCAAATGCATCAATGTCTTTTATATAAAGCTGTAGCTAAACGCCTGAACCTTCCAATCGTGCCAGGATCAGCAGTAATACTACGCAGGTATTAACCCCAAGCAGCAGCACCTATATGATGGGAGCCAAATGTCACGGCACCCATCTCATCATTTTATCAAAGTGCCCCAGTGTTCCACACTCTCCCTCGCATTGATGCCAAGACTTGTCACAATATATTCACCAACGTACGGCCAAATAATGGCTGAGCCAATTTCCTATCACCTGCTAAATGCCTGAGAATTTCTCGCAAGTCACACGCATGGTCCGTGTGCTGTGCGATTTTTTCTCGCACCCATAGACTTGCATTGGCGTTTCTCAGCTGAGATATGTGGACAATCGCAGCATGCTGCAATTTCACTCACAAGTGTAATACGGACGAGAAAAAAACGGATGATAGGAGCTACCCCATTGATTAACATTGGTCCAAGTGGTATGAGCATGGGCAGCACGGTGGCGCAGCAGCCTTGCAGCGCTGGAGTCCTGGGTTCTAATCCCACCTTGGACAACATCTGCAAAGAGTTTGTTTGTTCTCTCCTTGTTTGCGTGGGTTTCCTCCGGGCACTCCGGTTTCCTCCCACATTCCAAAGACATACTGATAGGGAATTTAGATTGTGAGCCCCATTGGGGACAGCGATGATAATGTGTACAATATGTAAAGCACTGCATAATATGTTAGCGCTATATAAAAATAAAGATTATTATGAGATTTTTTATCGCTTAGCACTCGTCCGTATTACGCTGTTGTGTGACCCCGGCCTTATATTGATCATCCATAGAATATTCCGTGGTCTGAAGTCCATTTCGTTGGTATATGACCGTCAAAAAATTTATTCAAAATGTTTCAATATTACATCTTCTTGGGTACATTTTGTTGCTGTAAAAGCCTCAAAAAACTTTTTCAACAATGTATCAGTATTATATTGCTCAGTCATAGACTATTCCTTGGTCTGGAGTACATTTACTTGGTATATAACCCTCAAAAATCTTGATAAAAAATATATTGGTATTTTATTGCTGACTCATTGACTATTCCATGGTCTTGTGTCCATTTCGTTTTATATAACCCTCAAAAAACTTGTTGAAAATATATTGATATTATATTGCTCACCCATAGGGTATTACAGATTCTTGGGTACATTTCCTTGCTATGTATGCCTCAAAAAAACTTGTTGAAAATTTACCGGTATTATACTGCTCACCCATAGACTATTCTATTGTCTGGAGTCAATTTAGTTGGTATATAACTGTGGAGACACAAGAGTCGGTGGGTGCCCTGGTCCACTAGCAAGAACTGCATGGACCAGGGATCGTCCCGCCGAATGCCCGCTCTCCCTTTAACGTGGGCATAACGCTACTCAGACAACACAGGGTGAGGGTAAAACAGTGTGGCAGTGCTTTATTGAACCACAAAACAGACAGATAATACATAGAACAGTCCCAGCAAAATACCCTAAGATGGTGCACATTACGGAATCTCACCCTTCCGCTGACTCGCCGGGATAATGTCAGCTTTTACTTCAGAGCTCCCATAGTCGGCTACCCCACCTGTGGCACGCACACAGGAATGAGGTAACGACAAACATAGGGCAATTACATTACATTCAGGTACAAGGCCAGTTGACGGGAGGATCACAACCTGGCTTCTCCAAACATCTCCATGGAGCCAGGGAACCAGCGGGTCCGAATCCTGGCTTTCTCCAAACGTATTCATGGTTCAGATCTATATTATTCCAACCTATTTTTATACATAACAAGCATACTTCATTTAGTATTTACATAAAGGGTAAGAATGGAGATGGGACCAAGTAGCATTACTTGATTTTTTAACCCCTTCCCGACCTTTGACGCATACGCTGCGTCATGAAAGTCGGTGCCAATCCGACCTGTGACGCAGCGTATGCGTCATGGAGGGATCACGTCCCTGCAGATCGGGTGAAAGGGTTAACTCCAATTTCACCCGATCTGCAGGGATGGGGGAGTGGTGCTTCAGCCCAGGGGGGGTGGCTTCACCCCCTCGTGGCTACGATCGCTCTGATTGGCTGTTGAAAGTGAAACTGCCAATCAGAGCGATTTGTAATATTTCACCCCAAAAAACGGTGAAATATTACAATCCAGCCATGGCCGATGCTGCAATATCATCGGCCGTGGCTGGAAAACCTAATTTGTACCCCCCCACACCCACCGATCTCCTCCCCAGTCCTCCGTTATGTGGTCCGCCCCCCCTAAGTGGTCCTGTCCGCTCCCCCCGTCGTCCTGTCCGCTCCCCCTGTGCTCCCCCTGTGCTCCAGTCCCCCCCCGTGATCCGATCACCCCCCCTCATACTTACCAGGCCTCGCGGTGTCCGTCCGTCTTCTCCATGGGCGCCGCCATCTTCCAAAACGGCCGGCAGATTCGTTTCAGATATATTTTGATCACTGCGATATAGCCTATCACAGTGATCAAAATAAAAAAAATAGTAAATGACCCCCCCTTTATCACCCCCATAGGTAGGGACAATAATAAAAATAAATAAAATATTTTTTTTTCTTTTTCTACTAGGGTTAGGGTTAGAACTAGGGTTAGAACTAGGGTTAGGGTTAGGGGTAGGGTCAGGGTTAGGGTTAGGGGTAGGGTTAGGGTTAGGGGTAGGGTTAGGGCATGTGCACACAGTGCGGATTTGGCGGCGAATCTGCAGCGGATTGCCCGCGGATCCGCAGCGGATTGGCCGCGGATCTGCAATGGATTGGCCGCTGCGAATTCATAGCAGTTTTCCATCAGGTTTACAGTACCATGTACACCTATGGAAAACCAAATCCGCTGTGCCCATGGTGCGGAAAATACCGTGCGGAAACGCTGTGTTGTATTTTAAGCAGCATGTCAATTTTGTGCGGATTCCGCAGCGTTTTACACCTGTTCCTCAATAGGAATCTGCAGGTGAAATCCGCACAAAAAAACACTGGAAATCCGCTGTAA
This sequence comes from Ranitomeya variabilis, assembly GCF_051348905.1. NCBI lineage: Eukaryota > Metazoa > Chordata > Amphibia > Anura > Dendrobatidae > Ranitomeya > Ranitomeya variabilis. Next base: position 51,383,447 of record NC_135235.1, on the reverse strand, counting down.
ATCCGCAGGTAAAACGCAGTGCCTTTTACCTGCAGATTTTTCAAAAATGGTGCGGAAAAATCTCACGCGAATCCGCAAAGTGGGCACATAGCCTTAGGGTTAGGGTTGGAATTAGAGTTAGGGTTGGAATTAGGGCTAGGGTTGGAAATAGGGTTAAGATTAGGCTTGTGGTTAGGGTTAAGGACAGGGTTAGGGGTGTGTTGGGGTTACAGTTGTGGTTAGTAGGGTTGAGCGACTTTCATTTTTTTAAGATCGAGTCGGGTTTTGTGAAACCCGACTTTGTCCAGAGTCGAGTCGAGTGCAGTCGGCCGATTATCGCTAAAAGTCGGGGATCGACCGAAACACGAAACCCAATGCAAGTCAATGGGGAAGCATAGTCGGCAGTGAGTGGAGGCCAGGAAAACACCTACAGTGCCCATTTTAATGCCAAAAACATCCATTCTTGTTTCTGAAGCTTGTCAATCTTAATTAACTTTATAATAATAATGGGGCATTGGAACTTGGAGGTCATTTGGCAAAAGTTGTGGGGGGTAGGGCTGGTTCAAGGTTTTAGTGGGCCCAGGAAACGTGGACTACGTCACGGCGGTGGAGCAGGGAGAGGTAAGTATTTCAACGTTGCAAGTGCTGTGATCCTGAGCAAGCAGGGGGGGCCCACTCGTTCGCATTGGCACTGGCACAGGGCCCCTCAAAGTACAGCGGTGTGTTTGCATGGCAGGGGCGCCTCCCACCAGCAGCGACACTTTTGCGTACTCTAAGGGGCCCTGTGCCAGTGACGTCGCCAACGAGTATGCCCCCCCACCTGATGAAGGAACCTGCACTTTCATCTGCACCTTCCTCTTTGTCCCCGTGTAAGGTGGTATAACATGCGGGAAGGGGAACCTTACTTTCAGCAGGGTCAGATTCTGGCTGTGTAGAGTGCAAGGGGAATGTAGTGGTCTGGGTCAATGTTCCAGCAGACTCATCTAGGAGTGGCTGGGCAATGGGCAGGATGAGGAGGAAACAGATATAGGGCCAAAGAATAAAGTAGGCTAAATGCAGTTCAAAATTGGTAACAGGACTAAACAGGCGGCATTGCTTTGTTCAGTGGAGTAGCAAACCAAGGAGCAGCAGACACTGTTTTAAGGGCCCAAACACACTAGTAGGCCAAATGCAGTTTAATATCTGCTACTGTAGGCCAAAAGCCAGAAGGTTGAAGCTCAGCTTTATTCAGTTGAGGACAAACACCATGGAGGGGCAGACACCGTTAGTAGGCCCTAACCACCAATTTTAAAATAACAGCACTTAATGAGAGCCAGAAGGTTGAAGCTCAGCTTTATTCAGTTGAGGACAAACACCATGGAGGGGCAGACACGGTTAGTAGGCCCTAACCACCAATTTTTAAAAACACAGCACTTAATGAGAGCCAGAAGGTTGAAGCTCAGCTTTATTCAGTTGAGGACAAACACCATGGAGGGGCAGACACGGTTAGTAGGCCCTAACCACCAATTTTTAAAAACACAGCACTTAATGAGAGCCAGAAGGTTGAAGCTCAGCTTTATTCAGTTGAGGAAAAACACCAGGCAGGGGCAGACACCGTTAGTAGGCCGTAACCAAAGTTGAAGGCCAAATGCAGTTTAATATCTGATACTATAGGCCGAAAGCCAGAAGGTTGAAGCTCAGCTTTATTCAGTTGAGGAAAAACACCAGGGAGGGGCAGACACCGTTTGTAGGCCGTAACCAAAGTTGAAGGCCAAATGCAGTTTAATATCTGACACTATAGGCCGAAAGCCAGAAGGTTGAAGCTCAGCTTTATTCAGTTGAGGGCAAACACCAGGGAGGGGCAGACACCGTTAGTAGGCCCTAACCACCAATTTTTAAAATAACAGCACTTAATGAGAGCCAGAAGGTTGAAGCTCAGCTTTATTCAGTTGAGGAAAAACACCAGGCAGGGGGCAGACACCGTTAGTAGGCTGTAACCAAAGTTGAAGGCCAAATGCAGTTTAATATCTGACACTATAGGCCGAAAGCCAGAAGGTTGAAGCTCAGCTTTATTCAGTTGTGGGCAAACACCAGGGAGGGGCAGACACCGTTAGTAGGCCCTAACCACCAATTTTAAAATAACAGCACTTAATGAGAGCCAGAAGGTTGAAGCTCAGCTTTATTCAGTTGAGGACAAACACCATGGAGGGGCAGACACCGTTAGTAGGCCGTAACCAAAGTTGAAGGCCAAATGCAGTTTAATATCTGATACTATAGGCCGAAAGCCAGAAGGTTGAAGCTCAGCTTTATTCAGTTGAGGAAAAACACCAGGGAGGGGCAGACACCGTTAGTACGCCCTAACCACCAATTTTTAAAAACACAGCACTTAATGAGAGCCAGAAGGTTGAAGCTCAGCTTTATTCAGTTGAGGAAAAACACCAGGCAGGGGCAGACACCGTTAGTAGGCCGTAACCAAAGTTGAAGGCCAAATGCAGTTTAATATCTGATACTATAGGCCGAAAGCCAGAAGGTTGAAGCTCAGCTTTATTCAGTTGAGGAAAAACACCAGGGAGGGGCAGACACCGTTAGTAGGCCGTAACCAAAGTTGAAGGCCAAATGCAGTTTAATATCTGATACTATAGGCCGAAAGCCAGAAGGTTGAAGCTCAGCTTTATTCAGTTGAGCAAAAACACCGTTAGTAGGCCCTAACCACCAATTTTTAAAAACACAGCACTTAATGAGAGCCAGAAGGTTGAAGCTCAGCTTTATTCAGTTGAGTACAAACACCATGGAGGGGCAGACACCGTTAGTAGGCCGTAACCAAAGTTGAAGGCCAAATGCAGTTTAATATCTGATACTATAGGCCGAAAGCCAGAAGGTTGAAGCTCAGCTTTATTCAGTTGTGGGCAAACACCAGGGAGGGGCAGACACCGTTAGTAGGCCCTAACCACCAATTTTTAAAATAACAGCACTTAATGAGAGCCAGAAGGTTGAAGCTCAGCTTTATTCAGTTGAGGACAAACACCATGTAGGGGCAGATACCGTTAGTAGGCCGTAACCAAAGTTGAAGGCCAAATGCAGTTTAATATCTGTTACTATAGACCGAAAGCCAGAAGGTTGAAGCTCAGCTTTATTCAATTGATGAAAAACACCAGGGAGGGGCAGACACCGTTAGTACGCCCTACCCACCAATTTTTAAAAACACAGCACTTAATGAGAGCCAGAAGGTTGAAGCTCAGCTTTATTCAGTTAAGGAAAAACACCAGGCAGGGGCAGACCGTTAGCAGGCCGTAACCAAAGTTGAAGGCCAAATGCAGTTTAATATCTGATACTATAGGCCGAAAGCCAGAAGGTTGTAGCTCAGCTTTATTCAGTTGAGGGCAAACACCAGGGAGGGGCAGACACCGTTATTAGGCCCTAACCACCAATTTTTAAAATAACAGCACTTAATGAGAGCCAGAAGGTTGAAGCTCAGCTTTATTCAGTTGAGGAAAAACACCAGGCAGGGGCAGACACCATTAGTAGGCCGTAACCAAAGTTGAAGGCCAAATTCAGTTTAATATCTGATACTATAGTCCGAAAGCCAAAAGGTTGAAGCTCAGCTTTATTCAGTTGAGGACAATTTGAATTAGGGACTGCAGACAGACTTAGTAGGCTGTCCCCTGTGGACCATGCATCCACCACATTAACCCATTGCGCCATAATTGACACGTAACCTTCCGTTGCCATGCCTACAGGTCCATGCGTCTGTTGTCAGGTGCACCTTTGTACTCACAGATTGCCAGAGTGCATGGACAATGCGGTCTTTTAAATGCTGGTGGAGGGTTGGGATGGCTTTTCTCGCAAAAGAAGTGTCGAGTCGACTGGTTAGCTTGTAGCATGGAACAGCGTAGTCCATCATAGCTTTATTAATATTAAATAAAATATATAAATAGGCTCTATGAACTTTTAAATAGGTTCCAGGGGTACACGGGCAGGGACCGCAGACAGGCTAACGAAGGCCTAACATAACAAAACATAGGCTCATGGCAGTTTTAAATCGGTTACATGGATACACAGGCAGCATTGTGGTCAGTGGAGGAGTATTGCAAGGAGGGACCGCAGACAGGCTAACGAAGGCCTAAAATAACAAAACATAGGCTCATGGCAGTTTTAAATCGGTTACATGGATACACAGGCAGCTTTGTGGTCAGCGGAGGAGGAGTATTGCAAGGAGGGACCGGAGACAGGCTAACGAAGGCCCGCAGACAGGCTAACGAAGGCCTAACATAACAAAACATAGGCTCATGGCAGTTTTAAATCGGTTACATGGATACACAGGCAGCATTGTGGTTAGTGGAGGAGTATTACAAGGAGGGACCGCAGACAGGCTAACGAAGGCCTAACATAACAAAACATAGGCTCATGGCAGTTTTAAATCGGTTACATGGATACACAGGCAGCTTTGTGGTCAGCGGAGGAGGAGTATTGCAAGGAGGGACCGCAGACAGGCTAACGAAGGCCCGCAGACAGGCTAAAGAGACTGGCTAACGAAGGCCTAACATAACAAAACATAGGCTCATGGCAGTTTTAAATCGGTTACATGGATACACAGGCAGCATTGTGGTCAGTGGAGGTGTATTGCAAGGAGGGACCGCAGACAGGCTAACGAAGGCCCGCAGACAGGCTAACGAAGGCCTAACATAACAAAACATAGGCTCATGGCAGTTTTAAATCGGTTACATGGATACACAGGCAGCTTTGTGGTCAGCAGAGGAGGAGTATTGCAAGGAGGGACCGCAGACAGGCTAATGAAGGCCCGCAGACAGGCTAACGAAGGCCTAACATAACAAAACATAGGCTCATGGCAGTTTTAAATCGGTTACATGGATACACAGGCAGCATTGTGGTCAGTGGAGGAGTATTGCAAGGAGGGACCGCAGACAGGCTGATGAAGGCCTAACATAACAAAACATATTCTCATGGCAGTTTTAAATCAGTTACATGGATACACAGGCAGCATTGTGGTCAGTGGAGGAGTATTGCAAGGAAGGACCGCAGACAGGCTAACGAAGGCCTGCAGACAGGCTAAAGAAGGCCTAACATAACAAAACATAGGCTCATGGCAGTTTTAAATCGGTTACATGGATACACAGGCAGCATTGTGGTCAGTGGAGGAGTATTGCCAGGAGGGACCGCAGACAGGCTAACGAAGGCCTAACATAACAAAACATAGGCTCATGGCAGTTTTAAATCGGTTACATGGATACACAGGCAGCTTTGTGGTCAGCGGAGGAGGTGTATTGCAAGGAGGGACCGCAGACAGGCTAAAGAAGGCCCGCAGACAGGCTAACGAAGGCCTAACATAACAAAACATAGGCTCATGGCAGTTTTAAATCGGTTACATGGATACACAGGCAGCATTGTGGTCAGTGGAGGAGTATTGCAAGGAGGGACCGCAGACAGGCTAACGAAGGCCTAACATAACAAAACATAGGCTCATGGCAGTTTTAAATTGGTTACATGGATACACAGGCAGCATTGTGGTCAGTGGAGGAGTATTGCAAGGAGGGACCGCAGACAGGCTAACGAAGGCCCGCAGACAGGCTAACGAAGGCCTAACATAACAAAACATAGGCTCATGGCGGTTTTAAATCGGTTACATGGATACACAGGCAGCTTTGTGGTCAGCGGAGGAGTATTGCAAGGAGGGACCACAGACAGGCTAACGAAGGCCCACAGACAGGCTAACGAAGGCCTAACATAACAAAACATAGGCTCATGGCAGTTTTAAAACGGTTACATGGATACACAGGCAGCATTGTGGTCAGTGGAGGAGTATTGCAAGGAGGGACCGCAGACAGGCTAACGAAGACCTAACATAACAAAACATAGGCTCATGGCAGTTTTAAATCGGTTACATGGATATACAGGCAGCATTGTGGTCAGTGGAGGAGTATTGCAAGGAGGGACCGCAGACAGGCTAACGAAGGCCTAAAATAACAAAACATAGGCTGATGGCAGTTTTTAATCGGTTACATGGATACACAGGCAGCTTTGTGGTCAGGGGAGAAGGAGTATTGCAAGGAGGGACCGCAGACAGGCTAACAAAGGCCCCGCAGACAGGCTAAAGAAGGCCTAACATAACAAAACATAGGCTCATGGCAGTTTTAAATCGGTTACATGGATATACAGGCAGCATTGTGGTCAGTGGAGGAGTATTGCAAGGAGGGACCGCAGACAGGCTAACGAAGGCCTAAAATAACAAAACATAGGCTGATGGCAGTTTTTAATCGGTTACATGGATACACAGGCAGCTTTGTGGTCAGGGGAGAAGGAGTATTGCAAGGAGGGACCGCAGACAGGCTAACGAAGGCCCGCAGACAGGCTAACGAAGGCCTAACATAACAAAACATAGGCTCATGGCAGTTTTAAATCGGTTACATGGATACACAGGCAGCATTGTGGTCAGTGGAGGAGTATTGCAAGGAGGGACCGCAGACAGGCTAACGAAGGCCTAAAATAACAAAACATAGGCTCATGGCAGTTTTAAATCGGTTACATATATACACAGGCAGCTTTGTTGTCAGCGGAGGAGGAGTATTGCAAGGAGGGACCGCAGACAGGCTAACGAAGGCCCGCAGACAAGCTAACGAAGGCCTAACATAACAAAACATAGGCTCATGGCAGTTTTAAATCGGTTACATGGATACACAGGCAGCATTGTGGTCAGTGGAGGAGTATTGCAAGGAGGGACCGCAGTCAGGCTAACGAAGGCCTAACTTAACAAAACATAGGCTCATGGCAGTTTTAAATCGGTTACATGGATACACAGGCAGCTTTGTGGTCAGCGGAGGAGGAGTATTGCAAGGAGGGACCGCAGACAGGCTAAAGAAGGCCCGCAGACAGGCTAACGAAGGCCTAACATAACAAAACATAGGCTCATGGCAGTTTTAAATCGGTTACATGGATACACAGGCAGCATTGTGGTCAGTGGAGGAGTATTTCAAGGAGGGACCGCAGACAGGCTAACGAAGGCCTAACATAACAAAACATAGGCTCATGGCAGTTTTAAATCAGTTACATGGATACACAGGCAGCATTGTGGTCAGTGGAGGAGTATTGCAAGGAGGGACCGCAGACAGGCTAACGAAGGCCCGCAGACAGGCTAACGAAGGCCTAACATAACAAAACATAGGCTCATGGCAGTTTTAAATTGGTTACATGGATACACAGGCAGCTTTGTGGTCAGCGGAGGAGGAGTATTGCAAGGAGGGACCGCAGACAGGCTAACGAAGGCCCGCAGACAGGCTAACGAAGGCCTAACATAACAAAACATAAGCTCATGGCAGTTTTAAATTGGTTACATGGATACACAGGCAGCATTGTGGTAAGTGGAGGAGTATTGCAAGAAAGGACCGCAGACAGGCTAACGAAGGCCAGCAGACAGGCTAACGAAGGCCTAACATAACAAAACATAGGCTCATGGCAGTTTTAAATCGGTTACATGGATACACAGGCAGCTTTGTGGTCAGGGGAGAAGGAGTATTGCAAGGAGGGACCGCAGACAGGCTAACAAAGGCCCGCAGACAGGCTAACGAAGGCCTAACATAACAAAACATAGGCTCATGGCAGTTTTAAATCGGTTACATGGATACACAGGCAGCTTTGTGGTCAGGGGAGAAGGAGTATTGCAAGGAGGGACCGCAGACAGGCTAACGAAGGCCCGCAGACAGGCTAACGAAGGCCTAACATAACAAAACATAGGCTCATGGCAGTTTTTAATCGGTTACATGGATACACAGGCAGCTTTGTGGTCAGGGGAGAAGGAGTATTGCAAGGAGGGACCGCAGACAGGCTAACGAAGGCCCGCAGACAGGCTAACGAAGGCCTAACATAACAAAACATAGGCTCATGGCAGTTTTAAATCGGTTACATGGATACACAGGCAGCATTGTGGTCAGTGGAGGAGTATTGCAAGGAGGGACCGCAGACAGGCTAACGAAGGCCTAACATAACAAAACATAGGCTCATGGCAGTTTTAAATCAGTTACATGGATACACAGGCAGCATTGTGGTCAGTGGAGGAGTATTGCAAGGAGGGACCGCAGACAGGCTAACGAAGGCCTAAAATAACAAAACATAGGCTCATGGCAGTTTTAAATCAGTTACATATATACACAGGCAGCTTTGTTGTCAGCGGAGGAGGAGTATTGCAAGGAGGGACCGCAGACAGGCTAACGAAGGCCCGCAGACAAGCTAACGAAGGCCTAACATTACAAAACATAGGCTCATGGCAGTTTTAAATCGGTTACATGGATACACAGGCAGCATTGTGGTCAGTGGAGGAGTATTGCAAGGAGGGACCGCAGTCAGGCTAACGAAGGCCTAACTTAACAAAACATAGGCTCATGGCAGTTTTAAATCGGTTACATGGATACACAGGCAGCTTTGTGGTCAGCGGAGGAGGAGTATTGGAAGGAGGAACCGCAGACAGGCTAAAGAAGGCCCGCAGACAGGCTAACGAAGGCCTAACATAACAAAACATAGGCTCATGGCAGTTTTAAATCGGTTACATGGATACACAGGCAGCATTGTGGTCAGTGGAGGAGTATTTCAAGGAGGGACCGCAGACAGGCTAACGAAGGCCTAACATAACAAAACATAGGCTCATGGCAGTTTTAAATCAGTTACATGGATACACAGGCAGCATTGTGGTCAGTGGAGGAGTATTGCAAGGAGGGACCGCAGACAGGCTAACGAAGGCCCGCAGACAGGCTAACGAAGGCCTAACATAACAAAACATAGGCTCATGGCAGTTTTAAATTGGTTACATGGATACACAGGCAGCTTTGTGGTCAGCGGAGGAGGAGTATTGCAAGGAGGGACCGCAGACAGGCTAACGAAGGCCCGCAGACAGGCTAACGAAGGCCTAACATATCAAAACATAAGCTCATGGCAGTTTTAAATTGGTTACATGGATACACAGGCAGCATTGTGGTCAGTGGAGGAGTATTGCAAGGAGGGACCGCAGACAGGCTAACAAAGGCCTAAAATAACAAAACATAGGCTCATGGCAGTTTTAAATCGGTTACATGGATACACAGGCAGCTTTGTGGTCAGCGGAGGAGGAGTATTGCAAGGAGGGACCGCAGACAGGATAACGAAGGCCCGCAGACAGGCTAACGAAGGCCTAACATAACAAAACATAGGCTCATGGCAGTTTTAAATCGGTTACATGAATACACAGGCAGCATTGTGGTCAGTGGAGGAGTATTGCAAGGAGGGACCGCAGACAGGCTAACGAAGGCCTAACATAACAAAACATAGGCTCATGGCAGTTTTAAATTGGTTACATGGATACACAGGCAGCATTGTGGTCAGTGGAGGAGTATTGCAAGGAGGGACCGCAGACAGGCTAACGAAGGCCCGCAGACAGGCTAAAGAAGGCCTAACATAACAAAACATAGGCTCATGGCAGTTTTAAATCGGTTACATGGATACACAGGCAGCATTGTGGTCAGTAGAGGAGTATTGCAAGGAGGGACCGCAGACAGGCTAACGAAGGCCTAACATAACAAAACATAGGCTCATGGCAGTTTTAAATCGGTTACATGGATACACAGGCAGCATTGTGGTCAGTGGAGGAGTATTGCAAGGACGGACCGCAGACAGGCTAACGAAGGCCTAAAATAACAAAACATAGGCTCATGGCAGTTTTAAATCGGTTACATGTATACACAGGCAGCTTTCTTGTCAGCGGAGGAGGAGTATTGCAAGGAGGGACCGCAGACAGGCTAACGAAGGCCCGCAGACAAGCTAACGAAGGCCTAACATAACAAAACATAGGCTCATGGCAGTTTTAAATCGGTTACATGGATACACAGGCAGCATTGTGGTCAGTGGAGGAGTATTGCAAGGAGGGACCGCAGTCAGGCTAACGAAGGCCTAACATAACAAAACATAGGCTCATGGCAGTTTTAAATCGGTTACATGGATACACAGGCAGCTTTGTGGTCAGCGGAGGAGGAGTATTGCAAGGAGGGACCGCAGACAGGCTAAAGAAGGCCCGCAGAGAGGCTAACGAAGGCCTAACATAACAAAACATAGGCTCATGGCAGTTTTAAATCGGTTACATGGATACACAGGCAGCATTGTGGTCAGTGGAGGAGTATTGCAAGGAGGGACCGCAGACAGGCTAACGAAGGCCTAACATAACAAAACATAGGCTCATGGCAGTTTTAAATCAGTTACATGGATACACAGGCAGCATTGTGGTCAGTGGAGGAGTATTGCAAGGAGGGACCGCAGACAGGCTAACGAAGGCCCGCAGACAGGCTAACGAAGGCCTAACATAACAAAACATAGGCTCATGGCAGTTTTAAATTGGTTACATGGATACACAGGCAGCTTTGTGGTCAGCAGAGGAGGAGTATTGCAAGGAGGGACCGCAGACAGGCTAATGAAGGCCCGCAGACAGGCTAACGAAGGCCTAACATAACAAAACATAGGCTCATGTCAGTTTTAAATCGGTTACATGGATACACAGGCAGCATTGTGGTCAGTGGAGGAGAATTGCAAGGAGGGACCGCAGACAGGCTGACGAAGGCCTAACATAACAAAACATATTCTCATGGCAGTTTTAAATCAGTTACATGGATACACAGGCAGCATTGTGGTCAGTGGAGGAGTATTGCAAGGAGGGACCGCAGACAGGCTAACGAAGGCTTGCAGACAGGCTAAAGAAGGCCTAACATAACAAAACATAGGCTCATGGCAGTTTTAAATCGGTTACATGGATACACAGGCAACATTGTGGTCAGTGGAGGAGTATTGCAAGGAAGGACCGCAGACAGGCTAATGAAGGCCTAAAATAACAAAGCATAGGCTCATGGCAGTTTTAAATCGGTTACATGGATACACAGGCAGCTTTGTGGTCAGCGGAGGAGGAGTATTGCAAGGAGGGACCGCAGACAGGCTAACGAAGGCCCCCAGACAGGCTAATGAAGGCCTAACATAACAAAACATAGGCTCATGGCAGTTTTAAATCGGTTACATGGATACACAGGCAGCATTGTGGTCAGTGGAGGAGTATTGCCAGGAGGGACCGCAGACAGGCTAACGAAGGCCTAACATAACAAAACATAGGCTCATGGCAGTTTTAAATCGGTTACATGGATACACAGGCAGCATTGTGGTCAGTGGAGGAGTATTGCAAGGAGGGACCGCAGACAGGCTAACGAAGGCCTAAAATAACAAAACATAGGCTCATGGCAGTTTTAAATCGGTTACATGGATACACAGGCAGCTTTGTGGTCAGCGGAGGAGGAGTATTGCAAGGAGGGACCGCAGACAGGCTAACGAAGGCCCGCAGACAGGCTAACGAAGGCCTAACATAACAAAACATAGGCTCATGGCAGTTTTAAATCGGTTACATGGATACACAGGCAGCATTGTGGTCAGTGGAGGAGTATTGCAAGGAGGGACCGCAGACAGGCTAACGAAGGCCTAACATAACAAAACATAGGCTCATGGCAGTTTTAAATTGGTTACATGGATACACAGGCAGCATTGTGGTCAGTGGAGGAGTATTGCAAGGAGGGACCGCAGACAGGCTAACGAAGGCCCGCAGACAGGCTAACGAAGGCCTAACATAACAAAACATAGGCTCATGGCAGTTTTAAGTCAGTTACATGGATACACAGGCAGCTTTGTGGTCAGCGGAGGAGGAGTATTGCAAGGAGGGACCGCAGACAGGCTAACGAAGGCCCGCAGACAGGCTAACGAAGGCCTAACATAACAAAACATAGGCTCATTTCAGTTTTAAAACGGTTACATGGATACACAGGCAGCATTGTGGTCAGTGGAGGAGGATTGCAAGGAGGGACCGCAGACAGGCTAACGAAGGCCTAACATAACAAAACATAGGCTCATGGCAGTTTTAAATCGGTTACATGGATACACAGGCAGCATTGTGGTCAGTGGAGGAGTATTGCAAGGAGGGACCGCAGACAGGCTAACAAAGGCCCGCAGACAGGCTAAAGAAGGCCTAACATAACAAAACATAGGCTCATGGCAGTTTTAAATCGGTTACATGGATACACAGGCAGCATTGTGGTCAGTGGAGGAGTATAGCAAGGAGGGACCGCAGACAGGCTAACGAAGGCCTAACATAAGAAAACATAGGCTCACGGCAGTTTTAAATCGGTTACATGGATACAAAGGCAGCATTGTGGTCAGTGGAGGAGTATTGCAAGGAGGGACCGCAGACAGGCTAACAAAGGCCCGCAGACAGGCTAAAGAAGGCCTAACATAACAAAACATAGGCTCACGGCAGTTTTAAATCGGTTACATGGATACACAGGCAGCATTGTGGTCAGTGGAGGAGTATTGCAAGGAGGGACCGCAGACAGGCTAACGAAGGCCTAAAATAACAAAACATAGGCTCATGGCAGTTTTAAATCGGTTACATGGATACACAGGCAGCATAGTGGTCAGTGGAGGAGTATTGCAAGGAGGGACCGCAGACAGGCTAACAAAGGCCCGCAGACAGGCTAACGAAGGCCTAACATAACAAAACATAGGCTCATGGCAGTTTTAAATCGGTTACATGGATACACAGGCAGCTTTGTGGTCAGCGGAGGAGGAGTATTGCAAGGAGGGACCGCAGACAGGCTAACGAAGGCCCGCAGACAGGCTAACGAAGGCCTAACATAACAAAACATAGGCTCATGGCAGTTTTAAATCGGTTACATGGATACACAGGCAGCATTGTGGTCAGTGGAGGAGTATTGCAAGGAGGGACCGCAGACAGGCTAACGAAGGCCTAAAATAACAAAACATAGGCTCATGGCAGTTTTAAATCGGTTACATGGATACACAGGCAGCATAGTGGTCAGTGGAGGAGTATTGCAAGGAGGGACCGCAGACAGGCTAACAAAGGCCCGCAGACAGGCTAACGAAGGCCTAACATAACAAAACATAGGCTCATGGCAGTTTTAAATCGGTTACATGGATACACAGGCAGCTTTGTGGTCAGCGGAGGAGGAGTATTGCAAGGAGGGACCGCAGACAGGCTAACGAAGGCCCGCAGACAGGCTAACGAAGGCCTAACATAACAAAACATAGGCTCATGGCAGTTTTAAAACGGTTACATGGATACACAGGCAGCATTGTGGTCAGTGGAGGAGTATTGCAAGGAGGGACCGCAGACAGGCTAACGAAGGCCTAACATAACAAAACATAGGCTCATGGCAGTTTTAAATCGGTTCATGGATACAGAGGCAGCATTGTGGTCAGTGGAAGAGTATTGCAAGGAGGGACCGCAGACAGGCTAACAAAGGCCCGCAGACAGGCTAAAGAAGGCCTAACATAACAAAACATAGGCTCATGGCAGTTTTAAATCGGTTACATGGATACACAGGCAGCATTGTGGTCAGTGGAGGAGTATTGCAAGGAGGGACCGCAGACAGGCTAACGAAGGCCTAAAATAACAAAACATAGGCTCATGGCAGTTTTAAATCGGTTACATGGATACACAGGCAGCATTGTGGTCAGAGGAGGAGGAGTATTGCAAGGAGGGACCGCAGACAGGCTAACGAAGGCCCGCAGACAGGCTAACGAAGGCCTAACATAACAAAACATAGGCTCATGGCAGTTTTAAATCGTTTACCTGGATACACAGGCAGCATTGTGGTCAGTGGAGGAGTATTGCAAGGAGGGACCGCAGACAGGCTAACGAAGGCCTAACATAACAAAACATAGGCTCATGGCAGTTTTCAATCGGTTACATGGATACACAGGCAGCTTTGTGGTCAGCGGAGGAGGAGTATTGCAAGGAGGGACCGCAGACAGGCTAAAGAAGGCCCGCAGACAGGCTAACGAAGGCCTAACATAACAAAACATAGGCTTATGGCAGTTTTAAATCGGTTACATGGATACACAGGCAGCATTGTGGTCAGTGGAGGAGTATTGCAAGGAGGGACCACAGATAGGCTAACGAAGGCCTAACATAACAAAACATAGGCTCACGGCAGTTTTAAATCGGTTACATGGATACACAGGCAGCATTGTGGTCAGTGGAGGAGTATTGCAAGGAGGGACCGCAGACAGGCTAACGAAGGCCTAAAATAACAAAACATAGGCTCATGGCAGTTTTAAATCGGTTACATGGATACACAGGCAGCATAGTGGTCAGTGGAGGAGTATTGCAAGGAGGGACCGCAGACAGGCTAACAAAGGCCCGCAGACAGGCTAACGAAGGCCTAACATAACAAAACATAGGCTCATGGCAGTTTTAAATCGGTTACATGGATACACAGGCAGCTTTGTGGTCAGCGGAGGAGGAGTATTGCAAGGAGGGACCGCAGACAGGCTAACGAAGGCCCGCAGACAGGCTAACGAAGGCCTAACATAACAAAACATAGGCTCATGGCAGTTTTAAAACGGTTACATGGATACACAGGCAGCATTGTGGTCAGTGGAGGAGTATTGCAAGGAGGGACCGCAGACAGGCTAACGAAGGCCTAACATAACAAAACATAGGCTCATGGCAGTTTTAAATCGGTTCATGGATACAGAGGCAGCATTGTGGTCAGTGGAAGAGTATTGCAAGGAGGGACCGCAGACAGGCTAACAAAGGCCCGCAGACAGGCTAAAGAAGGCCTAACATAACAAAACATAGGCTCATGGCAGTTTTAAATCGGTTACATGGATACACAGGCAGCATTGTGGTCAGTGGAGGAGTATTGCAAGGAGGGACCGCAGACAGGCTAACGAAGGCCTAATATAACAAAACATAGGCTCATGGCAGTTTTAAATCGGTTACATGGATACACAGGCAGCATTGTGGTCAGAGGAGGAGGAGTATTGCAAGGAGGGACCGCAGACAGGCTAACGAAGGCCCGCAGACAGGCTAACGAAGGCCTAACATAACAAAACATAGGCTCATGGCAGTTTTAAATCGTTTACCTGGATACACAGGCAGCATTGTGGTCAGTGGAGGAGTATTGCAAGGAGGGACCGCAGACAGGCTAACGAAGGCCTAACATAACAAAACATAGGCTCATGGCAGTTTTCAATCGGTTACATGGATACACAGGCAGCTTTGTGGTCAGCGGAGGAGGAGTATTGCAAGGAGGGACCGCAGACAGGCTAAAGAAGGCCCGCAGACAGGCTAACGAAGGCCTAACATAACAAAACATAGGCTTATGGCAGTTTTAAATCGGTTACATGGATACACAGGCAGCATTGTGGTCAGTGGAGGAGTATTGCAAGGAGGGACCACAGATAGGCTAACGAAGGCCTAACATAACAAAACATAGGCTCATGGCAGTTTTAAATCAGTTACATGGATACACAGGCAGCATTGTGGTCAGTGGAGGAGTATTGCAAGGAGGGACCGCAGACAGGCTAACGAAGGCCCGCAGACAGGCTAACGAAGGCCTAACATAACAAAACATAGGCTCACGGCAGTTTTAAATTGGTTACATGGATACACAGGCAGATTTGTGGTCAGCGGAGGAGGAGTATTGCAAGGAGGGACCGCAGACAGGCTAACGAAGGCCCGCAGACAGGCTAACGAAGGCCTAACATAACAAAACATAAGCTCATGGCAGTTTTAAATCAGTTACATGGATACACAGGCAGCATTGTGGTCAGTGGAGGAGTATTGCAAGGAGGGACCGCAGACAGGCTAACGAAGGCCTAACATAACAAAACATAGGCTCATGGCAGTTTTAAATCTATTACATGGATACACAGGCAGCATTGTGGTCAGTGGAGGAGTATTGCAAGGAGGGACCGCAGACAGGCTATCGAAGGCCCGCAGACAGGCTAAAGAGACTGGCTAACGAAGGCCTAACATAACAAAACATAGGCTCATGGCAGTTTTAAATCGGTTACATGGATACACAGGCAGCTTTGTGGTCAGCGGAGGAGGAGTATTGCAAGGAGGGACCGCAGACAGGCTAACGAAGGCCCGCAGACAGGCTAAAGAGACTGGCTAACGAAGGCCTAACATAACAAAACATAGGCTCATGGCAGTTTTAAATCGGTTACATGGATACACAGGCAGCATTGTGGTCAGTGGAGGAGTATTGCAAGGAGGGACCGCAGACAGGCTAACGAAGGCCCGCAGACAGGCTAACGAAGGCCTAACATAACAAAACATAGGCTCATGGCAGTTTTAAATTAGTTACATGGATACACAGGCAGCTTTGTGGTCAGCGGAGGAGGAGTATTGCAAGGAGGGACCGCAGACAGGCTAACGAAGGCCCGCAGACATGCTAACGAAGGCCTAACATAACAAAACATAAGCTCATGGCAGTTTTAAATCAGTTACATGGATACACAGGCAGCATTGTGGTCAGTGGAGGAGTATTGCAAGGAGGGACCGCAGACAGGCTAACGAAGGCCTAACATAACAAAACATAGGCTCATGGCAGTTTTAAATCTATTACATGGATACACAGGCAGCATTGTGGTCAGTGGAGGAGTATTGCAAGGAGGGACCGCAGACAGGCTATCGAAGGCCCGCAGACAGGCTAAAGAGACTGGCTAACGAAGGCCTAACATAACAAAACATAGGCTCATGGCAGTTTCAAATCGGTTACATGGATACACAGGCAGCTTTGTGGTCAGCGGAGGAGGAGTATTGCAAGGAGGGACCGCAGACAGGCTAACGAAGGCCCGCAGACAGGCTAAAGAGACTGGCTAACGAAGGCCTAACATAACAAAACATAGGCTCATGGCAGTTTTAAATCGGTTACATGGATACACAGGCAGCATTGTGGTCAGTGGAGGAGTATTGCAAGGAGGGACCGCAGAAAGGCTAACGAAGGCCCGCAGACAGGCTAACGAAGGCCTAACATAACAAAACATAGGCTCATGGCAGTTTTTAATCGGTTACATGGATACACAGGCAGCTTTGTGGTCAGCAGCGGAGGAGTATTAAAAGGAGGGACCGCAGACAGGCTAATGAAGGCCCGCAGACAGGCTAACGAAGGCCTAACATAACAAAACATAGGCTCATGGCAGTTTTAAATCGGTTACATGGATACACAGGCAGCATTGTGGTCAGTGGAGGAGTATTGCAAGGAGGGACCGCAGACAGGCTGATGAAGGCCTAACATAACAAAACATATTCTCATGGCAGTTTTAAATCAGTTACATGGATACACAGGCAGCATTGTGGTCAGTGGAGGAGTATTGCAAGGAGGGACCGCAGACAGGCTAACGAAGGCCTGCAGACAGGCTAAAGAAGGCCTAACATAACAAAACATAGGCTCATGGCAGTTTTAAATCGGTTACATGGATACACAGGCAGCATTGTGGTCAGTGGAGGAGTATTGCCAGGAGGGACCGCAGACAGGCTAACGAAGGCCTAACATAACAAAACATAGGCTCATGGCAGTTTTAAATCGGTTACATGGATACACAGGCAGCTTTGTGGTCAGCGGAGGAGGTGTATTGCAAGGAGGGACCGCAGACAGGCTAACGAAGGCCCGCAGACAGGCTAACGAAGGCCTAACATAACAAAACATAGGCTCATGGCAGTTTTAAATCGGTTACATGGATACACAGGCAGCATTGTGGTCAGTGGAGGAGTATTGCCAGGAGGGACCGCAGACAGGCTAACGAAGGCCTAACATAACAAAACATAGGCTCATGGCAGTTTTAAATCGGTTACATGGATACACAGGCAGCATTGTGGTCAGTGGAGGAGTATTGCAAGGAGGGACCGCAGACAGGCTAACGAAGGCCCGCAGACAGGCTAACGAAGGCCTAACATAACAAAACATAGGCTCATGGCAGTTTTAAATCGGTTACATGGATACACAGGCAGCATTGTGGTCAGTGGAGGAGTATTGCCAGGAGGGACCGCAGACAGGCTAACGAAGGCCTAACATAACAAAACATAGGCTCATGGCAGTTTTAAATCGGTTACATGGATACACAGGCAGCATTGTGGTCAGTGGAGGAGTATTGCAAGGAGGGACCGCAGACAGGCTAACGAAGGCCCGCAGACAGGCTAACGAAGGCCTAACATAACAAAACATAGGCTCATGGCAGTTTTAAATTAGTTACATGGATACACAGGCAGCTTTGTGGTCAGCGGAGGAGGAGTATTGCAAGGAGGGACCGCAGACAGGCTAACGAAGGCCCGCAGACAGGCTAACGAAGGCCTAACATAACAAAACATAAGCTCATGGCAGTTTTAAATCAGTTACATGGATACACAGGCAGCATTGTGGTCAGTGGAGGAGTATTGCAAGGAGGGACCGCAGACAGGCTAACGAAGGCCTAACATAACAAAACATAGGCTCATGGCAGTTTTAAATCTATTACATGGATACACAGGCAGCATTGTGGTCAGTGGAGGAGTATTGCAAGGAGGGACCGCAGACAGGCTATCGAAGGCCCGCAGACAGGCTAAAGAGACTGGCTAACGAAGGCCTAACATAACAAAACATAGGCTCATGGCAGTTTTAAATCGGTTACATGGATACACAGGCAGCTTTGTGGTCAGCGGAGGAGGAGTATTGCAAGGAGGGACCGCAGACAGGCTAACGAAGGCCCGCAGACAGGCTAAAGAGACTGGCTAACGAAGGCCTAACATAACAAAACATAGGCTCATGGCAGTTTTAAATCGGTTACATGGATACACAGGCAGCATTGTGGTCAGTGGAGGAGTATTGCAAGGAGGGACCGCAGAAAGGCTAACGAAGGCCCGCAGACAGGCTAACGAAGGCCTAACATAACAAAACATAGGCTCATGGCAGTTTTTAATCGGTTACATGGATACACAGGCAGCTTTGTGGTCAGCAGCGGAGGAGTATTAAAAGGAGGGACCGCAGACAGGCTAATGAAGGCCCGCAGACAGGCTAACGAAGGCCTAACATAACAAAACATAGGCTCATGGCAGTTTTAAATCGGTTACATGGATACACAGGCAGCATTGTGGTCAGTGGAGGAGTATTGCAAGGAGGGACCGCAGACAGGCTGATGAAGGCCTAACATAACAAAACATATTCTCATGGCAGTTTTAAATCAGTTACATGGATACACAGGCAGCATTGTGGTCAGTGGAGGAGTATTGCAAGGAGGGACCGCAGACAGGCTAACGAAGGCCTGCAGACAGGCTAAAGAAGGCCTAACATAACAAAACATAGGCTCATGGCAGTTTTAAATCGGTTACATGGATACACAGGCAGCATTGTGGTCAGTGGAGGAGTATTGCCAGGAGGGACCGCAGACAGGCTAACGAAGGCCTAACATAACAAAACATAGGCTCATGGCAGTTTTAAATCGGTTACATGGATACACAGGCAGCTTTGTGGTCAGCGGAGGAGGTGTATTGCAAGGAGGGACCGCAGACAGGCTAACGAAGGCCCGCAGACAGGCTAACGAAGGCCTAACATAACAAAACATAGGCTCATGGCAGTTTTAAATCGGTTACATGGATACACAGGCAGCATTGTGGTCAGTGGAGGAGTATTGCAAGGAGGGACCGCAGACAGGCTAACGAAGGCCTAACATAACAAAACATAGGCTCATGGCAGTTTTAAATTGGTTACATGGATACACAGGCAGCATTGTGGTCAGCGGAGGAGGAGTATTGCAAGGAGGGACCGCAGACAGGCTAACGAAGGCCCGCAGACAGGCTAACGAAGGCCTAACATAACAAAACATAGGCTCATGGCGGTTTTAAATCGGTTACATGGATACACAGGCAGCTTTGTGGTCAGCGGAGGAGGAGTATTGCAAGGAGGGACCGCAGACAGGCTAACGAAGGCCCGCAGACAGGCTAACGAAGGCCTAACATAACAAAACATAGGCTCATGGCAGTTTTAAAACGGTTACATGGATACACAGGCAGCATTGTGGTCAGTGGAGGAGTATTGCAAGGAGGGACCGCAGACAGGCTAACGAAGGCCTAACATAACAAAACATAGGCTCATGGCAGTTTTAGATCGGTTACATAGATACACAGGCAGCATTGTGGTCAGTGGAGGAGTATTGCAAGGAGGGACCGCAGACAGGCTAACAAAGGCCCCGCAGACAGGCTAAAGAAGGCCTAACATAACAAAACATAGGCTCATGGCAGTTTTAAATCGGTTACATGGATACACAGGCAGCATTGTGGTCAGTGGAGGAGTATTGCAAGGAGGGACCGCAGACAGGCTAACGAAGGCCTAAAATAACAAAACATAGGCTGATGGCAGTTTTTAATCGGTTACATGGATACACAGGCAGCTTTGTGGTCAGGGGAGGAGGAGTATTGCAAGGAGGGACCGCAGACAGGCTAACGAAGGCCCGCAGACAGGCTAACGAAGGCCTAACATAACAAAACATAGGCTCATGGCAGTTTTAAATCGGTTACATGGATACACAGGCAGCATTGTGGTCAGTGGAGGAGTATTGCAAGGAGGGACCGCAGACAGGCTAACGAAGGCCTAACATAACAAAACATAGGCTCATGGCAGTTTTAAATCAGTTACATGGATACACAGGCAGCATTGTGGTCAGTGGAGGAGTATTGCAAGGAGGGACCGCAGACAGGCTAACGAAGGCCTAAAATAACAAAACATAGGCTCATGGCAGTTTTAAATCGGTTACATGTATACACAGGCAGCTTTGTTGTCAGCGGAGGAGGAGTATTGCAAGGAGGGACCGCAGACAGGCTAACGAAGGCCCGCAGACAAGTTAACGAAGGCCTAACATAACAAAACATAGGCTCATGGCAGTTTTAAATCGGTTACATGGATACACAGGCAGCATTGTGGTCAGTGGAGGAGTATTGCAAGGAGGGACCGCAGTCAGGCTAAAGAAGGCCCGCAGACAGGCTAACGAAGGCCTAACATAACAAAACATAGGCTCATGGCAGTTTTAAAATGGTTACATGGATACACAGGCAGCATTGTGGTCAGTTGAGGAGTATTGCAAGGAGGGACCGCAGACAGGCTAACGAAGGCCTAACATAACAAAACATAGGCTCATGGCAGTTTTAAATCGGTTACATGGATACACAGGCAGCATTGTGGTCAGTGGAGGAGTATTGCAAGGAGGGACCGCAGACAGGCTAACAAAGGCCCGCAGACAGGCTAAAGATGGCCTAACATAACAAAACATAGGCTCATGGCAGTTTTAAATCGGTTACATGGATACACAGGCAGCATTGTGGTCAGTGGTGGAGTATAGCAAGGAGGGACCGCAGACAGGCTAACGAAGGCCTAACATAACAAAACATAGGCTCATGGCAGTTTTAAATCGGTTACATGGATACAAAGGCAGCATTGTGGTCAGTGGAGGAGTATTGCAAGGAGGGACCGCAGACAGGCTAACAAAGGCCCGCAGACAGGCTAAAGAAGGCCTAACATAACAAAACATAGGCTCATGGCAGTTTTAAATCGGTTACATGGATACACAGGCAGCATTGTGGTCAGTGGAGGAGTATTGCAAGGAGGGACCGCAGACAGGC
Organism: Ranitomeya variabilis; assembly: GCF_051348905.1. NCBI lineage: Eukaryota > Metazoa > Chordata > Amphibia > Anura > Dendrobatidae > Ranitomeya > Ranitomeya variabilis. The sequence goes on along the minus strand of NC_135235.1, from coordinate 51,362,029 downwards.
TAACGAAGGCCTAAAATAACAAAACATAGGCTCATGACAGTTTTAAATCGGTTACATGGATACACAGGCAGCATTGTGGTCAGTGGAGGAGTATTGCAAGGAGGGACCTCAGACAGGCTAACAAAGGCCCGCAGACAGGCTAACGAAGGCCTAACATAACAAAACATAGGCTCATGGCAGTTTTAAATTGGTTACATGGATACACAGGCAGCATTGTGGTCAGTGGAGGAGTATTGCAAGGAGGGACCGCAGACAGGCTAACGAAGGCCTAAAATAACAAAGCATAGGCTAATGGCAGTTTTAAATCGGTTACATGGATACACAGGCAGCTTTGTGGTCAGCGGAGGAGGAGTATTGCAAGGAGGGACCGCAGACAGGCTAACGAAGGCCCCCAGACAGGCTAACGAAGGCCTAACATAACAAAACATAGGCTCATGGCAGTTTTAAATCGGTTACATGGATACACAGGCAGCATTGTGGTCAGTGGAGGATTATTGCCAGGAGGGACCGCAGACAGGCTAACGAAGGCCTAACATAACAAAACATAGGCTCATGGCAGTTTTAAATCGGTTACATGGATACACAGGCAGCACTGTGGTCAGTGGAGGAGCATTGCAAGGAGGGACCGCAGACAGGCTAACGAAGGCCTAAAATAACAAAACATAGGCTCATGGCAGTTTTAAATCGGTTACATGGATACACAGGCAGCTTTGTGGTCAGCGGAGGAGGAGTATTGCAAGGAGGGACCGCAGACAGGCTAACGAAGGCCCGCAGACAGGCTAACGAAGGCCTAACATAACAAAACATAGGCTCATGGCAGTTTTAAATCGGTTACATGGATACACAGGCAGCATTGTGGTCAGTGGAGGAGTATTGCAAGGAGGGACCGCAGACAGGCTAACGAAGGCCTAACATAACAAAACATAGGCTCATGGCAGTTTTAAATTGGTTACATGGATACACAGGCAGCATTGTGGTCAGTGGAGGAGTATTGCAAGGAGGGACCGCAGACAGGCTAACGAAGGCCCGCAGACAGGCTAACGAAGGCCTAACATAACAAAACATAGGCTCATGGCAGTTTTAAATCGGTTACATGGATACACAGGCAGCTTTGTGGTCAGCGGAGGAGGAGTATTGCAAGGAGGGACCGCAGACAGGCTAACGAAGGCCCGCAGACAGGCTAACGAAGGCCTAACATAACAAAACATAGGCTCATGGCAGTTTTAAAACGGTTACATGGATACACAGGCAGCATTGTGGTCAGTGGAGGAGTATTGCAAGGAGGGACCGCAGACAGGCTAACGAAGGCCTAACATAACAAAACATAGGCTCATGGCAGTTTTAAATCGGTTACATGGATACACAGGCAGCATTGTGGTCAGTGGAGGAGTATTGCAAGGAGGGACCGCAGACAGGCTAACAAAGGCCCGCAGACAGGCTAACGAAGGCCTAACATAACAAAACATAGGCTCATGGCAGTTTTAAATCGGTTACATGGATACACAGGCAGCATTGTGGTCAGTGGAGGAGTATTGCAAGGAGGGACCGCAGACAGGCTAACAAAGGCCCGCAGACAGGCTAAAGAAGGCCTAACATAACAAAACATAGGCTCATGGCAGTTTTAAATCGGTTACATGGATACACAGGCAGCATTGTGGTCAGTGGAGGAGTATTGCAAGGAGGGACCGCAGACAGGCTAACAAAGGCCTAAAATAACAAAACATAGGCTCATGGCAGTTTTAAATCGGTTACATGGATACACAGGCAGCATTGTGGTCAGTGGAGGAGTATTGCAAGGAGGGACCGCAGACAGGCTAACAAAGGCCCGCAGACAGGCTAACGAAGGCCTAACATAACAAAACATAGGCTCATGGCAGTTTTAAAACGGTTACATGGATACACAGGCAGCATTGTGGTCAGTGGAGGAGTATTGCAAGGAGGGACCGCAGACAGGCTAACGAAGGCCTAACATAACAAAACATAGGCTCATGGCAGTTTTAAATCGGTTACATGGATACACAGGCAGCATTGTGGTCAGTGGAGGAGTATTGCAAGGAGGGACCGCAGACAGGCTAACGAAGGCCTAACATAACAAAACATAGGCTCATGGCAGTTTTAAATCGGTTACATGTATACATAGGCAGCATTGTGGTCAGTGGAAGAGTATTGCAAGGAGGGACCGCAGACAGGCTAACAAAGGCCCGCAGACAGGCTAAAGAAGGCCTAACATAACAAAACATAGGCTCATGGCAGTTTTAAATCGGTTACATGGATACACAGGCAGCATTGTGGTCAGTGGAGGAGAATTGCAAGGAGTCACCGCAGACAGGCTAACGAAGGCCTAAAATAACAAAACATAGGCTCATGGCAGTTTTAAATCGGTTACATGGATACACAGGCAGCATTGTGGTCAGTGGAGGAGTATTGCAAGGAGGGACCGCAGACAGGCTAACTAACGCCTAACATAACAAAACATAGGCTCATGGCAGTTTTAAATCGGTTACATGGATACACAGGCAGCATTGTGGTCAGTGGAGGAGTATTGCAAGGAGGGAACGCAGACAGGCTAACGAAGGCCTAAAATAACAAAACATAGGCTCATGGCAGTTTTAAATCGGTTACATGTATACACAGGCAGCTTTGTGGTCAGAGGAGGAGGAGTATTGCAAGGAGGGACCGCAGACAGGCTAACGAAGGCCCGCAGACAGGCTAACGAAGGCCTAACATAACAAAACATAGGCTCATGGCAGTTTTAAATCGTTTACCTGTATACCCAGGCAGCATTGTGGTCAGTGGAGGAGTATTGCAAGGAGGGACCGCAGACAGGCTAACGAAGGCCTAACATAACAAAACATAGGCTCATGGCAGTTTTAAATCTATTACATGGATACACAGGCAGCATTGTGGTCAGTGGAGGAGTATTGCAAGGAGAGACCGCAGACAGGCTATCGAAGGCCCGCAGACAGGCTAAAGAAGGCCTAACATAACAAAACATAGGCTCATGGCAGTTTTAAATCGGTTACATGGATACACAGGCAGCATTGTGGTCAGTGGAGGAGTATTGCAAGGAGGGACCGCAGACAGGCTAACGAAGGCCTAAAATAACAAAACATAGGCTCATGGCAGTTTTAAATCGGTTACATGGATACACAGGCAGCTTTGTGGTCAGCGGAGGAGGAGTATTGCAAGGAGGGACCGCAGACAGGCTAAAGAAGGCCCGCAGACAGGCTAACGAAGGCCTAACATAACAAAACATAGGCTCATGGCAGTTTTAAATCGGTTACATGGATACACAGGCAGCATTGTGGTCAGTGGAGGAGTATTGCAAGGAGGGACCGCAGATAGGCTAACGAAGGCCTAACATAACAAAACATAGGCTCATGGCAGTTTTAAATCAGTTACATGGATACACAGGCAGCATTGTGGTCAGTGGAGGAGTATTGCAAGGAGGGACCGCAGACAGGCTAACGAAGGCCCGCAGACAGGCTAACGAAGGCCTAACATAACAAAACATAAGCTCATGGCAGTTTTAAATCAGTTACATGGATACACAGGCAGCATTGTGGTCAGTGGAGGAGTATTGCAAGGAGGGACCGCAGACAGGCTAACGAAGGCCTAACATAACAAAACATAGGCTCATGGCAGTTTTAAATCTATTACATGGATACACAGGCAGCATTGTGGTCAGTGGAGGAGTATTGCAAGGAGAGACCGCAGACAGGCTATCGAAGGCCCGCAGACAGGCTAAAGAAGGCCTAACATAACAAAACATAGGCTCATGGCAGTTTTAAATCGGTTACATGGATACACAGGCAGCATTGTGGTCAGTGGAGGAGTATTGCAAGGAGGGACCGCAGACAGGCTAACGAAGGCCTAAAATAACAAAACATAGGCTCATGGCAGTTTTAAATCGGTTACATGGATACACAGGCAGCTTTGTGGTCAGCGGAGGAGGAGTATTGCAAGGAGGGACCGCAGACAGGCTAACGAAGGCCCGCAGACAGGCTAACGAAGGCCTAACATAACAAAACATAGGCTCATGGCAGTTTTAAATCGGTTACATGGATACACAGGCAGCATTGTGGTCAGTGGAGGAGTATTGCAAGGAGGGACCGCAGACAGGCTAACAAAGGCCCGCAGACAGGCTAAAGAAGGCCTAACATAACAAAACATAGGCTCATGGCAGTTTTAAATCGGTTACATGGATACACAGGCAGCATTGTGGTCAGTGGAGGAGTATTGCAAGGAGGGACCGCAGACAGGCTAACAAAGGCCTAAAATAACAAAACATAGGCTCATGGCAGTTTTAAATCGGTTACATGGATACACAGGCAGCATTGTGGTCAGTGGAGGAGTATTGCAAGGAGGGACCGCAGACAGGCTAACAAAGGCCCGCAGACAGGCTAACGAAGGCCTAACATAACAAAACATAGGCTCATGGCAGTTTTAAAACGGTTACATGGATACACAGGCAGCATTGTGGTCAGTGGAGGAGTATTGCAAGGAGGGACCGCAGACAGGCTAACGAAGGCCTAACATAACAAAACATAGGCTCATGGCAGTTTTAAATCGGTTACATGGATACACAGGCAGCATTGTGGTCAGTGGAGGAGTATTGCAAGGAGGGACCGCAGACAGGCTAACGAAGGCCTAACATAACAAAACATAGGCTCATGGCAGTTTTAAATCGGTTACATGTATACATAGGCAGCATTGTGGTCAGTGGAAGAGTATTGCAAGGAGGGACCGCAGACAGGCTAACAAAGGCCCGCAGACAGGCTAAAGAAGGCCTAACATAACAAAACATAGGCTCATGGCAGTTTTAAATCGGTTACATGGATACACAGGCAGCATTGTGGTCAGTGGAGGAGAATTGCAAGGAGTCACCGCAGACAGGCTAACGAAGGCCTAAAATAACAAAACATAGGCTCATGGCAGTTTTAAATCGGTTACATGGATACACAGGCAGCATTGTGGTCAGTGGAGGAGTATTGCAAGGAGGGACCGCAGACAGGCTAACGAACGCCTAACATAACAAAACATAGGCTCATGGCAGTTTTAAATCGGTTACATGGATACACAGGCAGCATTGTGGTCAGTGGAGGAGTATTGCAAGGAGGGAACGCAGACAGGCTAACGAAGGCCTAAAATAACAAAACATAGGCTCATGGCAGTTTTAAATCGGTTACATGTATACACAGGCAGCTTTGTGGTCAGAGGAGGAGGAGTATTGCAAGGAGGGACCGCAGACAGGCTAACGAAGGCCCGCAGACAGGCTAACGAAGGCCTAACATAACAAAACATAGGCTCATGGCAGTTTTAAATCGTTTACCTGTATACCCAGGCAGCATTGTGGTCAGTGGAGGAGTATTGCAAGGAGGGACCGCAGACAGGCTAACGAAGGCCTAACATAACAAAACATAGGCTCATGGCAGTTTTAAATCTATTACATGGATACACAGGCAGCATTGTGGTCAGTGGAGGAGTATTGCAAGGAGAGACCGCAGACAGGCTATCGAAGGCCCGCAGACAGGCTAAAGAAGGCCTAACATAACAAAACATAGGCTCATGGCAGTTTTAAATCGGTTACATGGATACACAGGCAGCATTGTGGTCAGTGGAGGAGTATTGCAAGGAGGGACCGCAGACAGGCTAACGAAGGCCCGCAGACAGGCTAACGAAGGCCTAACATAACAAAACATAGGCTCATGTCAGTTTTAAATTAGTTACATGGATACACAGGCAGCTTTGTGGTCAGCGGAGGAGGAGTATTGCAAGGAGGGACCGCAGACAGGCTAACGAAGGCCCGCAGACAGGCTAACGAAGGCCTAACATAACAAAACATAAGCTCATGGCAGTTTTAAATCAGTTACATGGATACACAGGCAGCATTGTGGTCAGTGGAGGAGTATTGCAAGGAGGGACCGCAGACAGGCTAACGAAGGCCTAACATAACAAAACATAGGCTCATGGCAGTTTTAAATCTATTACATGGATACACAGGCAGCATTGTGGTCAGTGGAGGAGTATTGCAAGGAGGGACCGCAGACAGGCTATCGAAGGCCCGCAGACAGGCTAAAGAGACTGGCTAACGAAGGCCTAACATAACAAAACATAGGCTCATGGCAGTTTTAAATCGGTTACATGGATACACAGGCAGCTTTGTGGTCAGCGGAGGAGGAGTATTGCAAGGAGGGACCGCAGACAGGCTAACGAAGGCCCGCAGACAGGCTAAAGAGACTGGCTAACGAAGGCCTAACATAACAAAACATAGGCTCATGGCAGTTTTAAATCGGTTACATGGATACACAGGCAGCATTGTGGTCAGTGGAGGAGTATTGCAAGGAGGGACCGCAGAAAGGCTAACGAAGGCCCGCAGACAGGCTAACGAAGGCCTAACATAACAAAACATAGGCTCATGGCAGTTTTTAATCGGTTACATGGATACACAGGCAGCTTTGTGGTCAGCAGCGGAGGAGTATTAAAAGGAGGGACCGCAGACAGGCTAATGAAGGCCCGCAGACAGGCTAACGAAGGCCTAACATAACAAAACATAGGCTCATGGCAGTTTTAAATCGGTTACATGGATACACAGGCAGCATTGTGGTCAGTGGAGGAGTATTGCAAGGAGGGACCGCAGACAGGCTGATGAAGGCCTAACATAACAAAACATATTCTCATGGCAGTTTTAAATCAGTTACATGGATACACAGGCAGCATTGTGGTCAGTGGAGGAGTATTGCAAGGAGGGACCGCAGACAGGCTAACGAAGGCCTGCAGACAGGCTAAAGAAGGCCTAACATAACAAAACATAGGCTCATGGCAGTTTTAAATCGGTTACATGGATACACAGGCAGCATTGTGGTCAGTGGAGGAGTATTGCCAGGAGGGACCGCAGACAGGCTAACGAAGGCCTAACATAACAAAACATAGGCTCATGGCAGTTTTAATTCGGTTACATGGATACACAGGCAGCTTTGTGGTCAGCGGAGGAGGTGTATTGCAAGGAGGGACCGCAGACAGGCTAACGAAGGCCCGCAGACAGGCTAACGAAGGCCTAACATAACAAAACATAGGCTCATGGCAGTTTTAAATCGGTTACATGGATACACAGGCAGCATTGTGGTCAGTGGAGGAGTATTGCAAGGAGGGACCGCAGACAGGCTAACGAAGGCCTAACATAACAAAACATAGGCTCATGGCAGTTTTAAATTGGTTACATGGATACACAGGCAGCATTGTGGTCAGCGGAGGAGGAGTATTGCAAGGAGGGACCGCAGACAGGCTAACGAAGGCCCGCAGACAGGCTAACGAAGGCCTAACATAACAAAACATAGGCTCATGGCGGTTTTAAATCGGTTACATGGATACACAGGCAGCTTTGTGGTCAGCGGAGGAGGAGTATTGCAAGGAGGGACCGCAGACAGGCTAACGAAGGCCCGCAGACAGGCTAACGAAGGCCTAACATAACAAAACATAGGCTCATGGCAGTTTTAAAACGGTTACATGGATACACAGGCAGCATTGTGGTCAGTGGAGGAGTATTGCAAGGAGGGACCGCAGACAGGCTAACGAAGGCCTAACATAACAAAACATAGGCTCATGGCAGTTTTAGATCGGTTACATAGATACACAGGCAGCATTGTGGTCAGTGGAGGAGTATTGCAAGGAGGGACCGCAGACAGGCTAACAAAGGCCCCGCAGACAGGCTAAAGAAGGCCTAACATAACAAAACATAGGCTCATGGCAGTTTTAAATCGGTTACATGGATACACAGGCAGCATTGTGGTCAGTGGAGGAGTATTGCAAGGAGGGACCGCAGACAGGCTAACGAAGGCCTAAAATAACAAAACATAGGCTGATGGCAGTTTTTAATCGGTTACATGGATACACAGGCAGCTTTGTGGTCAGGGGAGGAGGAGTATTGCAAGGAGGGACCGCAGACAGGCTAACGAAGGCCCGCAGACAGGCTAACGAAGGCCTAACATAACAAAACATAGGCTCATGGCAGTTTTAAATCGGTTACATGGATACACAGGCAGCATTGTGGTCAGTGGAGGAGTATTGCAAGGAGGGACCGCAGACAGGCTAACGAAGGCCTAACATAACAAAACATAGGCTCATGGCAGTTTTAAATCAGTTACATGGATACACAGGCAGCATTGTGGTCAGTGGAGGAGTATTGCAAGGAGGGACCGCAGACAGGCTAACGAAGGCCTAAAATAACAAAACATAGGCTCATGGCAGTTTTAAATCGGTTACATGTATACACAGGCAGCTTTGTTGTCAGCGGAGGAGGAGTATTGCAAGGAGGGACCGCAGACAGGCTAACGAAGGCCCGCAGACAAGTTAACGAAGGCCTAACATAACAAAACATAGGCTCATGGCAGTTTTAAATCGGTTACATGGATACACAGGCAGCATTGTGGTCAGTGGAGGAGTATTGCAAGGAGGGACCGCAGTCAGGCTAAAGAAGGCCCGCAGACAGGCTAACGAAGGCCTAACATAACAAAACATAGGCTCATGGCAGTTTTAAAATGGTTACATGGATACACAGGCAGCATTGTGGTCAGTTGAGGAGTATTGCAAGGAGGGACCGCAGACAGGCTAACGAAGGCCTAACATAACAAAACATAGGCTCATGGCAGTTTTAAATCGGTTACATGGATACACAGGCAGCATTGTGGTCAGTGGAGGAGTATTGCAAGGAGGGACCGCAGACAGGCTAACAAAGGCCCGCAGACAGGCTAAAGAAGGCCTAACATAACAAAACATAGGCTCATGGCAGTTTTAAATCGGTTACATGGATACACAGGCAGCATTGTGGTCAGTGGAGGAGTAGAGCAAGGAGGGACCGCAGACAGGCTAACGAAGGCCTAACATAACAAAACATAGGCTCATGGCAGTTTTAAATCGGTTACATGGATACAAAGGCAGCATTGTGGTCAGTGGAGGAGTGTTGCAAGGAGGGACCGCAGACAGGCTAACAAAGGCCCGCAGACAGGCTAAAGAAGGCCTAACATAACAAAACATAGGCTCATGGCAGTTTTAAATCGGTTACATGGATACACAGGCAGCATTGTGGTCAGTGGAGGAGTATTGCAAGGAGGGACCGCAGACAGGCTAACGAAGGCCTAAAATAACAAAACATAGGCTCATGACAGTTTTAAATCGGTTACATGGATACACAGGCAGCATTGTGGTCAGTGGAGGAGTATTGCAAGGAGGGACCTCAGACAGGCTAACAAAGGCCCGCAGACAGGCTAACGAAGGCCTAACATAACAAAACATAGGCTCATGGCAGTTTTAAATCGGTTACATGGATACACAGGCAGCATTGTGGTCAGTGGAGGAGTATTGCAAGGAGGGACCGCAGACAGGCTAACGAAGGCCTAAAATAACAAAGCATAGGCTAATGGCAGTTTTAAATCGGTTACATGGATACACAGGCAGCTTTGTGGTCAGCGGAGGAGGAGTATTGCAAGGAGGGACCGCAGACAGGCTAACGAAGGCCCCCAGACAGGCTAACGAAGGCCTAACATAACAAAACATAGGCTCATGGCAGTTTTAAATCGGTTACATGGATACACAGGCAGCATTGTGGTCAGTGGAGGATTATTGCCAGGAGGGACCGCAGACAGGCTAACGAAGGCCTAACATAACAAAACATAGGCTCATGGCAGTTTTAAAACGGTTACATGGATACACAGGCAGCACTGTGGTCAGTGGAGGAGCATTGCAAGGAGGGACCGCAGACAGGCTAACGAAGGCCTAAAATAACAAAACATAGGCTCATGGCAGTTTTAAATCGGTTACATGGATACACAGGCAGCTTTGTGGTCAGCGGAGGAGGAGTATTGCAAGGAGGGACCGCAGACAGGCTAACGAAGGCCCGCAGACAGGCTAACGAAGGCCTAACATAACAAAACATAGGCTCATGGCAGTTTTAAATCGGTTACATGGATACACAGGCAGCATTGTGGTCAGTGGAGGAGTATTGCAAGGAGGGACCGCAGACAGGCTAACGAAGGCCTAACATAACAAAACATAGGCTCATGGCAGTTTTAAATTGGTTACATGGATACACAGGCAGCATTGTGGTCAGTGGAGGAGTATTGCAAGGAGGGACCGCAGACAGGCTAACGAAGGCCCGCAGACAGGCTAACGAAGTCCTAACATAACAAAACATAGGCTCATGGCAGTTTTAAATCGGTTACATGGATACACAGGCAGCTTTGTGGTCAGCGGAGGAGGAGTATTGCAAGGAGGGACCGCAGACAGGCTAACGAAGGCCCGCAGACAGGCTAACGAAGGCCTAACATAACAAAACATAGGCTCATGGCAGTTTTAAAACGGTTACATGGATACACAGGCAGCATTGTGGTCAGTGGAGGAGTATTGCAAGGAGGGACCGCAGACAGGCTAACGAAGGCCTAACATAACAAAACATAGGCTCATGGCAGTTTTAAATCGGTTACATGGATACACAGGCAGCATTGTGGTCAGTGGAGGAGTATTGCAAGGAGGGACCGCAGACAGGCTAACAAAGTCCCGCAGACAGGCTAACGAAGGCCTAACATAACAAAACATAGGCTCATGGCAGTTTTAAATCGGTTACATGGATACACAGGCAGCATTGTGGTCAGTGGAGGAGTATTGCAAGGAGGGACCGCAGACAGGCTAACAAAGGCCCGCAGACAGGCTAAAGAAGGCCTAACATAACAAAACATAGGCTCATGGCAGTTTTAAATCGGTTACATGGATACACAGGCAGCATTGTGGTCAGTGGAGGAGTATTGCAAGGAGGGACCGCAGACAGGCTAACAAAGGCCTAAAATAACAAAACATAGGCTCATGGCAGTTTTAAATCGGTTACATGGATACACAGGCAGCATTGTGGTCAGTGGAGGAGTATTGCAAGGAGGGACCGCAGACAGGCTAACAAAGGCCCGCAGACAGGCTAACGAAGGCCTAACATAACAAAACATAGGCTCATGGCAGTTTTAAAACGGTTACATGGATACACAGGCAGCATTGTGGTCAGTGGAGGAGTATTGCAAGGAGGGACCGCAGACAGGCTAACGAAGGCCTAACATAACAAAACATAGGCTCATGGCAGTTTTAAATCGGTTACATGGATACACAGGCAGCATTGTGGTCAGTGGAGGAGTATTGCAAGGAGGGACCGCAGACAGGCTAACGAAGGCCTAACATAACAAAACATAGGCTCATGGCAGTTTTAAATCGGTTACATGTATACATAGGCAGCATTGTGGTCAGTGGAAGAGTATTGCAAGGAGGGACCGCAGACAGGCTAACAAAGGCCCGCAGACAGGCTAAAGAAGGCCTAACATAACAAAACATAGGCTCATGGCAGTTTTAAATCGGTTACATGGATACACAGGCAGCATTGTGGTCAGTGGAGGAGAATTGCAAGGAGTCACCGCAGACAGGCTAACGAAGGCCTAAAATAACAAAACATAGGCTCATGGCAGTTTTAAATCGGTTACATGGATACACAGGCAGCATTGTGGTCAGTGGAGGAGTATTGCAAGGAGGGACCGCAGACAGGCTAACGAACGCCTAACATAACAAAACATAGGCTCATGGCAGTTTTAAATCGGTTACATGGATACACAGGCAGCATTGTGGTCAGTGGAGGAGTATTGCAAGGAGGGAACGCAGACAGGCTAACGAAGGCCTAAAATAACAAAACATAGGCTCATGGCAGTTTTAAATCGGTTACATGTATACACAGGCAGCTTTGTGGTCAGAGGAGGAGGAGTATTGCAAGGAGGGACCGCAGACAGGCTAACGAAGGCCCGCAGACAGGCTAACGAAGGCCTAACATAACAAAACATAGGCTCATGGCAGTTTTAAATCGTTTACCTGTATACCCAGGCAGCATTGTGGTCAGTGGAGGAGTATTGCAAGGAGGGACCGCAGACAGGCTAACGAAGGCCTAACATAACAAAACATAGGCTCATGGCAGTTTTAAATCTATTACATGGATACACAGGCAGCATTGTGGTCAGTGGAGGAGTATTGCAAGGAGAGACCGCAGACAGGCTATCGAAGGCCCGCAGACAGGCTAAAGAAGGCCTAACATAACAAAACATAGGCTCATGGCAGTTTTAAATCGGTTACATGGATACACAGGCAGCATTGTGGTCAGTGGAGGAGTATTGCAAGGAGGGACCGCAGACAGGCTAACGAAGGCCTAAAATAACAAAACATAGGCTCATGGCAGTTTTAAATCGGTTACATGGATACACAGGCAGCTTTGTGGTCAGCGGAGGAGGAGTATTGCAAGGAGGGACCGCAGACAGGCTAAAGAAGGCCCGCAGACAGGCTAACGAAGGCCTAACATAACAAAACATAGGCTCATGGCAGTTTTAAATCGGTTACATGGATACACAGGCAGCATTGTGGTCAGTGGAGGAGTATTGCAAGGAGGGACCGCAGATAGGCTAACGAAGGCCTAACATAACAAAACATAGGCTCATGGCAGTTTTAAATCAGTTACATGGATACACAGGCAGCATTGTGGTCAGTGGAGGAGTATTGCAAGGAGGGACCGCAGACAGGCTAACGAAGGCCCGCAGACAGGCTAACGAAGGCCTAACATAACAAAACATAAGCTCATGGCAGTTTTAAATCAGTTACATGGATACACAGGCAGCATTGTGGTCAGTGGAGGAGTATTGCAAGGAGGGACCGCAGACAGGCTAACGAAGGCCTAACATAACAAAACATAGGCTCATGGCAGTTTTAAATCTATTACATGGATACACAGGCAGCATTGTGGTCAGTGGAGGAGTATTGCAAGGAGAGACAGCAGACAGGCTATCGAAGGCCCGCAGACAGGCTAAAGAAGGCCTAACATAACAAAACATAGGCTCATGGCAGTTTTAAATCGGTTACATGGATACACAGGCAGCATTGTGGTCAGTGGAGGAGTATTGCAAGGAGGGACCGCAGACAGGCTAACGAAGGCCTAAAATAACAAAACATAGGCTCATGGCAGTTTTAAATCGGTTACATGGATACACAGGCAGCTTTGTGGTCAGCGGAGGAGGAGTATTGCAAGGAGGGACCGCAGACAGGCTAACGAAGGCCCATAGACAGGCTAACGAAGGCCTAACATAACAAAACATAGGCTCATGGCAGTTTTAAATCGGTTACATGGATACACAGGCAGCTTTGTGGTCAGCGGAGGAGGAGTATTGCAAGGAGGGACTGCAGACAGGCTAACAAAGGCCCGCAGACAGGCTAACGAAGGCCTAACATAACAAAACATAGGCTCATGGCAGTTTTAAATCGGTTACATGGATACACAGGCAGCATTGTGGTCAGTGGAGGAGTATTGCAAGGAGGGACCGCAGACAATCTAACGAAGGCCCGCAGACAGGCTAACGAAGGCCTAACATAACAAAACATAGGCTCATGGCAGTTTTAAATCGGTTACATGGAGACACAGGCAGCTTTGTGGTCAGCGGAGGAGGAGTATTGCAAGGAGGGACCGCAGACAGGCTAACGAAGGCCTAACATAACAAAACATAGACTCATGGCAGTTTTAAATCGGTTACATGGATACACAGGCAGCATTGTGGTCAGTGGAGGAGTATTGCAAGGATGGACCGCAGACAGGCTAACGAAGGCCTAACATAACAAAACATAGGCTTATGGCAGTTTTAAATCGGTTACATGGATACACAGGCAGCATTGTGGTCAGTGGAGGAGTATTGCAAGGAGGGACCGCAGACAGGCTAACGAAGGCCTAACATAACAAAACATAGGCTCATGGCAGTTTTAAATCGGTTACATGGATACACAGGCAGCATTGTGGTCAGTGGAGGAGTATTGCAAGGAGGGACCTCAGACAGGCTAACGAAGGCCTAAAATAACAGAACATAGGCTCATGGCAGTTTCATATCGGTTACATGGATACCCAGGCAGCTTTGTGGTCAGCGGAGGAGGAGTATTGCAAGGAGGGACCGCAGACAGGCTAACAAAGGCCCGCAGACAGGCTAACGAAGGCCTAACATAACAAAACATAGGCTCATGGCAGATTTAAATCGGTTACATGGATACACAGGCAGCTTTGTGGTCAGCGGAGGAGGAGTATTGAAAGGAGGGACCGCAGACAGGCTAAAGAAGGCCCGCAGACAGGCTAACGAAGGCCTAACATAACAAAACATAGGCTCATGGCAGTTTTAAATCGGTTACATGGATACACAGGCAGCATTGTGGTCAGTGGAGGAGTATTGCAAGGAGGGACCGCAGATAGGCTAACGAAGGCCTAACATAACAAAACATAGGCTCATGGCAGTTTTAACATGGTTACATGGATACACAGGCAGCATTGTGGTCAGTTGAGGAGTATTGCAAGAAGGGACCGCAGACAGGCTAACGAAGGCCTAACATAACAAAACATAGGCTCATGGCAGTTTTAAATCGGTTACATGGATACACAGGCAGCATTGTGGTCAGTGGAGGAGTATTGCAAGGAGGGACCGCAGACAGGCTAACAAAGGCCCGCAGACAGGCTAAAGAAGGCCTAACATAACAAAACATAGGCTCATGGCAGTTTTAAATCGGTTACATGGATACACAGGCAGCATTGTGGTCAGTGGAGGAGTATAGCAAGGAGGGACCGCAGACAGGCTAACGAAGGCCTAACATAACAAAACATAGGCTCATGGCAGTTTTAAATCGGTTACATGGATACAAAGGCAGCATTGTGGTCAGTGGAGGAGTATTGCAAGGAGGGACCGCAGACAGGCTAACAAAGGCCCGCATACAGGCTAAAGAAGGCCTAACATAACAAAACATAGGCTCATGGCAGTTTTAAATCGGTTACATGGATACACAGGCAGCATTGTGGTCAGTGGAGGAGTATTGCAAGGAGGGACCGCAGACAGGCTAACGAAGGCCTAAAATAACAAAACATAGGCTCATGACAGTTTTAAATCGGTTACATGGATACACAGGCAGCATTGTGGTCAGTGGAGGAGTATTGCAAGGAGGGACCGCAGACAGGCTAACAAAGGCCCGCAGACAGGCTAACGAAGGCCTAACATAACAAAACATAGGCTCATGGCAGTTTTAAATCGGTTACATGGATACACAGGCAGCATTGTGGTCAGTGGAGGAGTATTGCAAGGAGGGACCGCAGACAGGCTAACGAAGGCCTAAAATAACAAAGCATAGGCTAATGGCAGTTTTAAATCGGTTACATGGATACACAGGCAGCTTTGTGGTCAGCGGAGGAGGAGTATTGCAAGGAGGGACCGCAGACAGGCTAACGAAGGCCCCCAGACAGGCTAACGAAGGCCTAACATTACAAAACATAGGCTCATGGCAGTTTTAAATCGGTTACATGGATACACAGGCAGCATTGTGGTCAGTGGAGGATTATTGCCAGGAGGGACCGCAGACAGGCTAACGAAGGCCCGCAGACAGGCTAACGAAGGCCTAACATAACAAAACATAGGCTCATGGCAGTTTTAAATTGGTTACATGGATACACAGGCAGCATTGTGGTCAGTGGAGGAGTATTGCAAGGAGGGACCGCAGACAGGCTAACGAAGGCCCGCAGACAGGCTAACGAAGGCCTAACATAACAAAACATAGGCTCATGGCAGTTTTAAATCGGTTACATGGATACACAGGCAGCTTTGTGGTCAGCGGAGGAGGAGTATTGCAAGGAGGGACCGCAGACAGGCTAACGAAGGCCCGCAGACAGGCTAACGAAGGCCTAACATAACAAAACATAGGCTCATGGCAGTTTTAAAACGGTTACATGGATACACAGGCAGCATTGTGGTCAGTGGAGGAGTATTGCAAGGAGGGACCGCAGACAGGCTAAGGAAGGCCTAACATAACAAAACATAGGCTCATGGCAGTTTTAAATCGGTTACATGGATACACTGGCAGCATTGTGGTCAGTGGAGGAGTATTGCAAGGAGGGACCGCAGACAGGCTAACAAAGGCCCGCAGACAGGCTAAAGAAGGCCTAACATAACAAAACATAGGCTCATGGCAGTTTTAAATCGGTTACATGGATACAAAGGCAGCATTGTGGTCAGTGGAGGAGTATTGCAAGGAGGGACCGCAGACAGGCTAACAAAGGCCCGCAGACAGGCTAAAGAAGGCCTAACATAACAAAACATAGGCTCATGGCAGTTTTAAATCGGTTACATGGATACATAGGCAGCATTGTGGTCAGTGGAGGAGTATTGCAAGGAGGGACCGCAGACAGGCTAACAAAGGCCTAAAATAACAAAACATAGGCTCATGGCAGTTTTAAATCGGTTACATGGATACACAGGCAGCATTGTGGTCAGTGGAGGAGTATTGCAAGGAGGGACCGCAGACAGGCTAACAAAGGCCCGCAGACAGGCTAACGAAGGCCTAACATAACAAAACATAGGCTCATGGCAGTTTTAAAACGGTTACATGGATACACAGGCAGCATTGTGGTCAGTGGAGGAGTATTGCAAGGAGGGACCGCAGACAGGCTAACGAAGGCCTAACATAACAAAACATAGGCTCATGGCAGTTTTAAATCGGTTACATGGATACACAGGCAGCATTGTGGTCAGTGGAGGAGTATTGCAAGGAGGGACCGCAGACAGGCTAACGAAGGCCTAACATAACAAAACATAGGCTCATGGCAGTTTTAAATCGGTTACATGTATACATAGGCAGCATTGTGGTCAGTGGAAGAGTATTGCAAGGAGGGACCGCAGACAGGCTAACAAAGGCCCGCAGACAGGCTAAAGAAGGCCTAACATAACAAAACATAGGCTCATGGCAGTTTTAAATCGGTTACATGGATACACAGGCAGCATTGTGGTCAGTGGAGGAGAATTGCAAGGAGTCACCGCAGACAGGCTAACGAAGGCCTAAAATAACAAAACATAGGCTCATGGCAGTTTTAAATCGGTTACATGGATACACAGGCAGCATTGTGGTCAGTGGAGGAGTATTGCAAGGAGGGACCGCAGACAGGCTAACGAACGCCTAACATAACAAAACATAGGCTCATGGCAGTTTTAAATCGGTTACATGGATACACAGGCAGCATTGTGGTGAGTGGAGGAGTATTGCAAGGAGGGAACGCAGACAGGCTAACGAAGGCCTAAAATAACAAAACATAGGCTCATGGCAGTTTTAAATCGGTTACATGTATACACAGGCAGCTTTGTGGTCAGAGGAGGAGGAGTATTGCAAGGAGGGACCGCAGACAGGCTAACGAAGGCCCGCAGACAGGCTAACGAAGGCCTAACATAACAAAACATAGGCTCATGGCAGTTTTAAATCGTTTACCTGGATACCCAGGCAGCATTGTGGTCAGTGGAGGAGTATTGCAAGGAGGGACCGCAGACAGGCTAACGAAGGCCTAACATAACAAAACATAGGCTCATGGCAGTTTTAAATTGGTTACATGGATACACAGGCAGCTTTGTGGTCAGCGGAGGAGGAGTATTGCAAGGAGGGACCGCAGACAGGCTAAAGAAGGCCCGCAGACAGGCTAACGAAGGCCTAACATAACAAAACATAGGCTCATGGCAGTTTTAAATCGGTTACATGGATACACAGGCAGCATTGTGGTCAGTGGAGGAGTATTGCAAGGAGGGACCGCAGACAGGCTAACGAAGGCCCGCAGACAGGCTAACGAAGGCCTAACATAACAAAACATAAGCTCATGGCAGTTTTAAATCAGTTACATGGATACACAGGCAGCATTGTGGTCAGTGGAGGAGTATTGCAAGGAGGGACCGCAGACAGGCTAACGAAGGCCTAACATAACAAAACATAGGCTCATGGCAGTTTTAAATCTATTACATGGATACATAGGCAGCATTGTGGTCAGTGGAGGAGTATTGCAAGGAGAGACCGCAGACAGGCTATCGAAGGCCCGCAGACAGGCTAAAGAAGGCCTAACATAACAAAACATAGGCTCATGGCAGTTTTAAATCGGTTACATGGATACACAGGCAGCATTGTGGTCAGTGGAGGAGTATTGCAAGGAGGGACCGCAGACAGGCTAACGAAGGCCTAAAATAACAAAACATAGGCTCATGGCAGTTTTAAATCGGTTACATGGATACACAGGTAGCTTTGTGGTCAGCGGAGGAGGAGTATTGCAAGAAGGGACCGCAGACAGGCTAACGAAGGCCCATAGACAGGCTAACGAAGGCCTAGCATAACAAAACATAGGCTCATGGCAGTTTTAAATCGGTTACATGGATACATAGGCAGCATTGTGGTCAGTGGAGGAGTATTGCAAGGAGGGACCGCAGACAGGCTAACGAAGGCCTAAAATAACAAAACATAGGCTCATGGCAGTTTTAAATTGGTTACATGGATACCCAGGCAGCTTTGTGGTCAGCGGAGGAGGAGTATTGCAAGGAGGGACCGCAGACAATCTAACGAAGGCCCGCAGACAGGCTAACGAAGGCCTAACATAACAAAACATAGGCTCATGGCAGTTTTAAATCGGTTACATGGATACACAGGCAGCTTTGTGGTCAGCGGAGGAGGAGTATTGCAAGGAGGGACTGCAGACAGGCTAACAAAGGCCCGCAGACAGGCTAACGAAGGCCTAACATAACAAAACATAGGCTCATGGCAGTTTTAAATTGGTTACATGGATACACAGGCAGCATTGTGGTCAGTGGAGGAGTATTGCAAGGAGGGACCGCAGACAATCTAACGAAGGCCCGCAGACAGGCTAACGAAGGCCTAACATAACAAAACATAGGCTCATGGCAGTTTTAAATCGGTTACATGGATACACAGGCAGCTTTGTGGTCAGCGGAGGAGGAGTATTGCAAGGAGGGACCGCAGACAGGCTAACGAAGGCCTAACATAACAAAACATAGGCTCATGGCAGTTTTAAATCGGTTACATGGATACACAGGCAGCAT
The DNA here is from genome assembly GCF_051348905.1 of Ranitomeya variabilis. Taxonomy (NCBI): domain Eukaryota; kingdom Metazoa; phylum Chordata; class Amphibia; order Anura; family Dendrobatidae; genus Ranitomeya; species Ranitomeya variabilis. The sequence continues at coordinate 51,343,091 of NC_135235.1, read as the reverse complement.
TGTGGTCAGTGGAGGAGTATTGCAAGGATGGACCGCAGACAGGCTAACGAAGGCCTAACATAACAAAACATAGGCTTATGGCAGTTTTAAATCGGTTACATGGATACACAGGCAGCATTGTGGTCAGTGGAGGAGTATTGCAAGGAGGGACCGCAGACAGGCTAACGAAGGCCTAAAATAACAAAGCATAGGCTAATGGCAGTTTTAAATCGGTTACATGGATACACAGGCAGCTTTGTGGTCAGCGGAGGAGGAGTATTGCAAGGAGGGACCGCAGACAGGCTAACGAAGGCCCCCAGACAGGCTAACGAAGGCCTAACATTACAAAACATAGGCTCATGGCAGTTTTAAATCGGTTACATGGATACACAGGCAGCATTGTGGTCAGTGGAGGATTATTGCCAGGAGGGACCGCAGACAGGCTAACGAAGGCCCGCAGACAGGCTAACGAAGGCCTAACATAACAAAACATAGGCTCATGGCAGTTTTAAATTGGTTACATGGATACACAGGCAGCATTGTGGTCAGTGGAGGAGTATTGCAAGGAGGGACCGCAGACAGGCTAACGAAGGCCCGCAGACAGGCTAACGAAGGCCTAACATAACAAAACATAGGCTCATGGCAGTTTTAAATCGGTTACATGGATACACAGGCAGCTTTGTGGTCAGCGGAGGAGGAGTATTGCAAGGAGGGACCGCAGACAGGCTAACGAAGGCCCGCAGACAGGCTAACGAAGGCCTAACATAACAAAACATAGGCTCATGGCAGTTTTAAAACGGTTACATGGATACACAGGCAGCATTGTGGTCAGTGGAGGAGTATTGCAAGGAGGGACCGCAGACAGGCTAAGGAAGGCCTAACATAACAAAACATAGGCTCATGGCAGTTTTAAATCGGTTACATGGATACACTGGCAGCATTGTGGTCAGTGGAGGAGTATTGCAAGGAGGGACCGCAGACAGGCTAACAAAGGCCCGCAGACAGGCTAAAGAAGGCCTAACATAACAAAACATAGGCTCATGGCAGTTTTAAATCGGTTACATGGATACAAAGGCAGCATTGTGGTCAGTGGAGGAGTATTGCAAGGAGGGACCGCAGACAGGCTAACAAAGGCCCGCAGACAGGCTAAAGAAGGCCTAACATAACAAAACATAGGCTCATGGCAGTTTTAAATCGGTTACATGGATACATAGGCAGCATTGTGGTCAGTGGAGGAGTATTGCAAGGAGGGACCGCAGACAGGCTAACAAAGGCCTAAAATAACAAAACATAGGCTCATGGCAGTTTTAAATCGGTTACATGGATACACAGGCAGCATTGTGGTCAGTGGAGGAGTATTGCAAGGAGGGACCGCAGACAGGCTAACAAAGGCCCGCAGACAGGCTAACGAAGGCCTAACATAACAAAACATAGGCTCATGGCAGTTTTAAAACGGTTACATGGATACACAGGCAGCATTGTGGTCAGTGGAGGAGTATTGCAAGGAGGGACCGCAGACAGGCTAACGAAGGCCTAACATAACAAAACATAGGCTCATGGCAGTTTTAAATCGGTTACATGGATACACAGGCAGCATTGTGGTCAGTGGAGGAGTATTGCAAGGAGGGACCGCAGACAGGCTAACGAAGGCCTAACATAACAAAACATAGGCTCATGGCAGTTTTAAATCGGTTACATGTATACATAGGCAGCATTGTGGTCAGTGGAAGAGTATTGCAAGGAGGGACCGCAGACAGGCTAACAAAGGCCCGCAGACAGGCTAAAGAAGGCCTAACATAACAAAACATAGGCTCATGGCAGTTTTAAATCGGTTACATGGATACACAGGCAGCATTGTGGTCAGTGGAGGAGAATTGCAAGGAGTCACCGCAGACAGGCTAACGAAGGCCTAAAATAACAAAACATAGGCTCATGGCAGTTTTAAATCGGTTACATGGATACACAGGCAGCATTGTGGTCAGTGGAGGAGTATTGCAAGGAGGGACCGCAGACAGGCTAACGAACGCCTAACATAACAAAACATAGGCTCATGGCAGTTTTAAATCGGTTACATGGATACACAGGCAGCATTGTGGTGAGTGGAGGAGTATTGCAAGGAGGGAACGCAGACAGGCTAACGAAGGCCTAAAATAACAAAACATAGGCTCATGGCAGTTTTAAATCGGTTACATGTATACACAGGCAGCTTTGTGGTCAGAGGAGGAGGAGTATTGCAAGGAGGGACCGCAGACAGGCTAACGAAGGCCCGCAGACAGGCTAACGAAGGCCTAACATAACAAAACATAGGCTCATGGCAGTTTTAAATCGTTTACCTGGATACCCAGGCAGCATTGTGGTCAGTGGAGGAGTATTGCAAGGAGGGACCGCAGACAGGCTAACGAAGGCCTAACATAACAAAACATAGGCTCATGGCAGTTTTAAATTGGTTACATGGATACACAGGCAGCTTTGTGGTCAGCGGAGGAGGAGTATTGCAAGGAGGGACCGCAGACAGGCTAAAGAAGGCCCGCAGACAGGCTAACGAAGGCCTAACATAACAAAACATAGGCTCATGGCAGTTTTAAATCGGTTACATGGATACACAGGCAGCATTGTGGTCAGTGGAGGAGTATTGCAAGGAGGGACCGCAGACAGGCTAACGAAGGCCCGCAGACAGGCTAACGAAGGCCTAACATAACAAAACATAAGCTCATGGCAGTTTTAAATCAGTTACATGGATACACAGGCAGCATTGTGGTCAGTGGAGGAGTATTGCAAGGAGGGACCGCAGACAGGCTAACGAAGGCCTAACATAACAAAACATAGGCTCATGGCAGTTTTAAATCTATTACATGGATACATAGGCAGCATTGTGGTCAGTGGAGGAGTATTGCAAGGAGAGACCGCAGACAGGCTATCGAAGGCCCGCAGACAGGCTAAAGAAGGCCTAACATAACAAAACATAGGCTCATGGCAGTTTTAAATCGGTTACATGGATACACAGGCAGCATTGTGGTCAGTGGAGGAGTATTGCAAGGAGGGACCGCAGACAGGCTAACGAAGGCCTAAAATAACAAAACATAGGCTCATGGCAGTTTTAAATCGGTTACATGGATACACAGGTAGCTTTGTGGTCAGCGGAGGAGGAGTATTGCAAGAAGGGACCGCAGACAGGCTAACGAAGGCCCATAGACAGGCTAACGAAGGCCTAGCATAACAAAACATAGGCTCATGGCAGTTTTAAATCGGTTACATGGATACATAGGCAGCATTGTGGTCAGTGGAGGAGTATTGCAAGGAGGGACCGCAGACAGGCTAACGAAGGCCTAAAATAACAAAACATAGGCTCATGGCAGTTTTAAATTGGTTACATGGATACCCAGGCAGCTTTGTGGTCAGCGGAGGAGGAGTATTGCAAGGAGGGACCGCAGACAATCTAACGAAGGCCCGCAGACAGGCTAACGAAGGCCTAACATAACAAAACATAGGCTCATGGCAGTTTTAAATCGGTTACATGGATACACAGGCAGCTTTGTGGTCAGCGGAGGAGGAGTATTGCAAGGAGGGACTGCAGACAGGCTAACAAAGGCCCGCAGACAGGCTAACGAAGGCCTAACATAACAAAACATAGGCTCATGGCAGTTTTAAATTGGTTACATGGATACACAGGCAGCATTGTGGTCAGTGGAGGAGTATTGCAAGGAGGGACCGCAGACAATCTAACGAAGGCCCGCAGACAGGCTAACGAAGGCCTAACATAACAAAACATAGGCTCATGGCAGTTTTAAATCGGTTACATGGATACACAGGCAGCTTTGTGGTCAGCGGAGGAGGAGTATTGCAAGGAGGGACCGCAGACAGGCTAACGAAGGCCTAACATAACAAAACATAGGCTCATGGCAGTTTTAAATCGGTTACATGGATACACAGGCAGCATTGTGGTCAGTGGAGGAGTATTGCAAGGATGGACCGCAGACAGGCTAACGAAGGCCTAACATAACAAAACATAGGCTTATGGCAGTTTTAAATCGGTTACATGGATACACAGGCAGCATTGTGGTCAGTGGAGGAGTATTGCAAGGAGGGACCGCAGACAGGCTAACGAAGGCCTAAAATAACAAAACATAGGCTCATGGCAGTTTTAAATCGGTTACATGGATACACAGGCAGCTTTGTGGTCAGCGGAGGAGGAGTATTGCAAGGAGGGACCGCAGACAGGCTAACGAAGGCCCGTAGACAGGCTAACAAAGGCCTAACATAACAAAACATAGGCTCATGGCAGTTTTAAATCGGTTACATGGATACACAGGCAGCATTGTGGTCAGTGGAGGAGTATTGCAAGGAGGGACCGCAGACAGGCTAACAAAGGCCTAACATAACAAAACATAGGCTCATGGCAGTTTTAAATCGGTTATATGGATACACAGGCAGCATTGTGGTCAGTGGAGGAGTATTGCAAGGAGGGACCGCAGACAGGCTAACGAAGGCCTAAAATAACAGAACATAGGCTCATGGCAGTTTCATATCGGTTACATGGATACCCAGGCAGCTTTGTGGTCAGCGGAGGAGGAGTATTGCAAGGAGGGACCGCAGACAGGCTAACGAAGGCCCGCAGACAGGCTAACGAAGGCCTAACATAACAAAACATAGGCTCATGGCAGTTTTAAATCGGTTACATGGATACACAGGCAGCTTTGTGGTCAGCGGAGGAGGAGTATTGAAAGGAGGGACCGCAGACAGGCTAAAGAAGGCCCGCAGACAGGCTAACGAAGGCCTAACATAACAAAACATAGGCTCATGGCAGTTTTAAATCGGTTACATGGATACACAGGCAGCATTGTGGTCAGTGGAGGAGTATTGCAAGGAGGGACCGCAGATAGGCTAACGAAGGCCTAACATAACAAAACATAGGCTCATGGCAGTTTTAAATCAGTTACATGGATACACAGGCAGCATTGTGGTCAGTGGAGGAGTATTGCAAGGAGGGTCCGCAGACAGGCTAACGAAGGCCCGCAGACAGGCTAACGAAGGCCTAACATAACAAAACATAAGCTCATGGCAGTTTTAAATCAGTTACATGGATACACAGGCAGCATTGTGGTCAGTGGAGGAGTATTGCAAGGAGGGACCGCAGACAGGCTAACGAAGGCCTAACATAACAAAACATAGGCTCATGGCAGTTTTAAATCTATTACATGGATACACAGGCAGCATTGTGGTCAGTGGAGGAGTATTGCAAGGAGGGACCGCAGACAGGCTAACGAAGGCCCGCAGACAGGCTAACGAAGGCCTAACATAACAAAACATAAGCTCATGGCAGTTTTAAATCAGTTACATGGATACACAGGCAGCATTGTGGTCAGTGGAGGAGTATTGCAAGGAGGGACCGCAGACAGGCTAACGAAGGCCTAACATAACAAAACATAGGCTCATGGCAGTTTTAAATCTATTACATGGATACACAGGCAGCATTGTGGTCAGTGGAGGAGTATTGCAAGGAGGGACCGCAGACAGGCTAACGAAGGCCCATAGACAGGCTAACGAAGGCCTAGCATAACAAAACATAGGCTCATGGCAGTTTTAAATCGGTTACATGGATACACAGGCAGCATTGTGGTCAGTGGAGGAGTATTGCAAGGAGGGACCGCAGACAGGCTAACGAAGGCCTAAAATAACAAAACATAGGCTCATGGCAGTTTTAAATCGGTTACATGGATACCCAGGCAGCTTTGTGGTCAGCGGAGGAGGAGCATTGCAAGGAGGGACTGCAGACAATCTAACGAAGGCCCGCAGACAGGCTAACGAAGGCCTAACATAACAAAACATAGGCTCATGGCAGTTTTAAATCGGTTACATGGATACACAGGCAGCATTGTGGTCAGTGGAGGAGTATTGCAAGGAGGGACCACAGACAGGCTAACGAAGGCCTAAAATAACAAAACATAGGCTCATGGCAGTTTTAAATCGGTTACATGGATACACAGGCAGCTTTGTGGTCAGCGGAGGAGGAGTATTGCAAGGAGGGACCGCAGACAGGCTAACAAAGGCCCATAGACAGGCTAACGAAGGCCTAGCATAACAAAACATAGGCTCATGGCAGTTTTAAATCGGTTACATGGATACACAGGCAGCATTGTGGTCAGTGGAGGAGTATTGCAAGGAGGGACCGCAGACAGGCTAACGAAGGCCTAAAATAACAAAACATAGGCTCATGGCAGTTTTAAATCGGTTACATGGATACCCAGGCAGCTTTGTGGTCAGCGGAGGAGGAGCATTGCAAGGAGGGACTGCAGACAATCTAACGAAGGCCCACAGACAGGCTAACGAAGGCCTAACATAACAAAACATAGGCTCATGGCAGTTTTAAATCGGTTACATGGATACACAGGCAGCTTTGTGGTCAGCGGAGGAGGAGTATTGCAAGGAGGGACTGCAGACAGGCTAACAAAGGCCCGCAGACAGGCTAACGAAGGCCTAACATAACAAAACATAGGCTCATGGCAGTTTTAAATCGGTTACATGGATACACAGGCAGCAATGTGGTCAGTGGAGGAGTATTGCAAGGAGGGACCGCAGACAGGCTAACGAAGGCCTAAAATAACAAAACATAGGCTCATGGCAGTTTTAAATCGGTTACATGGATACCCAGGCAGCTTTGTGGTCAGCGGAGGAGGAGTATTGCAAGGAGGGACCGCAGACAATCTAACGAAGGCCCGCAGACAGGCTAACGAAGGCCTAACATAACAAAACATAGGCTCATGGCAGTTTTAAATCGGTTACATGGATACACAGGCAGCTTTGTGGTCAGCGGAGGAGGAGTATTGCAAGGAGGGACCGCAGACAGGCTAACAAAGGCCCGCAGACAGGCTAACGAAGGCCTAACATAACAAAACATAGGCTCATGGCAGTTTTAAATCGGTTACATGGATACACAGGCAGCATTGTGGTCAGTGGAGGAGTATTGCAAGGATGGACCGCAGACAGGCTAACGAAGGCCTAACATAACAAAACATAGGCTTATGGCAGTTTTAAATCGGTTACATGGATACACAGGCAGCATTGTGGTCAGTGGAGGAGTATTGCAAGGAGGGACCGCAGACAGGCTAAGGAAGGCCTAAAATAACAAAACATAGGCTCATGGCAGTTTTAAATCGGTTACATGGATACACAGGCAGCTTTGTGGTCAGCGGAGGAGGAGTATTGCAAGGAGGGACCGCAGACAGGCTAACGAAGGCCCGTAGACAGGCTAACAAAGGCCTAACATAACAAAACATAGGCTCATGGCAGTTTTAAATCGGTTACATGGATACACAGGCAGCATTGTGGTCAGTGGAGGAGTATTGCAAGGAGGGACCGCAGACAGGCTAACGAAGGCCTAACATAACAAAACATAGGCTCATGGCAGTTTTAAATCGGTTACATGGATACACAGGCAGCATTGTGGTCAGTGGAGGAGTATTGCAAGGAGGGACCGCAGACAGGCTAACGAAGGCCTAAAATAACAAAACATAGGCTCATGGCAGTTTCATATCGGTTACATGGATACCCAGGCAGCTTTGTGGTCAGCGGAGGAGGAGTATTGCAAGGAGGGACCGCAGACAGGCTAACGAAGGCCCGCAGACAGGCTAACGAAGGCCTAACATAACAAAACATAGGCTCATGGCAGTTTTAAATCGGTTACATGGATACACAGGCAGCATTGTGGTCAGTGGAGGAGTATTTCAAGGAGGGACCGCAGACAGGCTGTCGAAGGCCCGCAGACAGGCTAAAGAAGGCCTAACATAACAAAACATAGGCTCATGGCAGTTTTAAATCGGTTACATGGATACACAGGCAGCATTGTGGTCAGTGGAGGAGTATTGCAAGGAGGGACCGCAGACAGGCTAACGAAGGCCTAAAATAACAAAACATAGGCTCACGGCAGTTTTAAATCGGTTACATGGATACACCGGCAGCTTTGTGGTCAGTGGAGGAGTATTGCAAGGAGGGACCGCAGACAGGCTAACGAAGGCCTAAAATAACAAAACATAGGCTCATGGCAGTTTTAAATCGGTTACATGGATACACAGGCAGCATTGTGGTCAGTGGAGGAGTATTGCAAGGAGGGACCGCAGACAGGCTAACGAAGACCTAAAATAACAAAGCATAGGCTCATGGCAGTTTTAAATCGGTTACATGGATACACAGGCAGCTTTGTGGTCAGAGGAGGAGGAGTATTGCAAGGAGGGACCGCAGACAGGCTAACGAAGGCCCCCAGACAGGCTAACGAAGGCCTAACATAACAAAACATAGGCTCATGGCAGTTTTAAATCGGTTACATGGATACACAGGCAGCATTGTGGTCAGTGGAGGATTATTGCCAGGAGGGACCGCAGACAGGCTAACGAAGGCCTAACATAACAAAACATAGGCTCATGGCAGTTTTAAATCGGTTACATGGATACACAGGCAGCATTGTGGTCAGTGGAGGATTATTGCAAGGAGGGACCGCAGTCAGGCTAACGAAGGCCTAAAATAACAAAACATAGGCTCATGGCAGTTTTAAATCGGTTACATGGATACACAGGCAGCTTTGTGGTCAGCGGAGGAGGAGTATTGCAAGGAGGGACCGCAGACAGGCTAACGAAGGCCCGCAGACAGGCTAACGAAGGCCTAACATAACAAAACATAGGCTCATGGCAGTTTTAAATCGGTTACATGGATACACAGGCAGCATTGTGGTCAGTGGAGGAGTATTGCAAGGAGGGACCGCAGACAGGCTAACGAAGGCCTAACATGACAAAACATAGGCTCATGGCAGTTTTAAATCGGTTACATGGATACACAGGCAGCATTGTGGTCAGTGGAGGAGTATTTCAAGGAGGGACCGCAGACAGGCTGTCGAAGGCCCGCAGACAGGCTAAAGAAGGCCTAACATAACAAAACATAGGCTCATGGCAGTTTTAAATCGGTTACATGGATACACAGGCAGCATTGTGGTCAGTGGAGGAGTATTGCAAGGAGGGACCGCAGACAGGCTAACGAAGGCCTAAAATAACAAAACATAGGCTCACGGCAGTTTTAAATCGGTTACATGGATACACCGGCAGCTTTGTGGTCAGTGGAGGAGTATTGCAAGGAGGGACCGCAGACAGGCTAACGAAGGCCTAAAATAACAAAACATAGGCTCATGGCAGTTTTAAATCGGTTACATGGATACAGAGGCAGCATTGTGGTCAGTGGAGGAGAATTGCAAGGAGGGACCGCAGACAGGCTAACGAAGGCCTAAAATAACAAAGCATAGGCTCATGGCAGTTTTAAATCGGTTACATGGATACACAGGCAGCTTTGTGGTCAGCGGAGGAGGAGTATTGCAAGGAGGGACCGCAGACAGGCTAACGAAGGCCCCCAGACAGGCTAACGAAGGCCTAACATAACAAAACATAGGCTCATGGCAGTTTTAAATCGGTTACATGGATACACAGGCAGCATTGTGGTCAGTGGAGGAGTATTGCAAGGAGGGACCGCAGACAGGCTAACGAAGGCCTAACATAACAAAACATAGGCTCATGGCAGTTTTAAATCGGTTACATGGATACACAGGCAGCATTGTGGTCAGTGGAGGAGTATTGCAAGGAGGGACCGCAGACAGGCTAACGAAGGCCTAAAATAACAAAACATAGGCTCATGGCAGTTTCATATCGGTTACATGGATACCCAGGCAGCTTTGTGGTCAGCGGAGGAGGAGTATTGCAAGGAGGGACCGCAGACAGGCTAACGAAGGCCCGCAGACAGGCTAACGAAGGCCTAACATAACAAAACATAGGCTCATGGCAGTTTTAAATCGGTTACATGGATACACAGGCAGCATTGTGGTCAGTGGAGGAGTATTTCAAGGAGGGACCGCAGACAGGCTGTCGAAGGCCCGCAGACAGGCTAAAGAAGGCCTAACATAACAAAACATAGGCTCATGGCAGTTTTAAATCGGTTACATGGATACACAGGCAGCATTGTGGTCAGTGGAGGAGTATTGCAAGGAGGGACCGCAGACAGGCTAACGAAGGCCTAAAATAACAAAACATAGGCTCACGGCAGTTTTAAATCGGTTACATGGATACACCGGCAGCTTTGTGGTCAGTGGAGGAGTATTGCAAGGAGGGACCGCAGACAGGCTAACGAAGGCCTAAAATAACAAAACATAGGCTCATGGCAGTTTTAAATCGGTTACATGGATACACAGGCAGCATTGTGGTCAGTGGAGGAGTATTGCAAGGAGGGACCGCAGACAGGCTAACGAAGACCTAAAATAACAAAGCATAGGCTCATGGCAGTTTTAAATCGGTTACATGGATACACAGGCAGCTTTGTGGTCAGAGGAGGAGGAGTATTGCAAGGAGGGACCGCAGACAGGCTAACGAAGGCCCCCAGACAGGCTAACGAAGGCCTAACATAACAAAACATAGGCTCATGGCAGTTTTAAATCGGTTACATGGATACACAGGCAGCATTGTGGTCAGTGGAGGATTATTGCCAGGAGGGACCGCAGACAGGCTAACGAAGGCCTAACATAACAAAACATAGGCTCATGGCAGTTTTAAATCGGTTACATGGATACACAGGCAGCATTGTGGTCAGTGGAGGATTATTGCAAGGAGGGACCGCAGTCAGGCTAACGAAGGCCTAAAATAACAAAACATAGGCTCATGGCAGTTTTAAATCGGTTACATGGATACACAGGCAGCTTTGTGGTCAGCGGAGGAGGAGTATTGCAAGGAGGGACCGCAGACAGGCTAACGAAGGCCCGCAGACAGGCTAACGAAGGCCTAACATAACAAAACATAGGCTCATGGCAGTTTTAAATCGGTTACATGGATACACAGGCAGCATTGTGGTCAGTGGAGGAGTATTGCAAGGAGGGACCGCAGACAGGCTAACGAAGGCCTAACATGACAAAACATAGGCTCATGGCAGTTTTAAATCGGTTACATGGATACACAGGCAGCATTGTGGTCAGTGGAGGAGTATTTCAAGGAGGGACCGCAGACAGGCTGTCGAAGGCCCGCAGACAGGCTAAAGAAGGCCTAACATAACAAAACATAGGCTCATGGCAGTTTTAAATCGGTTACATGGATACACAGGCAGCATTGTGGTCAGTGGAGGAGTATTGCAAGGAGGGACCGCAGACAGGCTAACGAAGGCCTAAAATAACAAAACATAGGCTCACGGCAGTTTTAAATCGGTTACATGGATACACCGGCAGCTTTGTGGTCAGTGGAGGAGTATTGCAAGGAGGGACCGCAGACAGGCTAACGAAGGCCTAAAATAACAAAACATAGGCTCATGGCAGTTTTAAATCGGTTACATGGATACAGAGGCAGCATTGTGGTCAGTGGAGGAGAATTGCAAGGAGGGACCGCAGACAGGCTAACGAAGGCCTAAAATAACAAAGCATAGGCTCATGGCAGTTTTAAATCGGTTACATGGATACACAGGCAGCTTTGTGGTCAGCGGAGGAGGAGTATTGCAAGGAGGGACCGCAGACAGGCTAACGAAGGCCCCCAGACAGGCTAACGAAGGCCTAACATAACAAAACATAGGCTCATGGCAGTTTTAAATCGGTTACATGGATACACAGGCAGCATTGTGGTCAGTGGAGGATTATTGCCAGGAGGGACCGCAGACAGGCTAACGAAGGCCTAACATAACAAAACATAGGCTCATGGCAGTTTTAAATCGGTTACATGGATACACAGGCAGCATTGTGGTCAGTGGAGGATTATTGCAAGGAGGGACCGCAGTCAGGCTAACGAAGGCCTAAAATAACAAAACATAGGCTCATGGCAGTTTTAAATCGGTTACATGGATACACAGGCAGCTTTGTGGTCAGCGGAGGAGGAGTATTGCAAGGAGGGACCGCAGACAGGCTAACGAAGGCCCGCAGACAGGCTAACGAATGCCTAACATAACAAAACATAGGCTCATGGCAGTTTTAAATCGGTTACATGGATACACAGGCAGCATTGTGGTCAGTGGAGGAGTATTGCAAGGAGGGACCGCAGACAGGCTAACGAAGGCCTAACATGACAAAACATAGGCTCATGGCAGTTTTAAATTGGTTACATGGATACACAGGCAGCATTGTGGTCAGTGGAGGAGTATTGCAAGGAGGGACCGCAGGCAGGCTAACGAAGGCCCGCAGACAGGCTAACGAAGGCCTAACATAACAAAACATAGGCTCATGGCAGTTTTAAATCAGTTACATGGATACACAGGCAGCTTTGTGGTCAGCGGAGGAGGAGTATTGCAAGGAGGGACCGCAGACAGGCTAACGAAGGCCCGCAGACAGGCTAACGAAGGCCTAACATAACAAAACATAGGCTCATGGCAGTTTTAAAACGGTTACATGGATACACAGGCAGCATTGTGGTCAGTGGAGGAGTATTGCAAGGAGGGACCGCAGACAGGCTAACGAAGGCCTAACATAACAAAACATAGGCTCATGGCAGTTTTAAATCGGTTACATGGATACACAGGCAGCATTGTCGTCAGTGGAGGAGTATTGCAAGGAGGGACCGCAGACAGGCTAACAAAGGTGTTATGACCCCAATGGCGAGGGTCTCAGAGAAACAAGTAAGTCTGCGACGTACAAAAATCCAGCTCATAGGGCAGTGGTAACTGGGTTGACCATATATCTACTCCTAACGCCAACACTAGCAGTAGCCGGGGAACATGCCTACGTTGGTCGCTAGATGTCTCGCGCCAGCCGGAGGACTAACTACCCCTAGAAGAGGAAAACAAAGACCTCTCTTGCCTCCAGAGAATAGACCCCAAAAGTAGGATAGTAGCCCCCCACAAATAATAACGGTGAGGTAAGAGGAAATGACAAACACAGAGATGAACTAGATTTTAGCAAAGAGAGGCCCACTTTACTAATAGCAGAATGTAGTAAGATAACTTATATGGTCAACAAAAACCCTATCAAAATCCACGCTGGAGATTCAAGAACCCCCGAACCGTCTAACGGCCCGGGGGGAGAACACCAGCCACCCTAGAGCTTCCAGCAAGGTCAGGAAACAAATAATATGCAAGCTGGACAAAAATGCAAACAAAAACAAATAGCAAAAAGCAAGAAAGCAGACTTAGCTTAATCAAGCAGGAACCAGGATCAGTAGACAAGAGCACTACAGATTAGCTCTGATATCAACGTTGCCAGGCATTGAACTGAAGGTCCAGGGAGCTTATATAGCAACACCCCTGACCTAACGACCCAGGTGAGCATACAAGGGATGAATGACATACCCAGAGTCAAATCACTAGTAGCCACTAGAGGGAGCCAAAAGGTAAATTCACAACAGTACCCCCCCTTAGTGAGGGGTCACCGAACCCTCACCAAGACCACCAGGGCGATCAGGATGAGCGGCGTGAAAGGCACGAACTAAATCGGCCGCATGCACATCAGAGGCGACCACCCAGGAATTATCCTCCTGACCATATCCCTTCCACTTGACCAGGTACTGAAGCCTCCGCCTGGAGAGACGAGAATCTAAGATCTTCTCCACCACGTACTCCAACTCGCCCTCAACCAACACCGGAGCAGGAGGCTCAGCAGAAGGAACCACAGGCACAACGTACCGCCGCAACAAGGACCTATGAAATACGTTGTGGATGGCAAACGACACCGGAAGATCCAAGCGAAAGGATACAGGATTAATGATTTCCAATATCTTGTAAGGACCAATGAAGCGAGGCTTAAATTTGGGAGAGGAGACCTTCATAGGAACAAATCGAGAAGACAGCCATACCAAATCCCCAACGCGAAGTCGGGGACCCACACCGCGGCGGCGGTTGGCAAAACGCTGAGCCTTCTCCTGTGACAACTTCAAGTTGTCCACCACATGCCCCCAGATCCGCTGCAACCTATCCACCACGGAATCCACCCCAGGACAGTCAGAAGGCTCCACATGTCCCGAGGAAAAACGAGGATGGAAACCAGAGTTGCAGAAAAATGGCGAAACCAAGGTGGCGGAACTAGCCCGATTATTAAGGGCAAATTCAGCCAACGGCAAGAAGGTCACCCAATCATCCTGATCAGAAGAGACAAAACACCTCAAATAAGCCTCCAGAGTCTGATTAGTTCGCTCCGTTTGTCCGTTAGTCTGGGGATGGAAAGCGGATGAAAACGACAACTCAATGCCCATCCTACCACAAAAGGATCGCCAGAACCTGGAAACAAACTGGGATCCTCTGTCCGACACAATATTCTCAGGAATGCCGTGCAAACGAACCACGTTCTGGAAGAACACAGGAACAAGATCAGAAGAAGAGGGCAGCTTAGGCAAAGGAACCAAATGGACCATCTTGGAGAAACGATCACATATCACCCAGATGACAGACATGCCCTGAGACACCGGAAGATCAGAAATGAAATCCATAGAGATGTGTGTCCAAGGTCTCTTCGGGACAGGCAAGGGCAAGAGCAACCCGCTGGCACGAGAGCAGCAAGGCTTAGCTCGAGCACAAGTACCACAGGACTGTACAAATAACCGCACATCCCTTGACAAGGAAGGCCACCAAAAGGACCTGGCCACCAGATCTCTGGTGCCAAAAATTCCCGGGTGCCCTGCCAACACCGAGGAATGAACCTCGGAAATGACTCTGCTGGTCCATCTAGCAGGCACAAACAATCTGTCAGGTGGACAAGAGTCAGGCCTACCAGCCTGAAATCTCTGCAACACACGTCGCAGATCTGGAGAAATAGCAGACACAATAACTCCTTCCTTAAGAATACCCACAGGTTCAGCGACTCCAGGAGCATCAGGCACAAAGCTCCTAGACAGAGCGTCGGCCTTCACATTCTTAGACCCTGGCAAATACGAGACCACAAAGTCAAAACGGGAGAAAAACAATGACCAGCGGGCCTGTCTAGGATTCAGGCGTTTAGCAGACTCGAGATACATCAGATTTTTGTGATCAGTCAAGACCACCACACGATGCTTAGCACCCTCGAGCCAATGACGCCACTCCTCAAATGCCCACTTCATGGCCAACAACTCCCGATTGCCCACATCATAATTTCGCTCTGCCGGCGAAAACTTCCTAGAGAAAAAGGCACAAGGTCTCATAGTAGAACAACCAGGGCCTCTCTGTGACAAAACGGCCCCTGCCCCAATCTCCGAAGCATCCACCTCAACCTGAAAAGGAAGTGAGATGTCAGGCTGGCACAAAACAGGCGCCGAAGTAAACCGGCGTTTTAACTCCTGGAAAGCCTCCACGGCAGCAGGAGCCCAGTTAGCTACATCAGAGCCTTTCTTGGTCATATCCGTCAGCGGTTTAACAATACTAGAGAAATTTGCGATAAAACGACGGTAGAAGTTAGCAAAACCCAAGAACTTCTGAAGACTCTTAACTGACGAGGGTTGAGTCCAATCATGAATAGCTCGGACCTTGACTGGATCCATCTCCACAGCAGAAGGGGAAAAAATGAACCCCAAAAAGGGAACCTTCTGTACACCAATGAGACACTTTGAGCCTTTTACAAACAAAGAATTTTCACGCAGAATCTCAAAAACCATCCTGACCTGCTCCACATGCGAGTCCCAATCATCAGAAAAAAACAGAATATCATCCAGATAAACAATCAAAAATTTATCCAGATACTTCCGGAAAATGTCATGCATGAAGGACTGAAAAACTGAAGGTGCATTAGAGAGACCGAATGGCATCACCAAGTACTCAAAATGACCTTCGGGCGTATTGAATGCGGTTTTCCATTCATCGCCCTGCCTAATGCGCACAAGGTTGTACGCACCACGAAGGTCTATCTTGGTGAACCACTTGGCACCTTTAATCCGGGCAAACAAATCTGACAACAGCGGCAAAGGATACTGAAATTTGACAGTGATCTTATTTAAAAGCCGATAGTCAATACAAGGCCTCAAAGATCCGTCCTTTTTGGCCACAAAAAAGAATCCCGCACCAAGAGGGGAAGAAGAAGGACGGATATGCCCCTTCTCAAGAGACTCCTTGATATATGAACGCATCGTGGTATGTTCAGGTACCGACAGATTAAACAGTCTCCCCTTAGGAAACTTACTGCCAGGAATCAAATCTATTGCACAGTCACATTCCCTATGAGGAGGCAGTGCACTGGACTTAGACTCGCTGAAGACATCCTGATAATCAGACAAATACGCCGGAACTTCCGAAGGCGTAGAAGAAGCAATAGACAAGGGCAGGGAATCTCCATGAATTCCATGGCAGCCCCAACTTGACACTGACATAGCCTTCCAGTCCAAGACTGGATTATGGGTCTGTAACCATGGCAACCCCAAAACAACCAAATCATGCATTTTATGCAGAACAAGAAAACGTATTACCTCCCGATGTTCGGGAGTCATGCACATGGTAACCTGTGTCCAAAACTGCGGTTTATTTTTTGCCAATGGCGTAGAATCAATACCCCTAAGAGAGATAGGATTTTCCAATGGCTCAAGAACAAATCCGCAGCGCTTGGCAAATGACAGATCCATAAGGCTCAGGGCAGCACCCGAGTCCACAAACGCCATGACAGGATACGATGACAGTGAGCAAATCAAAGTTACAGATAGAATAAATTTAGGTTGCAAATTACCAATGGCGACCGGACTAACAACCTTAGTAAGACGTTTAGAGCATGCTGAGATAACATGTGTAGAATCACCACAGTAGTAACACAAGCCATTCTGGCGTCTATGAATTTTCCGCTCATTTCTAGTCAGGATTCTATCACATTGCATTAAATCAGGTGTCTGTTCAGACAACACCATGAGGGAATTAGCGGTTTTGCGCTCCCGCAACCGCCGGTCGATTTGAATAGCCAGGGCCATAGAATCATTCAGACCTGTGGGAATGGGAAAACCCACCATCACATTCTTAATGGCTTCAGAAAGGCCATTTCTAAAATTAGCAGCCAATGCACACTCGTTCCACTGGGTCAGCACGGACCATTTCCGAAATTTTTGGCAATACACTTCAGCCTCGTCCTGGCCCTGAGACATAGCCAGCAAGGCCTTTTCTGCCTGAATCTCAAGATTAGGTTCCTCATAAAGCAAACCGAGCGCCAGAAAAAACGCATCAATGTCAGCCAATGCCGGATCTCCTGGCGCCAGCGAGAAGGCCCAATCCTGAGGGTCGCCCCGTAAAAAAGAAATAACAATTTTTACTTGCTGAGCGGAGTCTCCAGATGAACAGGGTTTCAGGGACAAAAACAATTTACAATTATTCCTGAAATTTCTAAATTTAAATCGGTCTCCAGAAAACGGTTCAGGAATCGGTATCTTAGGTTCTGACATAGGACTTCTGATAACATAATCTTGTATGCCCTGCACACGAGCAGCAAGCTGGTCCACACTTGTAATCAAGGTCTGGACATTCATGTCTGCAGCAAACACAAGCCACTCAGAGGTAAAGGGGAAAAGAAAAAAAATGAGAGAGAGAAAAAAAAAACTCAGAACTTTCTTTCTTATAATCCTGCTTCTGCAATGTATTTAACATTTAATACTGGCCTGGCAAACTGTTATGACCCCAATGGCGAGGGTCTCAGAGAAACAAGTAAGTCTGCGACGTACAAAAATCCAGCTCATAGGGCAGTGGTAACTGGGTTGACCATATATCTACTCCTAACGCCAACACTAGCAGTAGCCGGGGAACATGCCTACGTTGGTCGCTAGATGTCTCGCGCCAGCCGGAGGACTAACTACCCCTAGAAGAGGAAAACAAAGACCTCTCTTGCCTCCAGAGAATAGACCCCAAAAGTAGGATAGTAGCCCCCCACAAATAATAACGGTGAGGTAAGAGGAAATGACAAACACAGAGATGAACTAGATTTTAGCAAAGAGAGGCCCACTTTACTAATAGCAGAATGTAGTAAGATAACTTATATGGTCAACAAAAACCCTATCAAAATCCACGCTGGAGATTCAAGAACCCCCGAACCGTCTAACGGCCCAGGGGGAGAACACCAGCCACCCTAGAGCTTCCAGCAAGGTCAGGAAACAAATAATATGCAAGCTGGACAAAAATGCAAACAAAAACAAATAGCAAAAAGCAAGAAAGCAGACTTAGCTTAATCAAGCAGGAACCAGGATCAGTAGACAAGAGCACTACAGATTAGCTCTGATATCAACGTTGCCAGGCATTGAACTGAAGGTCCAGGGAGCTTATATAGCAACACCCCTGACCTAACGACCCAGGTGAGCATACAAGGGATGAATGACATACCCAGAGTCAAATCACTAGTAGCCACTAGAGGGAGCCAAAAGGTAAATTCACAACAGTACCCCCCCTTAGTGAGGGGTCACCGAACCCTCACCAAGACCACCAGGGCGATCAGGATGAGCGGCGTGAAAGGCACGAACTAAATCGGCCGCATGCACATCAGAGGCGACCACCCAGGAATTATCCTCCTGACCATATCCCTTCCACTTGACCAGGTACTGAAGCCTCCGCCTGGAGAGACGAGAATCTAAGATCTTCTCCACCACGTACTCCAACTCGCCCTCAACCAACACCGGAGCAGGAGGCTCAGCAGAAGGAACCACAGGCACAACGTACCGCCGCAACAAGGACCTATGAAATACGTTGTGGATGGCAAACGACACCGGAAGATCCAAGCGAAAGGATACAGGATTAATGATTTCCAATATCTTGTAAGGACCAATGAAGCGAGGCTTAAATTTGGGAGAGGAGACCTTCATAGGAACAAATCGAGAAGACAGCCATACCAAATCCCCAACGCGAAGTCGGGGACCCACACCGCGGCGGCGGTTGGCAAAACGCTGAGCCTTCTCCTGTGACAACTTCAAGTTGTCCACCACATGCCCCCAGATCCGCTGCAACCTATCCACCACGGAATCCACCCCAGGACAGTCAGAAGGCTCCACATGTCCCGAGGAAAAACGAGGATGGAAACCAGAGTTGCAGAAAAATGGCGAAACCAAGGTGGCGGAACTAGCCCGATTATTAAGGGCAAATTCAGCCAATGGCAAGAAGGTCACCCAATCATCCTGATCAGAAGAGACAAAACACCTCAAATAAGCCTCCAGAGTCTGATTAGTTCGCTCCGTTTGTCCGTTAGTCTGGGGATGGAAAGCGGATGAAAACGACAACTCAATGCCCATCCTACCACAAAAGGATCGCCAGAACCTGGAAACAAACTGGGATCCTCTGTCCGACACAATATTCTCAGGAATGCCGTGCAAACGAACCACGTTCTGGAAGAACACAGGAACCAGATCAGAAGAAGAGGGCAGCTTAGGCAAAGGAACCAAATGGACCATCTTGGAGAAACGATCACATATCACCCAGATGACAGACATGCCCTGAGACACCGGAAGATCAGAAATGAAATCCATAGAGATGTGTGTCCAAGGTCTCTTCGGGACAGGCAAGGGCAAGAGCAACCCGCTGGCACGAGAGCAGCAAGGCTTAGCTCGAGCACAAGTACCACAGGACTGTACAAATAACCGCACATCCCTTGACAAGGAAGGCCACCAAAAGGACCTGGCCACCAGATCTCTGGTGCCAAAAATTCCCGGGTGCCCTGCCAACACCGAGGAATGAACCTCGGAAATGACTCTGCTGGTCCATCTAGCAGGCACAAACAATCTGTCAGGTGGACAAGAGTCAGACCTACCAGCCTGAAATCTCTGCAACACACGTCGCAGATCTGGAGAAATAGCAGACACGATAACTCCTTCCTTAAGAATACCCACAGGTTCAGCGACTCCAGGAGCATCAGGCACAAAGCTCCTAGACAGAGCGTCGGCCTTCACATTCTTAGACCCTGGCAAATACGAGACCACAAAGTCAAAACGGGAGAAAAACAATGACCAGCGGGCCTGTCTAGGATTCAGGCGTTTAGCAGACTCGAGATACATCAGATTTTTGTGATCAGTCAAGACCACCACACGATGCTTAGCACCCTCGAGCCAATGACGCCACTCCTCAAATGCCCACTTCATGGCCAACAACTCCCGATTGCCCACATCATAATTTCGCTCTGCCGGCGAAAACTTCCTAGAGAAAAAGGCACAAGGTCTCATAGTAGAACAACCAGGGCCTCTCTGTGACAAAACGGCCCCTGCCCCAATCTCCGAAGCATCCACCTCAACCTGAAAAGGAAGTGAGATGTCAGGCTGGCACAAAACAGGCGCCGAAGTAAACCGGCGTTTTAACTCCTGGAAAGCCTCCACGGCAGCAGGAGCCCAGTTAGCTACATCAGAGCCTTTCTTGGTCATATCCGTCAGCGGTTTAACAATACTAGAGAAATTTGCGATAAAACGACGGTAGAAGTTAGCAAAACCCAAGAACTTCTGAAGACTCTTAACTGACGAGGGTTGAGTCCAATCATGAATAGCTCGGACCTTGACTGGATCCATCTCCACAGCAGAAGGGGAAAAAATGAACCCCAAAAAGGGAACCTTCTGTACACCAAAGAGACACTTTGAGCCTTTTACAAACAAAGAATTTTCACGCAGAATCTCAAAAACCATCCTGACCTGCTCCACATGCGAGTCCCAATCATCAGAAAAAAACAGAATATCATCCAGATAAACAATCAAAAATTTATCCAGATACTTCCGGAAAATGTCATGCATGAAGGACTGAAAAACTGAAGGTGCATTAGAGAGACCGAATGGCATCACCAAGTACTCAAAATGACCTTCGGGCGTATTGAATGCGGTTTTCCATTCATCGCCCTGCCTAATGCGCACAAGGTTGTACGCACCACGAAGGTCTATCTTGGTGAACCACTTGGCACCTTTAATCCGGGCAAACAAATCTGACAACAGCGGCAAAGGATACTGAAATTTGACAGTGATCTTATTTAAAAGCCGATAGTCAATACAAGGCCTCAAAGATCCGTCCTTTTTGGCCACAAAAAAGAATCCCGCACCAAGAGGGGAAGAAGAAGGACGGATATGACCCTTCTCAAGAGACTCCTTGATATATGAACGCATCGTGGTATGTTCAGGTACCGACAGATTAAACAGTCTCCCCTTAGGAAACTTACTGCCAGGAATCAAATCTATTGCACAGTCACATTCCCTATGAGGAGGCAGTGCACTGGACTTAGACTCGCTGAAGACATCCTGATAATCAGACAAATACGCCGGAACTTCCGAAGGCGTAGAAGAAGCAATAGACAAGGGCAGGGAATCTCCATGAATTCCATGGCAGCCCCAACTTGACACTGACATAGCCTTCCAGTCCAAGACTGGATTATGGGTCTGTAACCATGGCAACCCCAAAACAACCAAATCATGCATTTTATGCAGAACAAGAAAACGTATTACCTCCCGATGTTCGGGAGTCATGCACATGGTAACCTGTGTCCAAAACTGCGGTTTATTTTTTGCCAATGGCGTAGAATCAATACCCCTAAGAGGGATAGGATTTTCCAATGGCTCAAGAACAAATCCGCAGCGCTTGGCAAATGACAGATCCATAAGGCTCAGGGCAGCACCCGAGTCCACAAACGCCATGACAGGATACGATGACAGTGAGCAAATCAAAGTTACAGATAGAATAAATTTAGGTTGCAAATTACCAATGGCGACCGGACTAACAACCTTAGTAAGACGTTTAGAGCATGCTGAGATAACATGTGTAGAATCACCACAGTAGTAACACAAGCCATTCTGGCGTCTATGAATTTTCCGCTCATTTCTAGTCAGGATTCTATCACATTGCATTAAATCAGGTGTCTGTTCAGACAACACCATGAGGGAATTAGCGGTTTTGCGCTCCCGCAACCGCCGGTCGATTTGAATAGCCAGGGCCATAGAATCATTCAGACCTGTGGGAATGGGAAAACCCACCATCACATTCTTAATGGCTTCAGAAAGGCCATTTCTAAAATTAGCAGCCAATGCACACTCGTTCCACTGGGTCAGCACGGACCATTTCCGAAATTTTTGGCAATACACTTCAGCCTCGTCCTGGCCCTGAGACATAGCCAGCAAGGCCTTTTCTGCCTGAATCTCAAGATTAGGTTCCTCATAAAGCAAACCGAGCGCCAGAAAAAACGCATCAATGTCAGCCAATGCCGGATCTCCTGGCGCCAGCGAGAAGGCCCAATCCTGAGGGTCGCCCCGTAAAAAAGAAATAACAATTTTTACTTGCTGAGCGGAGTCTCCAGATGAACAGGGTTTCAGGGACAAAAACAATTTACAATTATTCCTGAAATTTCTAAATTTAAATCGGTCTCCGGAAAACGGTTCAGGAATCGGTATCTTAGGTTCTGACATAGGACTTCTGATAACATAATCTTGTATGCCCTGCACACGAGCAGCAAGCTGGTCCACACTTGTAATCAAGGTCTGGACATTCATGTCTGCAGCAAACACAAGCCACTCAGAGGTAAAGGGGAAAAGAAAAAAAATGAGAGAGAGAAAAAAAAAACTCAGAACTTTCTTTCTTATAATCCCGCTTCTGCAATGTATTTAACATTTAATACTGGCCTGGCAAACTGTTATGACCCCAATGGCGAGGGTCTCAGAGAAACAAGTAAGTCTGCGACGTACAAAAATCCAGCTCATAGGGCAGTGGTAACTGGGTTGACCATATATCTACTCCTAACGCCAACACTAGCAGTAGCCGGGGAACATGCCTACGTTGGTCGCTAGATGTCTCGCGCCAGCCGGAGGACTAACTACCCCTAGAAGAGGAAAACAAAGACCTCTCTTGCCTCCAGAGAATAGACCCCAAAAGTAGGATAGTAGCCCCCCACAAATAATAACGGTGAGGTAAGAGGAAATGACAAACACAGAGATGAACTAGATTTTAGCAAAGAGAGGCCCACTTTACTAATAGCAGAATGTAGTAAGATAACTTATATGGTCAACAAAAACCCTATCAAAATCCACGCTGGAGATTCAAGAACCCCCGAACCATCTAACGGCCCGGGGGGAGAACACCAGCCACCCTAGAGCTTCCAGCAAGGTCAGGAAACAAATAATATGCAAGCTGGACAAAAATGCAAACAAAAACAAATAGCAAAAAGCAAGAAAGCAGACTTAGCTTAATCAAGCAGGAACCAGGATCAGTAGACAAGAGCACTACAGATTAGCTCTGATATCAACGTTGCCAGGCATTGAACTGAAGGTCCAGGGAGCTTATATAGCAACACCCCTGACCTAACGACCCAGGTGAGCATACAAGGGATGAATGACATACCCAGAGTCAAATCACTAGTAGCCACTAGAGGGAGCCAAAAGGTAAATTCACAACACAAAGGCCCGCAGACAGGCTAAAGAAGGCCTAACATAACAAAACATAGGCTCATGGCAGTTTTAAATCGGTTACATGGATACACAGGCAGCATTGTGGTCAGTGGAAGAGTATAGCAAGGAGGGACCGCAGACAGGCTAACGAAGGCCTAACATAACAAAACATAGGCTCATGGCAGTTTTAAATCGGTTACATGGATACAAAGGCAGCATTGTGGTCAGTGGAGGAGTATTGCAAGGAGGGACCGCAGACAGGCTAACAAAGGCCCGCAGACAGGCTAAAGAAGGCCTAACATAACAAAACATAGGCTCATGGCAGTTTTAAATCGGTTACATGGATACACAGGCAGCATTGTGGTCAGTGGAGGAGTATTGCAAGGAGGGACCGCAGACAGGCTAAAGAAGGCCTAAAATAACAAAACATAGGCTCATGGCAGTTTTAAATCGGTTACATGGATACACAGGCAGCATTGTGGTCAGTGGAGGAGTATTGCAAGGAGGGACCGCAGACAGGCTAACAAAGGCCCGCAGACAGGCTAACGAAGGCCTAACATAACAAAACATAGGCTCATGGCAGTTTTAAATCGGTTACATGGATACACAGGCAGCTTTGTGGTCAGCGGAGGAGGAGTATTGCAAGGAGGGACCGCAGACAGGCTAACGAAGGCCCGCAGACAGGCTAACGAAGGCCTAACATAACAAAACATAGGCTCATGGCAGTTTTAAAATGGTTACATGGATACACAGGCAGCATTGTGGTCAGTGGAGGAGTATTGCAAGGAGGGACCGCAGACAGGCTAACGAAGGTCTAACATAACAAAACATAGGCTCATGGCAGTTTTAAATCGGTTACATGGATACAAAGGCAGCATTGTGGTCAGTGGAGGAGTATTGCAAGGAGGGACCGCAGACAGGCTAACAAAGGCCCGCAGACAGGCTAAAGAAGGCCTAACATAACAAAACATAGGCTCATGGCAGTTTTAAATCGGTTACATGGATACACAGGCAGCATTGTGGTCAGTGGAGGAGTATTGCAAGGAGGGACCGCAGACAGGCTAACGAAGGCCTAAAATAACAAAACATAGGCTCATGGCAGTTTTAAATCGGTTACATGGATACACAGGCAGCATTGTGGTCAGTGGAGGAGTATTGCAAGGAGGGACCGCAGACAGGCTAACAAAGGCCCGCAGACAGGCTAACGAAGGCCTAACATAACAAAACATAGGCTCATGGCAGTTTTAAATCGGTTACATGGATACAAAGGCAGCATTGTGGTCAGTGGAGGAGTATTGCAAGGAGGGACCGCAGACAGGCTAACAAAGGCCCGCAGACAGGCTAAAGAAGGCCTAACATAACAAAACATAGGCTCATGGCAGTTTTAAATCGGTTACATGGATACACAGGCAGCATTGTGGTCAGTGGAGGAGTATTGCAAGGAGGGACCGCAGACAGGCTAACGAAGGCCTAACATAACAAAACATAGGCTCATGGCAGTTTTAAATCGGTTACATGGATACATAGGCAGCATTGTGGTCAGTGGAAGAGTATTGCAAGGAGGGACCGCAGACAGGCTAACAAAGGCCCGCAGACAGGCTAAAGAAGGCCTAACATAACAAAACATAGGCTCATGGCAGTTTTAAATCGGTTACATGGATACACAGGCAGCATTGTGGTCAGTGGAGGAGTATTGCAAGGAGTCACCGCAGACAGGCTAACGAAGGCCTAAAATAACAAAACATAGGCTCATGGCAGTTTTAAATCGGTTACATGGATACACAGGCAGCATTGTGGTCAGTGGAGGAGTATTGCAAGGAGGGACCGCAGACAGGCTAACGAACGCCTAATATAACAAAACATAGGCTCATGGCAGTTTTAAATCGGTTACATGGATACACAGGCAGCATTGTGGTCAGTGGAGGAGTATTGCAAGGAGGGAACGCAGACAGGCTAACGAAGGCCTAAAATAACAAAACATAGGCTCATGGCAGTTTTAAATCGGTTACATGTATACACAGGCAGCTTTGTGGTCAGAGGAGGAGGAGTATTGCAAGGAGGGACCGCAGACAGGCTAACGAAGGCCCGCAGACAGGCTAACGAAGGCCTAACATAACAAAACATAGGCTCATGGCAGTTTTAAATCGTTTACCTGGATACCCAGGCAGCATTGTGGTCAGTGGAGGAGTATTGCAAGGAGGGACCGCAGACAGGCTAACGAAGGCCTAACATAACAAAACATAGGCTCATGGCAGTTTTAAATCGATCGGTTACATGGATACACAGGCAGCATTGTGGTCAGTGGAGGAGTATTGCAAGGAGGGACCGCAGATAGGCTAACGAAGGCCTAACATAACAAAACATAGGCTCATGGCAGTTTTAAATCAGTTACATGGATACACAGGCAGCATTGTGGTCAGTGGAGGAGTATTGCAAGGAGGGACCGCAGACAGGCTAACGAAGGCCCGCAGACAGGCTAACGAAGGCCTAACATAACAAAAAATAGGCTAATGGCAGTTTTAAATTGGTTACATGGATACACAGGCAGCTTTGTGGTCAGCGGAGGAGGAGTATTGCAAGGAGGGACCGCAGACAGGCTAACGAAGCCCGCAGACAGGCTAACGAAGGCCTAACATAACAAAACATAAGCTCATGGCAGTTTTAAATCAGTTACATGGATACACAGGCAGCATTGTGGTCAGTGGAGGAGTATTGCAAGGAGGGACCGCAGACAGGCTAACGAAGGCCTAACATAACAAAACAAAGGCTCATGGCAGTTTTAAATCTATTACATGGATACACAGGCAGCATTGTGGTCAGTGGAGGAGTATTGCAAGGAGGGACCGCAGACAGGCTATCGAAGGCCCGCAGACAGGCTAAAGAAGGCCTAACATAACAAAACATAGGCTCATGGCAGTTTTAAATTGGTTACATGGATACACAGGCAGCATTGTGGTCAGTGGAGGAGTATTGCAAGGAGGGACCGCAGACAGGCTAACGAAGGCCTAAAATAACAAAACATAGGCTCATGGCAGTTTTAAATCGGTTACATGGATACACAGGCAGCTTTGTGGTCAGCGGAGGAGGAGTATTGCAAGGAGGGACCGCAGACAGGCTAACGAAGGCCCATAGACAGGCTAACAAAGGCCTAGCATAACAAAACATAGGCTCATGGCAGTTTTAAATCGGTTACATGGATACACAGGCAGCATTGTGGTCAGTGGAGGAGTATTGCAAGGAGGGACCGCAGACAGGCTAACGAAGGCCTAAAATAACAAAACATAGGCTCATGGCAGTTTTAAATCGGTTACATGGATACCCAGGCAGCTTTGTGGTCAGCGGAGGAGGAGTATTGCAAGGAGGGACCGCAGACAATCTAACGAAGGCCCGCAGACAGGCTAACGAAGGCCTAACATAACAAAACATAGGCTCATGGCAGTTTTAAATCGGTTACATGGATACACAGGCAGCTTTGTGGTCAGCGGAGGAGGAGTATTGCAAGGAGGGACCGCAGACAGGCTAACAAAGGCCCGCAGACAGGCTAACGAAGGCCTAACATAACAAAACATAGGCTCATGGTAGTTTTAAATCGGTTACATGGATACACAGGCAGCATTGTGGTCAGTGGAGGAGTATTGCAAGGAGGGACCGCAGACAGGCTAACGAAGGCCTAAAATAACAAAACATATGCTCATGGCAGTTTTAAATCGGTTACATGGATACCCAGGCAGCTTTGTGGTCAGCGGAGGAGGAGTATTGCAAGGAGGGACCGCAGACAATCTAACGAAGGCCCGCAGACAGGCTAACGAAGGCCTAACATAACAAAACATAGGCTCATGGCAGTTTTAAATCGGTTACATGGATACACAGGCAGCTTTGTGGTCAGCGGAGGAGGAGTATTGCAAGGAGGGACCGCAGACAGGCTAACAAAGGCCCGCAGACAGGCTAACGAAGGCCTAACATAACAAAACATAGGCTCATGGCAGTTTTAAATCGGTTACATGGATACACAGGCAGCATTGTGGTCAGTGGAGGAGTATTGCAAGGATGGACCGCAGACAGGCTAACGAAGGCCTAACATAACAAAACATAGGCTTATGGCAGTTTTAAATCGGTTACATGGATACACAGGCAGCATTGTGGTCAGTGGAGGAGTATTGCAAGGAGGGACCGCAGACAGGCTAACGAAGGCCTAAAATAACAAAACATAGGCTCATGGCAGTTTTAAATCGGTTACATGGATACACAGGCAGCATTGTGGTCACTGGTGGAGTATTGCAAGGAGGGACCGCAGACAGGCTAACGAAGGCCTAAAATAACAAAACATAGGCTCATGGCAGTTTTAAATCGGTTACATGGATACACAGGCAGCTTTGTGGTCAGCGGAGGAGGAGTATTGCAAGGAGGGACCGCAGACAGGCTAACGAAGGCCCGCAGACAGGTTAACGAAGGCCTAACATAACAAAACATAGGCTCATGGCTGTTTTAAATCGGTTACATGGATACACAGGCAGCATTGTGGTCAGTGGAGGAGTATTGCAAGGAGGGACTGCAGACAGGCTAATGAAGGCCTAAAATAACAAAACATAGGCTCATGGCAGTTTTAAATCGGTTACATGGATACACAGGCAGCATTGTGGTCAGTGGAGGAGTATTGCAAGGAGGGACCGCAGACAGGCTAATGAAGGCCTAAAATAACAAAACATAGGCTCATGGCAGTTTTAAATCGGTTACATGGATACACAGGCAGCATTGTGGTCAGTGGAGGAGTATTGCAAGGAGGGACCGCAGACAGGCTAACGAAGGCCTAAAATAACAAAACATAGGCTCATGGCAGTTTTAAATCGGTTACATGGATACCCAGGCAGCTTTGTGGTCAGCGGAGGAGGAATATTGCAAGGAGGGACCGCAGACAGGCTAACGAAGGCCCATAGACAGGCTAACAAAGGCCTAGCATAACAAAACATAGGCTCATGGCAGTTTTAAATCGGTTACATGGATACACAGGCAGCATTGTGGTCAGTGGAGGAGTATTGCAAGGAGGGACCGCAGACAGGCTAACGAAGGCCTAAAATAACAAAACATAGGCTCATGGCAGTTTTAAATCGGTTACATGGATACCCAGGCAGCTTTGTGGTCAGCGGAGGAGGAGTATTGCAAGGAGGGACCGCAGACAATCTAACGAAGGCCCGCAGACAGGCTAACGAAGGCCTAACATAACAAAACATAGGCTCATGGCAGTTTTAAATCGGTTACATGGATACACAGGCAGCTTTGTGGTCAGCGGAAGAGGAGTATTGCAAGGAGGGACCGCAGACAGGCTAACAAAGGCCCGCAGACAGGCTAACGAAGGCCTAACATAACAAAACATAGGCTCATGGCAGTTTTAAATCGGTTACATGGATACACAGGCAGCATTGTGGTCAGTGGAGGAGTATTGCAAGGAGGGACCGCAGACAGGCTAACGAAGGCCTAAAATAACAAAACATATGCTCATGGCAGTTTTAAATCGGTTACATGGATACCCAGGCAGCTTTGTGGTCAGCGGAGGAGGAGTATTGCAAGGAGGGACCGCAGACAATCTAACGAAGGCCCGCAGACAGGCTAACGAAGGCCTAACATAACAAAACATAGGCTCATGGCAGTTTTAAATTGGTTACATGGATACACAGGCAGCTTTGTGGTCAGCGGAGGAGGAGTATTGCAAGGAGGGACCGCAGACAGGCTAACAAAGGCCCGCAGACAGGCTAACGAAGGCCTAACATAACAAAACATAGGCTCATGGCAGTTTTAAATCGGTTACATGTAGAGTTGAGCGACTTTCATTTTTTTAAGATCGAGTCGGGTTTTGTGAAACCCGATTTTGTCCAGAGTCGAGTCGAGTGCAGTCGGCCGATTATCGCTAAAAGTCGGGGATCGACCGAAACACGAAACCCAATGCAAGTCAATGGGGAAGCATAGTCGGCAGTGAGTGGAGGCCAGGAAAACACCTACAGTGCCCATTTTAATGCCAAAAACATCCATTCTTGTTTCTGAAGCTTGTCAATCTTAATTAACTTTATAATAATAGTTGGGCATAGGGAATTGGGGGTCATTTGGCAAAAGTTGTGGGGGGAGTAGGGCCGGCTCAAGTTTTTCGTGGGCCCAGGAAATGCGGACTACGTCACGGCGGTGTTGCAGGGAAAGGTAAGTATTTCAACGTTGCAAGTGCTGTGATCCTGAGCAAGCAGGGGGGGCCCACTCGTTCGCATTGGCACTGGCACAGGGCCCCTCAAAGTACAGCGATGTGTGTTTGCATGGCGGGGGCGCCTCCCACCAGCAGCGACACTTTTGCGTACTCTGAGGGGCCCTGTGCCAGTGACGTCGCTAACGAGTATGCCCCCCCACCTGATGAAGGAACCTGCACTTTCATCTGCACCTTCCTCTCTGTCCCTGTGTAAGGTGGTATAACATGCGGGAAGGGGAACCTTACTTTCAGCAGGGTCAGATTCTGGCTGTGTAGAGTATAAGGGGAATGTAGTGGTCTAGGTCAATGTACCAGCAGACTCATCTAGCAGTGGCTGGGCAATGGGCAGGATGAGGAGGAAACAGATATAGGGCCAAAGAATAAAGTAGGCTAAATGCAGTTCAAAATTGGTAACAGGACTAAACAGGCGGCATTGCTTTGTTCAGTGGAGTAGCAAACCCAAGAGCAGCAGACACTGTTTCAAGGGCATAACCACACTAGTAGGCCAAATGCAGTTTAATATCTGATAGTATAGGGCGAAAGCCAGAATGTGGAAGCTCAGCTTTGTTCAGTTGAGGACAACACCAGGCAGGGGCAGACAGACACCTTTAGTAGGCCGGAACAGCCAATTTTTTAAAAAAACAGCAGTTAGTAAGAGGTAGAAGGTAGAAGCTCAGCTTTATTCAGTTGAGGACAACACCAGGCAGGGGCAGACATTCACCTTTAGTAGGCCGGAACAGCCAATTGCATTTTTAAAAATGGTAATTTGGAACAGAAGGTTGAAGCTCAGCTTTATTCAGTTGAGGACAACACCAGGCAGGGGCAGACAGACACCTTTAGTAGGCCGGAACAGCCAATTTTTTAAAAAAACAGCAGTTAGTAAGAGGCAGAAGGTAGAAGCTCAGCTTTATTCAGTTGAGGACAACACCAGGCAGGGGCAGACAGACACCTTTAGTAGGCCGGAACAGCCAATTGCATTTTTAAAAATGGTAATTTGGAACTGAAGGTTGAAGCTCAGCTTTATTCAGTTGAGGACAACACCAGGCAGGGGCAGACATTCACCTTTAGTAGGCCGGAACAGCCAATTGCATTTTTAAAAATGGTAATTTGGAACAGAAGGTAGAAGCTCAGCTTTATTCAGTTGAGGACAACACCAGGCAGGGGCAGACATTCACCTTTAGTAGGCCGGAACAGCCAATTGCATTTTTAAAAATGGTAATTTAGAACAGAAGGTTGAAGCTCAGCTTTATTCAGTTGAGGACAACACCAGGCAGGGGCAGTCAGACACCTTTAGTAGGCCGGAACAGCCAATTTTTTAAAAAAACAGCAGTTAGTAAGAGGCAGAAGGTAGAAGCTCAGCTTTATTCAGTTGAGGACAACACCAGGCAGGGGCAGACAGACACCTTTAGTAGGCCGGAACAGCCAATTGCATTTTTAAAAATGGTAATTTGGAACTGAAGGTTGAAGCTCAGCTTTATTCAGTTGAGGACAACACCAGGCAGGGGCAGACATTCACCTTTAGTAGGCCGGAACAGCCAATTGCATTTTTAGAAATGGTAATTTGGAACAGAAGGTAGAAGCTCAGCTTTATTCAGTTGAGGACAACACCAGGCAGGGGCAGACATTCACCTTTAGTAGGCCGGAACAGCCAATGGCATTTTTAGAAATGGTAATTTGGAACAGAAGGTAGAAGCTCAGCTTTATTCAGTTGAGGACAACACCAGGCAGGGGCAGACATTCACCTTTAGTAGGCCGGAACAGCCAATTGCATTTTTAAAAATGGTAATTTGGAACAGAAGGTAGAAGCTCAGCTTTATTCAGTTGAGGACAACACCAGGCAGGGGCAGACATTCACCTTTAGTAGGCCGGAACAGCCAATTGCATTTTTAAAAATGGTAATTTAGAACAGAAGGTTGAAGCTCAGCTTTATTCAGTTGAGGACAACACCAGGCAGGGGCAGTCAGACACCTTTAGTAGGCCGGAACAGCCAATTTTTTAAAAAAACAGCAGTTAGTAAGAGGCAGAAGGTAGAAGCTCAGCTTTATTCAGTTGAGGACAACACCAGGCAGGGGCAGACATTCACCTTTAGTAGGCCGGAACAGCCAATGGCATTTTTAGAAATGGTAATTTGGAACAGAAGGTAGAAGCTCAGCTTTATTCAGTTGAGGACAACACCAGGCAGGGGCAGACATTCACCTTTAGTAGGCCGGAACAGCCAATTGCATTTTTAAAAATGGTAATTTGGAACAGAAGGTAGAAGCTCAGCTTTATTCAGTTGAGGACAACACCAGGCAGGGGCAGACATTCACCTTTAGTAGGCCGGAACAGCCAATTGCATTTTTAAAAATGGTAATTTAGAACAGAAGGTTGAAGCTCAGCTTTATTCAGTTGAGGACAACACCAGGCAGGGGCAGTCAGACACCTTTAGTAGGCCGGAACAGCCAATTTTTTAAAAAAACAGCAGTTAGTAAGAGGCAGAAGGTAGAAGCTCAGCTTTATTCAGTTGAGGACAACACCAGGCAGGGGCAGACAGACACCTTTAGTAGGCCGGAACAGCCAATTGCATTTTTAAAAATGGTAATTTGGAACTGAAGGTTGAAGCTCAGCTTTATTCAGTTGAGGACAACACCAGGCAGGGGCAGACATTCACCTTTAGTAGGCCGGAACAGCCAATTGCATTTTTAGAAATGGTAATTTGGAACAGAAGGTAGAAGCTCAGCTTTATTCAGTTGAGGACAACACCAGGCAGGGGCAGACATTCACCTTTAGTAGGCCGGAACAGCCAATGGCATTTTTAGAAATGGTAATTTGGAACAGAAGGTAGAAGCTCAGCTTTATTCAGTTGAGGACAACACCAGGCAGGGGCAGACATTCACCTTTAGTAGGCCGGAACAGCCAATTGCATTTTTAAAAATGGTAATTTGGAACAGAAGGTAGAAGCTCAGCTTTATTCAGTTGAGGACAACACCAGGCAGGGGCAGACATTCACCTTTAGTAGGCCGGAACAGCCAATTGCATTTTTAAAAATGGTAATTTGGAACAGAAGGTTGAAGCTCAGCTTTATTCAGTTGAGGACAACACCAGGCAGGGGCAGACAGACACCTTTAGTAGGCCGGAACAGCCAATTTTTAAAAAAAACAGCAGTTAGTAAGAGGCAGAAGGTAGAAGCTCAGCTTTATTCAGTTGAGGACAACACCAGGCAGGGGCAGACATTCACCTTTAGTAGGCTGGAACAGCCAATTGCATTTTTAAAAATGGTAATTTGGAACTGAAGGTTGAAGCTCAGCTTTATTCAGTTGAGGACAACACCAGGCAGGGGCAGACATTCACCTTTAGTAGGCCGGAACAGCCAATTGCATTTTTAAAAATGGTAATTTGGAACAGAAGGTTGAAGCTCAGCTTTATTCAGTTGAGGACAACACCAGGCAGGGGCAGACAGACACCTTTAGTAGGCCGGAACAGCCAATTTTATAAAAAAAAAGCAGTTAATAAGAGGCAGAAGGTAGAAGCTCAGCTTTATTCAGTTGCAGCTTCTTGGCAATAATATAAAGAAGACGCGACAGGACAACACTCGGTGGATGCCATATCTGTGTTTTCAATGGAAAAAAACCTTTCAGTTAACTACTTGCAGGAGAAAGTTTTTGTAGCTGGTGGCCAATTTTTGTACTGTACCAGTTTTTTGTTGTATGTGTTTTTGTTTTTAATGTTAAAATGTCTGCATTTGATATCTCTCCAGTATTTTCTTTTTTATAAGCAAAATACTGCAGTTTTACATCGGTTACATGGATACACAGGCAGCTTGGTGGTGAGTGGAGGAGTATTTAAAGTAGGGACCGCAGACAGGCTATCAAAGGCCTAAAATAACAAACAATAGGCTCATGGCAGTTTTACAGCGGTTACATGGATACACGGGCAGGCAGCTGGTGATGAGTGGAGGAGTATTTAAAGTAGGGACCGCAGACAGGCTATCAAAGGCCTAAAATAACAAACAATAGGCTCATGGCAGCTTTACAGCGGTTACATGGATACACAGGCAGCTTGGTGGTGAGTGGAGGAGTATTTAAAGTAGGGACCGCAGACAGGCTATCAAAGGCCTAAAATAACAAACAATAGGCTTATGGCAGTTTTACAGCGGTTACATGGATACACGGGCAGGCAGCTTGGTGGTCAGTGGAGGAGTATTTAAAGTAGGGACCGCAGACAGGCTATCAAAGGCCTAAAATAACAAACAATAGGCTCATGGCAGCTTTACAGCGGTTACATGGATACACGGGCAGGCAGCTTGGTGGTCAGTGGAGGAGTATTTAAAGTAGGGACCGCAGACAGGCTATCAAAGGCCTAAAATAACAAACAATAGGCTCATGGCAGCTTTACAGCGGTTACATGGATACACAGGCAGCTTGGTGGTGAGTGGAGGAGTATTTAAAGTAGGGACCGCAGACAGGCTATCAAAGGCCTTAAATAACAAACAATAGGCTCATGGCAGCTTTACAGCGGTTACATGGATACATGGGCAGGCAGCTGGTGATGAGTGGAGGAGTATTTAAAGTAGGGACCGCAGACAGGCTATCAAAGGCCTAAAATAACAAACAATAGGCTCATGGCAGCTTTACAGCGGTTACATGGATACACGGGCAGGCAGCTGGTGATGAGTGGAGGAGTATTTAAAGTAGGGACCGCAGACAGGCTATCAAAGGCCTAAAATAACAAACAATAGGCTCATGGCAGCTTTACAGCGGTTACATGGATACACGGGCAGGCAGCTTGGTGGTCAGTGGAGGAGTATTTAAAGTAGGGACCGCAGACAGGCTATCAAAGGCCTAAAATAACAAACAATAGGCTCATGGCAGCTTTACAGCGGTTACATGGATACACAGGCAGCTTGGTGGTGAGTGGAGGAGTATTTAAAGTAGGGACCGCAGACAGGCTATCAAAGGCCTTAAATAACAAACAATAGGCTCATGGCAGCTTTACAGCGGTTACATGGATACACGGGCAGGCAGCTTGGTGGTCAGTGGAGGAGTATTTAAAGTAGGGACCGCAGACAGGCTATCAAAGGCCTTAAATAACAAACAATAGGCTCATGGCAGCTTTACAGCGGTTACATGGATACACGGGCAGGCAGCTGGTGATGAGTGGAGGAGTATTTAAAGTAGGGACCGCAGACAGGCTATCAAAGGCCTAAAATAACAAACAATAGGCTCATGGCAGCTTTACAGCGGTTACATGGATACACAGGCAGCTTGGTGGTGAGTGGAGGAGTATTTAAAGTAGGGACCGCAGACAGGCTATCAAAGGCCTAAAATAACAAACAATAGGCTTATGGCAGTTTTACAGCGGTTACATGGATACACGGGCAGGCAGCTTGGTGGTCAGTGGAGGAGTATTTAAAGTAGGGACCGCAGACAGGCTATCAAAGGCCTAAAATAACAAACAATAGGCTCATGGCAGCTTTACAGCGGTTACATGGATACACGGGCAGGCAGCTGGTGATGAGTGGAGGAGAATTTAAAGTAGGGACCGCAGACAGGCTATCAAAGGCCTAAAATAACAAACAATAGGCTCATGGCAGCTTTACAGCGGTTACATGGATACACAGGCAGCTTGGTGGTGAGTGGAGGAGTATTTAAAGTAGGGACCGCAGACAGGCTATCAAAGGCCTAAAATAACAAACAATAGGCTCATGGCAGCTTTACAGCGGTTACATGGATACACAGGCAGCTTGGTGGTGAGTGGAGGAGTATTTAAAGTAGGGACCGCAGACAGGCTATCAAAGGCCTAAAATAACAAACAATAGGCTTATGGCAGTTTTACAGCGGTTACATGGATACACGGGCAGGCAGCTTGGTGGTCAGTGGAGGAGTATTTAAAGTAGGGACCGCAGACAGGCTATCAAAGGCCTAAAATAACAAACAATAGGCTCATGGCAGCTTTACAGCGGTTACATGGATACACGGGCAGGCAGCTTGGTGGTCAGTGGAGGAGTATTTAAAGTAGGGACCGCAGACAGGCTATCAAAGGCCTAAAATAACAAACAATAGGCTCATGGCAGCTTTACAGCGGTTACATGGATACACAGGCAGCTTGGTGGTGAGTGGAGGAGTATTTAAAGTAGGGACCGCAGACAGGCTATCAAAGGCCTAAAATAACAAACAATAGGCTTATGGCAGTTTTACAGCGGTTACATGGATACACGGGCAGGCAGCTGGTGATGAGTGGAGGAGTATTTAAAGTAGGGACCGCAGACAGGCTATCAAAGGCCTAAAATAACAAACAATAGGCTCATGGCAGCTTTACAGCGGTTACATGGATACACAGGCAGCTTGGTGGTGAGTGGAGGAGTATTTAAAGTAGGGACCGCAGACAGGCTATCAAAGGCATAAAATAACAAACAATAGGCTTATGGCAGTTTTACAGCGGTTACATGGATACACGGGCAGGCAGCTTGGTGGTCAGTGGAGGAGTATTTAAAGTAGGGACCGCAGACAGGCTATCAAAGGCCTAAAATAACAAACAATAGGCTTATGGCAGTTTTACAGCGGTTACATGGATACACGGGCAGGCAGCTGGTGATGAGTGGAGGAGTATTTAAAGTAGGGACCGCAGACAGGCTATCAAAGGCCTAAAATAACAAACAATAGGCTCATGGCAGCTTTACAGCGGTTACATGGATACACAGGCAGCTTGGTGGTGAGTGGAGGAGTATTTAAAGTAGGGACCGCAGACAGGCTATCAAAGGCCTAAAATAACAAACAATAGGCTTATGGCAGTTTTACAGCGGTTACATGGATACACGGGCAGGCAGCTTGGTGGTCAGTGGAGGAGTATTTAAAGTAGGGACCGCAGACAGGCTATCAAAGGCCTAAAATAACAAACAATAGGCTTATGGCAGTTTTACAGCGGTTACATGGATACACGGGCAGGCAGCTGGTGATGAGTGGAGGAGTATTTAAAGTAGGGACCGCAGACAGGCTATCAAAGGCCTAAAATAACAAACAATAGGCTCATGGCAGCTTTACAGCGGTTACATGGATACACAGGCAGCTTGGTGGTGAGTGGAGGAGTATTTAAAGTAGGGACCGCAGACAGGCTATCAAAGGCCTAAAATAACAAACAATAGGCTTATGGCAGTTTTACAGCGGTTACATGGATACACGGGCAGGCAGCTTGGTGGTGAGTGGAGGAGTATTTAAAGTAGGGACCGCAGACAGGCTATCAAAGGCCTAAAATAACAAACAATAGGCTTATGGCAGTTTTACAGCGGTTACATGGATACACGGGCAGGCAGCTGGTGATGAGTGGAGGAGTATTTAAAGTAGGGACCGCAGACAGGCTATCAAAGGCCTAAAATAACAAACAATAGGCTTATGGCAGTTTTACAGCGGTTACATGGATACACGGGCAGGCAGCTTGGTGGTCAGTGGAGGAGTATTTAAAGTAGGGACCGCAGACAGGCTATCAAAGGCCTAAAATAACAAACAATAGGCTCATGGCAGCTTTACAGCGGTTACATGGATACACGGGCAGGCAGCTGGTGATGAGTGGAGGATTATTTAAAGTAGGGACCGCAGACAGGCTATCAAAGGCCTAAAATAACAAACAATAGGCTCATGGCAGCTTTACAGCGGTTACATGGATACACAGGCAGCTTGGTGGTGAGTGGAGGAGTAGTGCAAGGAGTGTCTGTCCCAGTACTCCCAAAATATAAATAGATGTTAATGTCTCGCAAAACAACCAAAACAAAAAAAAAGGTGGCATACTTAGGTACAGGGGTGGGCTCATCTACTGAGTTTCTGACATAGTAATTTGGCAGTAACTATTTAATGGTGCCAATATAGGACACAGACACAGACTACTTTAAGTTGCATCATAGATGTCTATAAATTTGTATTGTCAGTGCCAGACATTGAATGATGTCAGCGAATAGACTAAAGATTGGTGGAGCTGTGCGACATAATTTTGCACGTGGTAGAGCACATTTTGAGCTGGGGTAGGGGGGAACTCTCTTGAGGCCGGCGGGACCGCCCCAGGGCCCCTCATGTTACAACGGTGTGTCTGACGTTGGGTGCGCACCACCACCGCCAGAGACACTACATTGTACTATGAGGGACCCAGTAGCAATGCCGTCAACCAAAAGCGAGCACACCCACCTCTTCAGACAAACAGCAGTCTCACGGGTGCTTGCGCCAAGTCGCGATACCACGGCCCCGTGTGGGGAGTTTTGCCATTTAGGGAGGTGTAAACATGTCGTATGCTGTACAATCAGCTGCAGCAAATTAGACATTAGAAAAGTAATTCACAGGCAAGAGCTTTTTATAGGAAAGCTAGGTGTCGGCCGGGCAAGGTGGGGCAAAAGATTTCGAAATCCAGTTGTGGTTCATTTTAATGAATGTTAGATCGTCAACATTTTGGGTAGCCAGACGAGTCCTTTTTTCGGTTAATATTGAACCTGCAGCACTGAATACTCTTTCTGATAGGACACTTGCTGCCGGGCAAGCAAGCTCCTGCAATGCATATTCTGCCAATTCTGGCCAGGTGTCTAATTTGGAGGCCCAGTAATCAAATGGGAATGACGGTTGAGGGAGAACATCGATAAGGGATGAAAAATAGTTAGTAACCATACTGGACAAATGTTGTCTCCTGTCACTTTCAATTGATGCAGCAGTACCTGTCCTGTCTGCGGTCATAGCAAAATCACTCCACAACCTGGTCAGAAAACCCCTCTGTCCAACGCCACTTCTGATGTGTGCACCCCTAACACTCCTAGTCTGCTGCCCCCTGGAGCTCGTGTGAGAACGATCACGTGCGCTGTGTGCTGGGAATGCCTGAAGCAAACGGTCAACAAGAGTTGATTGTTTGGTTGCTAATATTAGTTCCAAGTTCTCATGTGGCATAATATTTTGCAATTTGCCTTTATAGCGTGGATCAAGGAGGCAGGCCAACCAGTAATCGTCATCGTTAATAAATATCACAGTACACCTGTTGGTGGCAATATATTCTAATATCAATCTATGTATGTATATAAAGAAAAAATTATATATTTATTATTCAGACACCATAAGCCACCAGGGTGCGCTGTGTGACTCCCCCTGACGAAGGACAACGGTTTTCCGAAACGCGTGTCGGGCGAGACGCAGGCACAGGCTGTATCCCCCTCAGGTAATACGAACATATTGCTACTATATAGGTTATTTATACACGTGGGTTCAGCACAGGCTGTCACTACTTATACCCAGTGAGTGGTTCCTAAACCCCTTTCACTTTGGCACTTTAAATGATCAATATTTGGATTTGATGCACTCGGTCACTTTATTAATGCAAAGAGTTATATTGGTATACTCTATTATACCTTTCTATTTATTCATTTATTCAGTTTTTCCACGGATTTATTGTTCACTAATGAATTTTACCACATAGATTGATTTATATGTAGCACAATTGAGATTATCCTGATATAGGAGGGGGAATAGGAATATTAGATATACCTTATAATCCTGGTGCCGCGCTATATATTTTTTATATGTTTGTATTAATTTGTAAACAAATATTTTTTTAAAAAATTCTGTAGCCACTGCCATACCCATAAATAAAGGCATATTTTAATAATAATTCTTGCTTCGGTTTTTCCATCTGGAGTTGGATCCTTCCTGTATTGTTTTTGGTTTTAGTAATCGTCATCGTTCATCATTTTCGTAATGCGTGTGTCCCTTTTTAGGATACATAAGGCATAATCCGCCATGTGGGCCAAAGTTCCAGTTGTCAAATCTCCGGTTGTGATTGGTTGAGGGGCAGTTGCAGGCAAATCTACGTCACTTGTGTCCCTCAAAAAACCAGAACCCGGCCGTGACACGCAACCAATTTCCTGTGCCCCCGGGAAAGGTTCGGCATTAAAAATATACTCATCCCCATCATCCTCCTCGTCCTCCACCTCCTCTTCGCCCGCTACCTCGTCCTGTACACTGCCCTGACCAGACAATGGCTGACTGTCATCAAGGCTTTCCTCTTCCTCTGGTGCAGACGCCTGCTCCTTTATGTGCGTCAAACTTTGCATCAGCAGACGCATTAGGGGGATGCTCATGCTTATTACGGCGTTGTCTGCACTAACCAGCCGTGTGCATTCCTCAAAACACTGAAGGACTTGACACATGTCTTGTATCTTAGACCACTGCACACCTGACAACTCCATGTCTGCCATCCTACTGCCTGCCCGTGTATCCTCCCACAAATAAATAACAGCACGCCTCTGTTCGCACAGTCTCTGAAGCATGTGCAGTGTTGAGTTCCACCTTGTTGCAACGTCTATGATTAGGCGATGCTGGGGAAGGTTCAAAGACCGCTGATAGGTCTGCATACGGCTGGCGTGTACAGGCGAACGTCGGATATGTGAGCAAAGTGCACGCACTTTGAGGAGCAGGTCGGAGAACCCAGGATAAGTTTTCAATAAGCACTGCACCACCAGGTTTAAGGTGTGAGCCAGGCAAGGAATGTGTTTCAGTTGGGAAAGGGAGATGGCAGCCATGAAATTCCTTCCGTTATCACTCACTACCTTGCCTGCCTCAAGATCTACTGTGCCCAGCCACGACTGCGTTTCTTGTTGCAAGAACTCGGATAGAACTTCCGCGGTGTGTCTGTTGTCGCCCAAACACTTCATAGCCAATACAGCCTGCTGACGCTTGGCAGTAGCTGGCCCATAATGGGACAACTGGTGTGCAACAGTGTCATCTGCCGATGGAGTGGTTGGCAGACTGCGTTCTGTGGAAGAGCTGTAGCTTCTGCAGGAGGACGAGGAGGAGGAGGAGGAGGGGGTGCGAACGCCTACAGCCAACTGTTTCCTAGACCGTGGGCTAGGCACAACTGTCCCTAAATTGATGTCGCCTGTGGACCCTGCATCCACCACATTCACCCAGTGTGCCGTGATGGACACATAACGTCCCTGGCCATGCCTACTGGTCCATGCATCTGTAGTCAGGTGCACCTTTGTACTCACAGATTGCCTGAGTGCATGGACGATGCGCTGTTTAACATGCTGGTGCAGGGCTGGGATGGCTTTTCTGGAAAAAAAGTGTCGACTGGGTAGCTCGTATCGTGGTTCAGCGTACTCCATCAGGGCTTTGAAAGCTTCGCTTTCAACTAACCGGTAGGGCATCATCTCTAACGAGATTAGTCTAGCTATGTGGGCGTTAAAACCCTGTGTACGCGGATGCGAGGATAAGTACTTCCTTTTTCTAACCAGAGTCTCATGTAGGGTGAGCTGGACTGGAGAGCTGGAGATCGTGGAACTTTCGGGTGTGCCGGTGTACATGGCAGACTGAGAGACGGTTGGAGACGGTATTGTTTCCGCCGGTGCCCTAGATGCAATATTTCCTCCTACAAAACTGGTGGTTCCCTGACCCTGACTGCTTTTGGCTGGCAAAGAAACCTGCACAGATACTGCCGGTGGTGCGGAAAATGGTGGCCTTACAGTGACGGAAGGGATGTTGCGTTGCTGACTAGCTTCATTGGCCGAGGGTGCTACAACCTTAAGGGACGTTTGGTAGTTAGTCCAGGCTTGAAAATGCATGGTGGTTAAGTGTCTATGCATGCAACTAGTATTTAGACTTTTCAGATTCTGACCTCTGCTTAAGCTAGTTGAACATTTTTGACAGATGACTTTGCGCTGATCAGTTGGATGTTGTTTAAAAAAATGCCAGACTGCACTCTTCCTAGACTCGGATCCCTTTTCAGGGATTGCAGACTGAGCTTTAACCGGATGGCCACGCTGTCCTCCAACAGGTTTTGGCTTTGACACGCGTTTTGGGCCAGATACGGGCCCGGCAGATGGAACCTGTTGCGATGTTGATGCCTGCTGCGGCCCCTCCTCCACCTCCGCTTCTGAACTACTGCCGCCTGCACCCTGTTCCCCCAATGGCTGCCAATCGGGGTCAATAACTGGGTCATCTATTACCTCCTCTTCGAGCTCGTGTGCAACTTCGTCTGTGTCACTGTGTCGGTCGGTGGTATAGCGTTCGTGGCGGGGCAACATAGTCTCATCAGGGTCTGATTGTGGATCTGTACCCTGAGAGGGCAATGTGGTGGTCTGAGTCAAAGGAGCAGCATAGTACTCTGGCTGTGGCTGTGCATCAGTGCACTCCATGTCAGAATATACTTGTAATGGGCATGGCCTGTTAAATGTTTCACTTTCTAAGCCAGGGACGGTATGTGTAAAGAGCTCCATGGAGTGACCCGTTGTGTCGCCTGCTGCATCCTTCTCTCTTGTTGTAGTTTTTGCTGAGGAGGACAAGGAAGCGACTTGTCCCTGACCGTGAACATCCACAAGCGACGCGCTGCTTTTACATTTACCAGTTTCGGAAGAGGAGGCAAAAGAGCTAGAGGCTGAGTCTGCAATGTAAGCCAAAACTTGCTGTTGCTGCTCCGCCTTTAAAAGCGGTTTTCCTACTCCCAGAAAAGAGAGCGTTCGAGGCCTTGTGTAGCCTGACGACGAAACTGGCTCCACAGCTCCAGACTTAGGTGGAATATTTTTATCCCCACGACCACCTGATGCTCCACTACCACTACCATCATTACCAGCTGACAATGAACGCCCACGACGACCTCTTGCACCAGACTTCCTCATTGTTTTAAAATCTTAACCAAAGTAACTTTATTTGTTGCTGTCAAACAACTTACACGGTGAGCTATAACTTCAGTATGATTTCAATATCCCTTAACAGGTTGGTGAGACCACAAGGAAAATCAGGCACAATGTTACACACTCTGTTTTCTGTGGCACAAAATCACAGAGATGACACACACGCAGGACTGTCACTCAAGCACTAATGTCAATATTAATCTCCCACCTAATTTATTTTTTTTTTTTTTTCAGGGAGACTTTAGAAACCAAATAATATTAAAAAAACCAAAAAAATAAATAGCCTTTCTATGGCCCACTGAATGAGAGA
The DNA here is from genome assembly GCF_051348905.1 of Ranitomeya variabilis. Taxonomy (NCBI): domain Eukaryota; kingdom Metazoa; phylum Chordata; class Amphibia; order Anura; family Dendrobatidae; genus Ranitomeya; species Ranitomeya variabilis. The sequence goes on along the minus strand of NC_135235.1, from coordinate 51,300,705 downwards.
GGTGGCACACCCAGGAGTCAAGACTGGCACACAAGCTGAAAGGGCAATATTACTCTCCCACTGTTTTTTTTTTTTTTTTTTTTTTCAGGGAGACTTTAGAAACCAAATAATAAGAAAAAAAATAAATAAATAAATAGGCTTTCTATAGCCCACTGAATGAGAGATAGCACACACAGCAGTGGCACACAAGCCCTGACTGAGGCCAATATTTTTCTCCCACTGATTGATGTAGTGTTTTTGTGTTGAGGTAGATTTTAGAACACAAATCAAGGAAAAAAAAAAATGCTTTCTATGGCCCACTGAATGAGAGAGGTGGCACACCCAGGAGTCAAGACTGGCACACAAGCTGAAAGGGCAATATTACTCTCCCACTGTTTTTTTATGTATTTTTTGTTTTTTAAGGGAGACTTTAGAATCCCAATAATATTTAAAAAAAAAATAAATAGGCTTTCTATGGCCCACTGAATGAGAGAGGTGGCACACCCAGGAGTCAAGACTGGCACACAAGCTGAAAGGGCAATATTACTCTCCCACTGTTTTTTTATGTATTTTTTGTTTTTTAAGGGAGACTTTAGAAACCCAATAATATTTAAAAAAATAAATAAATAGGCTTTCTATGGCCCACTGAATGAGAGAGGTGGCACACCCAGGAGTCAAGACTGGCACACAAGCTGAAAGGGCAATATTACTCTCCCACTGTTTTTTTAAGTTTTTTTTTATTATTTTCAGGGAGACTTTAGAAACCAAATAATATTAAAAAAACCAAAAAAATAAATAGGCTTTCTATGGCCCACTGAATGAGAGAGAGGTGGCACACCCAGGAGTCAAGACTGGCACACAAGCTGAAAGGGCAATATTACTCTCCCACTGTTTTTTTATTATTTTTTTTTTTTCAGGGAGACTTTAGAAACCAAATAATAAGAAAAAAAATAAATAAATAAATAGGCTTTCTATAGCCCACTGAATGAGAGATAGCACACACAGCAGTGGCACACAAGCCCTGACTGAGGCCAATATTTTTCTCCCACTGATTGATGTAGTGTTTTTGTGTTGAGGTAGAATTTAGAACACAAATCACGGAAAAAATAAATAGGCTTTCTATGGCCCACTCAGTGAGAGATGGCACACACAGGGATGGCACTGTAGCAGAAATGCCAATCTTAATCTCCCACAAAAAAAACAAAAAAAAAAAAACAGGGACTGTCCTACAATTACTATCTCCCTGCAGTAATCTAAGCCAGGTATGGCAGGCAGCAATAGGAGTGGACTGATGCACAAATTAAATAAAAAGTGTGGACAAACAAAAAAGATAGCTGTGCAGAAAGGAACAAGAGGATATGTGCTTTGAAAAAAGCAGTTGGTTTCCACAGTGGCGTACACACAGCAATACAGCTATCACGGAGCCTTCTAGGGCAGCCCAATGAGCTACAGCGCTGAGGAAAAAAAAAAAAAAAAAATAGCTTCCACTGTTCCTGCACACCGAAGGTGGTGTTGGACAGTGGAAATCGCTACAGCACAAGCGGTTTGGTGGTTAGTGGACCCTGCCTAACGCTCTCCCTGCTTCTGACGAAGCGGCAGCAACCTCTCCCTAAGCTCAGATCAGCAGCAGTAAGATGGCGGTCGGCGGGAACGCCCCTTTATAGCCCCTGTGACGCCGCAGACAGCAAGCCAATCACTGCAATGCCCTTCTCTAAGATGGTGGGGACCAGGATCTATGTCATCACGCTGCCCACACTCTGCGTTCACCTTCATTGGCTGAGAAATGGCGCTTTTCGCGTCATTGAAACGTGACTTTGGCGCGAAAGTCGCGTACCGCATGGCCGACAAGCACAGGGGTCGGATCGGGTTTCATGAGACGCCGACTTAGCCAAAAGTCGGCGACTGTTGAAAATGATCGACCCGTTTCGCTCAACCCTAGTTACATGGATACACAGGCAGCATTGTGGTCAGTGGAGGAGTATTGCAAGGATGGACCGCAGACAGGCTAACGAAGGCCTAACATAACAAAACATAGGCTTATGGCAGTTTTAAATCGGTTACATGGATACACAGGCAGCATTGTGGTCAGTGGAGGAGTATTGCAAGGAGGGACCGCAGACAGGCTAACGAAGGCCTAAAATAACAAAACATAGGCTCATGGCAGTTTTAAATCGGTTACATGGATACACAGGCAGCATTGTGGTCACTGGTGGAGTATTGCAAGGAGGGACCGCAGACAGGCTAACGAAGGCCTAAAATAACAAAACATAGGCTCATGGCAGTTTTAAATCGGTTACATGGATACACAGGCAGCTTTGTGGTCAGCGGAGGAGGAGTATTGCAAGGAGGGACCGCAGACAGGCTAACGAAGGCCCGCAGACAGGTTAACGAAGGCCTAACATAACAAAACATAGGCTCATGGCTGTTTTAAATCGGTTACATGGATACACAGGCAGCATTGTGGTCAGTGGAGGAGTATTGCAAGGAGGGACCGCAGACAGGCTAACGAAGGCCTAAAATAACAAAACATAGGCTCATGGCAGTATTAAATCGGTTACATGGATACACAGGCAGCATTGTGGTCAGTGGAGGAGTATTGCAAGGAGGGACCGCAGACAGGCTAATGAAGGCCTAAAATAACAAAACATAGGCTCATGGCAGTTTTAAATCGGTTACATGGATACACAGGCAGCTTTGTGGTCAGCGGAGGATGAGTATTGCAAGGAGGGACCGCAGACAGGCTAACGAAGGCCCGCAGACAGGCTAACGAAGGCCTAACATAACAAAACATAGGCTCATGGCTGTTTTAAATCGGTTACATGGATACACAGGCAGCATTGTGGTCAGTGGAGGAGTATTGCAAGGAGGGACCGCAGACAGGCTAACGAAGGCCTAACATAACAAAACATAGGCTCATGGCAGTTTTAAATCGGTTACATGGATACACAGGCAGCATTGTGGTCAGTGGAGGAGTATTTCAAGGAGGGACCGCAGACAGGCTGTCGAAGGCCCGCAGACAGGCTAAAGAAGGCCTAACATAACAAAACATAGGCTCATGGCAGTTTTAAATCGGTTACATGGATACACAGGCAGCATTGTGGTCAGTGGAGGAGTATTGCAAGGAGGGACCGCAGACAGGCTAACGAAGGCCTAAAATAACAAAACATAGGCTCACGGCAGTTTTGAATCGGTTACATGGATACACCGGCAGCTTTGTGGTCAGTGGAGGAGTATTGCAAGGAGGGACCGCAGACAGGCTAACGAAGGCCTAAAATAACAAAACATAGGCTCATGGCAGTTTTAAATCGGTTACATGGATACACAGGCAGCATTGTGGTCACTGGTGGAGTATTGCAAGGAGGGACCGCAGACAGGCTAACGAAGGCCTAAAATAACAAAACATAGGCTCATGGCAGTTTTAAATCGGTTACATGGATACACAGGCAGCTTTGTGGTCAGCGGAGGAGGAGTATTGCAAGGAGGGATCGCAGACAGGCTAACGAAGGCCCGCAGACAGGTTAACGAAGGCCTAACATAACAAAACATAGGCTCATGGCTGTTTTAAATCGGTTACATGGATACACAGGCAGCATTGTGGTCAGTGGAGGAGTATTGCAAGGAGGGACCGCAGACAGGCTAACGAAGGCCTAAAATAACAAAACATAGGCTCATGGCAGTATTAAATCGGTTACATGGATACACAGGCAGCATTGTGGTCAGTGGAGGAGTATTGCAAGGAGGGACCGCAGACAGGCTAATGAAGGCCTAAAATAACAAAACATAGGCTCATGGTAGTTTTAAATCGGTTACATGGATACACAGGCAGCTTTGTGGTCAGCGGAGGATGAGTATTGCAAGGAGGGACCGCAGACAGGCTAACGAAGGCCCGCAGACAGGCTAACGAAGGCCTAACATAACAAAACATAGGCTCATGGCTGTTTTAAATCGGTTACATGGATACACAGGCAGCATTGTGGTCAGTGGAGGAGTATTGCAAGGAGGGACCGCAGACAGGCTAACGAAGGCCTAACATAACAAAACATAGGCTCATGGCAGTTTTAAATCGGTTACATGGATACACAGGCAGCTTTGTGGTCAGCGGAGGAGGAGTATTGCAAGGAGGGACCGCAGACAGGCTAACGAAGGCCCGCAGACAGGCTAACGAAGGCCTAACATAACAAAACATAGGCTCATGGCAGTTTTAAATCGGTTACATGGATACACAGGCAGCATTGTGGTCAGTGGAGGAGTATTGCAAGGAGGGACCGCAGACAGGCTAACGAAGGCCTAAAATAACAAAACATAGGCTCATGGCAGTTTTAAATCGGTTACATGGATACACAGGCAGCTTTGTGGTCAGCAGAGGAGGAGTATTGCAAGGAGGGACCGCAGACAGGCTAACGAAGGCCCGTAGACAGGCTAACAAAGGCCTAACATAACAAAACATAGGCTCATGGCAGTTTTAAATCGGTTACATGGATACACAGGCAGCATTGTGGTCAGTGGAGGAGTATTGCAAGGAGGGACCGCAGACAGGCTAACGAAGGCCTAACATAACAAAACATAGGCTCATGGCAGTTTTAAATCGGTTACATGGATACACAGGCAGCATTGTGGTCAGTGGAGGAGTATTGCAAGGAGGGACCGCAGACAGGCTAACAAAGGCCTAAAATAACAAAACATAGGCTCATGGCAGTTTCATATCGGTTACATGGATACCCAGGCAGCTTTGTGGTCAGCGGAGGAGGAGTATTGCAAGGAGGGACCGCAGACAGGCTAACGAAGGCCCGCAGACAGGCTAACGAAGGCCTAACATAACAAAACATAGGCTCATGGCAGTTTTAAATCGGTTACATGGATACACAGGCAGCATTGTGGTCAGTGGAGGAGTATTGCAAGGAGGGACCGCAGACAGGCTAACGAAGGCCTAACATAACAAAACATAGGCTCATAGCAGTTTGAAATCGGTTACATGGATACACAGGCAGCATTGTGGTCAGTGGAGGAGTATTGCAAGGAGGGACCGCAGACAGTCTAACGAAGGCCTGCAGACAGGCTAACGAAGGCCTAACATAACAAAACATAGGCTCATGGCAGTTTTAAATCGGTTACATGGATACACAGGCAGCATTGTGGTCAGTGGAGGAGTATTTCAAGGAGGGACCGCAGACAGGCTGTCGAAGGCCCGCAGACAGGCTAAAGAAGGCCTAACATAACAAAACATAGGCTCATGGCAGTTTTAAATCGGTTACATGGATACACAGGCAGCATTGTGGTCAGTGGAGGAGTATTGCAAGGAGGGACCACAGACAGGCTAACGAAGGCCTAAAATAACAAAACATAGGCTCACGGCAGTTTTGAATCGGTTACATGGATACACCGGCAGCTTTGTGGTCAGTGGAGGAGTATTGCAAGGAGGGACCGCAGACAGGCTAACGAAGGCCTAAAATAACAAAACATAGGCTCATGGCAGTTTTAAATCGGTTACATGGATACACAGGCAGCATTGTGGTCACTGGTGGAGTATTGCAAGGAAGGACCGCAGACAGGCTAACGAAGGCCTAAAATAACAAAACATAGGCTCATGGCAGTTTTAAATCGGTTACATGGATACACAGGCAGCTTTGTGGTCAGCGGAGGAGGAGTATTGCAAGGAGGGACCGCAGACAGGCTAACGAAGGCCCGCAGACAGGTTAACGAAGGCCTAACATAACAAAACATAGGCTCATGGCTGTTTTAAATCGGTTACATGGATACACAGGCAGCATTGTGGTCAGTGGAGGAGTATTGCAAGGAGGGACCGCAGACAGGCTAACGAAGGCCTAAAATAACAAAACATAGGCTCATGGCAGTATTAAATCGGTTACATGGATACACAGGCAGCATTGTGGTCAGTGGAGGAGTATTGCAAGGAGGGACCGCAGACAGGCTAATGAAGGCCTAAAATAACAAAACATAGGCTCATGGCAGTTTTAAATCGGTTACATGGATACACAGGCAGCTTTGTGGTCAGCGGAGGATGAGTATTGCAAGGACGGACCGCAGACAGGTTAACGAAGGCCCGCAGACAGGCTAACGAAGGCCTAACATAACAAAACATAGGCTCATGGCTGTTTTAAATCGGTTACATGGATACACAGGCAGCATTGTGGTCAGTGGAGGAGTATTGCAAGGAGGGACCGCAGACAGGCTAACGAAGGCCTAACATAACAAAACATAGGCTCATGGCAGTTTTAAATCGGTTACATGGATACACAGGCAGCTTTGTGGTCAGCGGAGGAGGAGTATTGCAAGGAGGGACCGCAGACAGGCTAACGAAGGCCCGAAGACAGGCTAACGAAGGCCTAACATAACAAAACATAGGCTCATGGCAGTTTTAAATCGGTTACATGGATACACAGGCAGCATTGTGGTCAGTGGAGGAGTATTGCAAGGAGGGACCGCAGACAGGCTAACAAAGGCCTAACATAACAAAACATAGGCTCATGGCAGTTCTAAATCGGTTACATGGATACACAGGCAGCATTGTGGTCAGTGGAGGAGTATTGCAAGGAGGGACCGCAGACAGGCTAACGAAGGCCCGCAGACAGGCTAACGAAGGCCTAACATAACAAAACATAGGCTCATGGCAGTTTTAAATCGGTTACTTGGATACACAGGCAGCTTTGTGGTCAGCGGAGAAGGAGTACTGCAAGGAGGGACCGCAGACAGGCTAGCGAAGGCCCGCAGACAGGCTAACGAAGGCCTAACTGTTGTGAATTGAACTTTTTGGCTCCCTCTTGTGGTCACTAGCTACATGACACTTTGATTTTCTTTCCCCAGCTTGGTACCCACCTGGTTCGTTAGTCCAGGGGTGTTGCTATTTAAACTCCCTGGATTCTCAGTCTGGTGCCTGGCATCGTTGTAATCAGTTCCTTTCTGTTTGCTCCTGTCTGCTGGTCCTGGTTCTTTGCAAAATAAGCTAAGTCCTGCTTCCTTATTTTTTGGTTATTTGCATTGCTCATATTTTTGTCCAGCTTGTACTAAATGTGATTTCTGATATTGCTGGAAGCTCTAGGGGGCTGATATTCTCCCCCCGTGCCGTTAGACGGTTCGGGGGTTCTTGAATATTCAGCGTGGAAATTTTGATAGGGTTTTTGCTGACCGTATAAGTCATCTTCCTATATTCTGCTATTAGTCAGTGGGCCTCTCTTTGCTAAAACCTAGTTCATTCTTACGTTTGTCTTTTCTTCTTACCTCACCGTTATTATTTGTTGGGGGCTTGTATCCAACTTTTGGGGTCTTTTCTCTGGAGGCAAGAAAGGTCTATTGTTTCCCTTCTAGGGTTAGTTAGTTCTCCGGCTGGCGCGAGACGTCTAGAACCAACGTAGGTACATTCCCCGGCTACTGCTATTTGTTGTGCTAGGATCAGTTATACGGTCAGCCTAGTTACCACTGCCCTATGAGCTGGTTTTTTGTGTGTGTAGACTTGGTAATAACCTCTGAGACCCTCTGCCATTGGGGTCATAACAGTATGCCCGGCCAAAAGTAATACTTAATGCATTGCAGAAGTGGGATTATAAGAAAGGAAATTCTGAGTTTTGTTTTTTTTTCTTTCTTCCTCCCCTTTATCTCTGAGTGGCTTGAGCTTGCTGCAGACATGAATGTCCAGACTTTGATTACTAGTGTGGATCAGCTTGCTGCTCGTGTGCAGGGCATTCAAGATTTTGTTACTTGTAGTCCTATGTCAGAACCTAAAATACCTATTCCTGAACTGTTCTCTGGAGACTGATTTAAGTTTAGGAACTTCAGGAATAATTGTAAATTGTTTCTATCTCTGAGACCTTGTTCGTCTGGAGACTCAGCTCAGCAAGTAAAAATTGTTATCTCTTTCTTGCGGGGCGACCCTCAGGATTGGGCCTTCTCGTTAGCACCAGGAGATCCGGCATTGGCAAATATTGATGCATTTTTTCTGGCGCTCAGGTTGCTTTACGAGGAGCCCAATCTTGAAATTCAGGCAGAAAAAGCTTTGCTGGCTATCTCTCAGGGCCAGGATGAAGCTGAAGTGTATTGCCAAAAATTTCGGAAATGGTCCGTGCTTACTCAGTGGAATGAGTGTGCTCTGGCCGCAAATTTCAGAAATGGCCTTTCTGAAGCCATTAAGAATGTGATGGTGGGTTTCTCCATTCCTACAAGTCTGAATGATTCCATGGCTATTCAAATTGACCGGCGTTTGCGGGAGCGCAAAGCCGCTAATCCTCTGGTGGTGTTGTCTGAACAAACACCTGATTTAATGCAATGTGGTAGAATTCAGACTAGAAATGAACGGAAAAATCATAGACGTCAGAATGGGTTGTGTTTTTACTGTGGTGATCCTACACATGTTATATCAGCATGCTCTAAACGCTTAACAAAGGTGGTTAGTCCTGTCGCCATTGGTAATTTGCAACCTAAATTTATTTTGTCTGTGACTTTAATTTGCTCATTGTCTTCCTACCCTGTTATGGCGTTTGTGGATTCAGGTGCTGCCCTGAGTCTTATGGATTTTTCATTTGCCAAACGCTGTGGTTTTGTTCTTGAGCCGTTGGTAAATCCTATCCCTCTTAGAGGTATTGATGCTACGCCATTGGCGGAAAATAAGCCGCAGTTTTGGACGCAGGTAACCATGTGCATGACTCCTGAACATCGGGAGGTGATTCGTTTTCTGGTTCTGCATAAAATGCATGATTTGGTCGTTTTGGGTCTACCATGGTTACAGACCCATAATCCAGTTTTGGATTGGAAGGCAATGTCTGTGTCAAGTTGGGGCTGTCAGGGAATTCATGGCGATTCCACGCCGGTGTCTATTGCTTCCTCTACTCCTTCGGAAGTTCCTGAGTATTTGTCTGATTATCAGGATGTATTCAGCGAGTCCAGGTCCAGTGCTCTTCCTCCTCATAGGGACTGTGACTGCGCTATAGATTTGATTCCGGGTAGTAAATTTCCTAAGGGAAGATTATTTAATGTGTCTGTACCTGAGCATACCGCAATGCGTTCGTATATCAAGGAGTCTCTGGAGAAGGGGCATATTCGTCAATCCTCTTCCCCTCTTGGTGCGGGATTCTTTTTTGTGGCCAAGAAGGACGGATCTTTGAGACCTTGTAAAGACTATCGGCTTCTGAATAAAATCACTGTTAAATTTCAGTATCCTTTGCCTCTGTTGTCGGACTTGTTTGCCCGGATTAAGGGTGCCAAGTGGTTCACCAAGATAGATCTTCGTGGTGCATACAACCTTGTGCGCATTAAGCAGGTAGATGAATGGAAAACTGCATTTAATACGCCCGAAGGTCATTTTGAGTACTTGGTGATGCCTTTTGGGCTCTCTAATGCCCCTTCAGTGTTTCAGTCCTTTATGCATGATATTTTCCGGAAGTACCTGGATAAATTTATGATCGTTTATCTGGATGATATTCTGTTTTTTTCTGATGATTGGGACTCCCATGTAAAGCAGGTCAGGATGGTGTTTCAGGTTTTGCGTGAGAATGCTTTGTTTATTAAGGGCTCAAAGTGTCTCTTTGGAGTGCAGAAGGTTCCCTTTTTGGGTTTTATTTTCTCCCCTTCTGCGGTGGAGATGGACCCAGTCAAGGTCCGAGCTATTCATTATTGGACTCAACCCACGTCAGTTAAGAGTCTTCAGAAGTTCTTGGGTTTTGCTACCTTCTACCGTCGTTTTATCGCTAACTTTTCTAGCGTTGTTAAACCTTTGACGGATATGACCAAGAAAGGTTCTGATGTTGCTAACTGGGCTCCTGCAGCCGTGGAAGCTTTCCAAGAGCTGAAGCGCCGGTTTACTTCGGCGCCTGTTTTGTGTGAGCCTGATGTCTCACTTCCCTTTCAGGTTGAAGTGGATGCTTCTGAGATCGGTGCAGGGGCCGTTTTGTCGCAGAGAGACCCTGGTTGCTCTATAATGAGACCATGTGCTTTTTTTTCTAGGAAGTTTTCGCCTGCTGAGCGGAACTATGATGTTGGCAATCGGGAGTTGTTGGCCATGAAGTGGGCATTTGAGGAGTGGCGTCATTGGCTCGAGGGTGCTAAGCATCGTGTGGTGGTCTTGACTGATCACAAAAATCTGATGTATCTCGAGTCTGCTAAACGCCTGAATCCTAGACAGGCCCGTTGGTCATTGTTTTTCTCCCATTTTGACTTTGTGGTCTCGTACCTACCGGGTTCAAAGAATGTGAAGGCTGATGCTCTTTCTACGAGCTTTGTGCCTGACTCTCCTGGAGTCTCAGAGCCAGCTGGTATTCTTAAAGAGGGAGTTATCTTGTCGGCCATTTCTCCGGATTTGCGACGTGTGTTGCAGAGATTTCAGGCTGGTAGACCTGACTCTTGTCCACCTGACAGACTGTTTGTTCCTGATAAATGGACCAGCAGAGTCATTTCCGAGGTTCATTCCTCGGTGTTGGCAGGGCATCCGGGGATTTTTGGCACCAGAGATTTGGTGGCTAGGTCCTTTTGGTTGCCTTCCTTGTCACGGGATGTGCGGTCGTTTGTGCAGTCCTGTGGGACTTGTGCTCGAGCTAAGCCTTGCTGTTCTCGTGCCAGCGGGTTGCTCTTGCCCTTGCCTGTCCCGAAGAGGCCTTGGACACACATTTCCATGGATTTCATTTCAGATCTTCCGGTGTCTCAGGGCATGTCTGTCATCTGGGTGGTATGTGATCATTTTTCCAAGATGGTCCATTTGGTGTCCTTGCCTAAGCTGCCTTCCTGTTCCGATCTGGTTCCTTTATTCTTTCAGAATGTGGTTCGTTTGCACGGCATTCCTGAGAATATCGTGTCTGACAGAGGATCCCAGTTTGTTTCCAGGTTCTGGCGATCCTTTTGTGCTAAGATGGGCATTGATTTGTCGTTTTCATCTGCCTTTCATCCTCAGACTAATGGCCAAACTGAGTGAACAAATCAGACTCTAGAGGCTTATTTGAGGTGTTTTGTTTCTGTAGATCAGGATGATTGGGTGACCTTCTTGCCATTGGCTGAGTTTGCCCTTAATAATTGGGCTAGTTCCGCTACTTTGGTTTCGCCATTTTTCTGCAACTCTGGTTTTCATCCTCGTTTTTCCTCGGGACATGTTGAGCTCTCTGACTGTCCTGGGGTAGATTCTGTGGTGGATAGGTTGCAGCGGATTTGGAATCATGTGGTGGACAACTTAAAGTTGTCACAGGAAAAGGCTCAGCGTTTTGCCAACCGCCGCCACGGTGTGGGTCCCCGACTTCGTGTTGGGGATTTGGTGTGGCTGTCTTCTCGGTTTGTTCCTATGAAGGTCTCCTCACCTAAATTTAAGCCTCGCTTCATCGGTCCTTATAAGATTTTGGAAATCCTTAATCCAGTGTCCTTTCGCTTGGATCTTCCGGTGTCGTTTGCCATTCACAACGTGTTCCATAGGTCTTTGTTGCGGCGGTACGTTGTGCCGGTGTGTTATGACCCCAATGGCGAGGGTCTCAGAGGAACGTGGAAGTCTGCAGAATACAAAAATCCAGCTCATAGGGCAGTGGTAACTGGGTTGACCATATATCTACTCCTAACGCCAACACTAGCAGTAGCCGGGGATCATTCCTACGTTGATTCTAGATGACACGCGCCAGCCGGAGAATCTAGCTACCCCTAGTAGAGGAAAACAAAGACCTTTCTTGCCTCCAGAGAAGGGGACCCCAAAGCTGGATAGAAGCCCCCCACAAATAATAACGGTGAGGTAAGAGGAAATGACAAACACAGAAATGAACCAGGTTTAGCACAGAGAGGCCCGCTTACTGATAGCAGAATAAAGAAAGGTAACTTATATGGTCAACAAAAACCCTATCAAAATCCACACTGGAAATTCAAGAACCCCCGAACCGTCTAACGGTCCGGGGGGAGAACACCAGCCCCCTAGAGCTTCCAGCAAAGGTCAGGATATAGATTTGGAACAAGCTGGACAAAAATACAAAACCAAAACAAATAGCAAAAAGCAAAAGGCAGACTTAGCTGATATAACTGGAACCAGGATCAGTAGACAAGAGCACAGCAGACTAGCTCTGATAACTACGTTGCCAGGCATAGAACTGAAGGTCCAGGGAGCTTATATAGCAACACCCCTAACTAACGACCCAGGTGCGGATAAAAGGAATGACAGAAAAACCAGAGTCAAAAAACTAGTAACCACTAGAGGGAGCAAAAAGCAAATTCACAACAGTACCCCCCCCTTAGTGAGGGGTCACCGAACCCTCACCACGACCACCAGGGCGATCAGGATGAGCGGCATGAAAGGCACGAACTAAATCGGCCGCATGAACATCAGAGGCGACCACCCAGGAATTATCCTCCTGACCATAGCCCTTCCACTTGACCAGGTACTGAAGCCTCCGCCTGGAGAGGCGAGAATCCAAGATCTTCTCCACCACGTACTCCAACTCGCCCTCAACCAACACCGGAGCAGGAGGCTCAGCAGAAGGAACTACAGGCACAATGTACCGCCGCAACAAGGACCTATGAAATACATTGTGAATAGCAAACGACACAGGAAGATCCAGACGAAAAGACACAGGATTAAGGATTTCCAATATCTTGTAAGGCCCAATAAAACGAGGTTTAAATTTGGGAGAGGAGACCTTCATAGGAACAAAGCGGGAAGAAAGCCATACCAAATCCCCAACGCGTAGTCGGGGACCCACACCGCGGCGGCGGTTGGCAAAGCGCTGAGCCCTCTCCTGTGACAACTTCAAGTTGTCCACCACATGATTCCAGATCCGCTGCAACCTATCCACCACAGAATCCACCCCAGGACAGTCAGAAGGCTCCACATGACCCGAAGAAAAGCGAGGATGGAAACCAGAGTTGCAGAAAAAAGGCGAAACCAAGGTGGCGGAACTAGCCCGATTATTAAGGGCAAACTCAGCCAACGGCAAGAATGTCACCCAATCGTCCTGATCAGCAGAGACAAAACACCTCAAATAAGCCTCCAAAGTCTGATTGGTTCGCTCCGTCTGTCCATTAGTCTGAGGATGGAAAGCAGACGAAAACGACAAATCAATGCCCATCCTACTACAAAAGGATCGCCAGAACCTGGAAACGAACTGGGATCCTCTGTCTGACACAATATTCTCAGGGATGCCGTGCAAACGAACCACGTTCTGGAAAAACACAGGAACCAGATCGGAAGAGGAAGGCAGCTTAGGCAAAGGAACCAAATGGACCATCTTGGAGAAGCGATCACATATCACCCAGATAACGGACATGCCCTGAGATAGCGGAAGATCAGAAATGAAATCCATGGAGATATGTGTCCAAGGTCTCTTCGGGACAGGCAAGGGCAAGAGCAAACCGCTGGCACGAGAACAGCAAGGCTTGGCTCGAGCACAAGTCCCACAGGACTGCACATATGACCGCACATCCCTTGACAAGGAAGGCCACCAAAAGGACCTGGCCACCAGATCTCTGGTGCCAAAAATTCCCGGGTGACCTGCCAACACTGAGGAATGAACCTCGGAAATGACTCTGCTAGTCCACTTATCCGGGACAAACAGTCTGTCAGGTGGACAAGACTCAGGCCTATCAGCCTGAAATCTCTGCAACACACGTCGCAGATCCGGAGAAATAGCTGACAAGATAACTCCATCTTTAAGAATACCAACAGGATCAGCGACTTCAGGAGCATCAGGCACAAAGCTCCTAGAAAGAGCATCGGCCTTCACATTCTTTGAACCTGGTAAATACGAGACAACAAAATCAAAGCGGGAGAAAAACAATGACCAGCGGGCCTGTCTCGGATTAAGGCGTTTAGCAGACTCGAGATACATCAGATTTTTGTGATCAGTCAAGACCACCACACGATGCTTAGCACCCTCGAGCCAATGACGCCACTCCTCAAATGCCCATTTCATGGCCAACAACTCCCGATTGCCCACATCATAATTTCGCTCGGCAGGCGAAAACTTCCTAGAGAAAAAGGCACAAGGTTTCATAACAGAGCAACCAGGGCCTCTCTGCGACAAAACGGCCCCTGCTCCAATCTCTGAAGCATCCACCTCAACCTGAAAGGGAAGTGAGACATCGGGCTGGCACAAAACAGGCGCCGAAGTAAACCGGCGTTTCAACTCCTGGAAAGCCTCCACGGCAGCAGGAGCCCAGTTAGCTACATCGGAGCCCTTCTTGGTCATATCCGTCAAAGGTTTCACAATGCTAGAAAAATTAGCGATAAAACGACGGTAGAAGTTAGCGAAACCCAAGAACTTCTGAAGACTCTTAACTGACGAGGGCTGAGTCCAATCAAGAATAGCTCGGACCTTGACTGGGTCCATCTCCACAGCAGAAGGGGAAAAAATGAACCCCAAAAAGGGAACCTTCTGTACACCAAAGAGACATTTTGAGCCCTTGACAAATAACGAATTTTCACGCAAAATTTTAAAGACCAACCTGACCTGCTCCACATGCGAATCCCAATTCTCAGAAAAAACCAAAATATCATCCAGATAAACAATCAAAAATTTATCCAGATACTTCCGGAAAATGTCATGCATAAAGGACTGAAAAACTGAAGGCGCATTGGAGAGCCCAAAAGGCATCACCAAGTACTCAAAATGACCTTCGGGCGTATTGAATGCGGTTTTCCATTCATCACCTTGCTTAATGCGCACAAGGTTGTACGCACCACGAAGGTCTATCTTGGTGAACCACTTGGCACCTTTAATCCGGGCAAACAAGTCAGACAACAGCGGTAAAGGATACTGAAATTTGACAGTGATCTTATTTAAAAGCCGATAATCAATACAAGGCCTCAAAGATCCGTCCTTTTTTGCCACAAAAAAGAATCCCGCACCAAGAGGGGAAGAAGACGGACGAATATGTCCTTTCTCCAGAGACTCCTTGATATATGAACGCATAGCGGTATGTTCAGGTACCGACAGATTAAACAGTCTTCCCTTAGGAAATTTACTGCCTGGGATCAAATCTATAGCACAGTCACAGTCCCTATGAGGAGGCAGTGCACTGGACTCAGACTCACTGAAGACATCCTGATAATCAGACAAATACTCAGGAACTTCCGAAGGCGTAGAAGAAGCAATAGACACAGGCAGGGAATCCCCATGAATACCACGACAGCCCCAACTTGAGACTGACATAGCCTTCCAGTCCAGGACTGGATTATGGGTCTGTAACCATGGCAGCCCTAAAACAACCAAATCATGCATTTTATGTAAAACCAGGAAACGTATCACCTCGCGGTGTTCAGGAGTCATGCACATGGTAACCTGTGTCCAATACTGCGGTTTATTTGCTGCCAATGGCGTAGCATCAATACCCCTAAGAGGAATAGGATTTACTAATGGTTCAAGAGTAAAACCACAGCGCTTAGCAAATGACAGATCCATAAGACTCAGGGCAGCACCTGAATCTACAAACGCCATGACAGGATAAGACGACAGTGAGCAAATCAAAGTTACAGACAGAATAAATTTAGGTTGCAAATTACCAACGGTGACAGGACTAACAACCTTAGCTATACGTTTAGAGCATGCTGAGATAACATGTGTAGAATCACCACAGTAGTAGCACAAGCCATTCCGGCGTCTATGAATTTTCCGCTCATTTCTAGTCAGGATTCTATCACATTGCATTAAATCAGGTGTCTGTTCAGACAACACCATGAGGGAATTTGCGGTTTTTCTATCACATTGCACCGAATTAGGTGTCTGTTCAGACAACACCATGAGGGAATTTGCGGTTTTGCGTTCCCGCAACCGCCGGTCAATTTGAATAGCCAGTGCCATAGTATCATTCAGACCTGTGGGAATGGGAAAACCCACCATAACATTCTTAATGGCTTCAGAAAGGCCATTTCTAAAATTAGCGGCCAGTGCACACTCGTTCCAATGTGTCAGCACGGACCATTTCCGAAATTTTTGGCAATACACTTCAGCCTCGTCCTGCCCCTGAGACATAGCCAGCAAGGCCTTTTCTGCCTGAATCTCAAGATTGGGTTCCTCATAAAGTAAACCGAGCGCCAGAAAAAACGCATCAATATCAGCCAATGCCGGATCTCCTGGCGCCAGCGAAAAAGCCCAATCCTGAGGGTCGCCCCGTAAGAACGAAATAACAATTTTTACTTGCTGAGCAGAGTCTCCAGATGAACAGGGTCTCAGGGACAAAAACAATTTACAATTATTTATGAAATTCCTAAACTTAAACCTGTCTCCGGAAAACAGTTCAGGAATCGGTATTTTAGGTTCTGACCTAGGATTTCTGATAACATAGTCTTGTATGCCCTGCACACGAGTAGCCAGCTGGTCCACACTTGTAATCAAGGTCTGGACATTCATGTCTGCAGCAAGCATAGCCACTCTGAGGTAAAGGGGAAGAAGAAAAAAAAAACTCAGAATCTTCTTTCTTATAATCCCTCTTCTGCAATGCATTAAACATTTAATACTGGCCTGGCAAACTGTTATGACCCCAATGGCGAGGGTCTCAGAGGAACGTGGAAGTCTGCAGAATACAAAAATCCAGCTCATAGGGCAGTGGTAACTGGGTTGACCATATATCTACTCCTAACGCCAACACTAGCAGTAGCCGGGGATCATTCCTACGTTGATTCTAGATGACACGCGCCAGCCGGAGAATCTAGCTACCCCTAGTAGAGGAAAACAAAGACCTTTCTTGCCTCCAGAGAAGGGGACCCCAAAGCTGGATAGAAGCCCCCCACAAATAATAACGGTGAGGTAAGAGGAAATGACAAACACAGAAATGAACCAGGTTTAGCACAGAGAGGCCCGCTTACTGATAGCAGAATAAAGAAAGGTAACTTATATGGTCAACAAAAACCCTATCAAAATCCACACTGGAAATTCAAGAACCCCCGAACCGTCTAACGGTCCGGGGGGAGAACACCAGCCCCCTAGAGCTTCCAGCAAAGGTCAGGATATAGATTTGGAACAAGCTGGACAAAAATACAAAACCAAAACAAATAGCAAAAAGCAAAAGGCAGACTTAGCTGATATAACTGGAACCAGGATCAGTAGACAAGAGCACAGCAGACTAGCTCTGATAACTACGTTGCCAGGCATAGAACTGAAGGTCCAGGGAGCTTATATAGCAACACCCCTAACTAACGACCCAGGTGCGGATAAAAGGAATGACAGAAAAACCAGAGTCAAAAAACTAGTAACCACTAGAGGGAGCAAAAAGCAAATTCACAACACCGGTGGTTCCTTCTGTTGAGCCTCCTGCTCCTGTGTTGGTTGAGGGCGAGTTGGAGTACGTAGTGGAGAAGATCTTGGATTCTCGTCTCTCCAGACGGAGGCTTCAGTATCTGGTCAAGTGGAAGGGCTATGGTCAGGAGGATAATTCCTGGGTGGTCGCCTCTGATGTTCATGTGGCCGATTTGGTTCGTGCCTTTCACGCTGCTCATCCTGATCGCCCTGGTGGTCTTGGTGAGGGTTCGGTGACCCCTCCTTAAGGGGGGGGTACTGTTGTGAATTGAACTTTTTGGCTCCCTCTTGTGGTCACTAGCTACATGACACTTTGATTTTCTTTCCCCAGCTTGGTACCCACCTGGTTCGTTAGTCCAGGGGTGTTGCTATTTAAACTCCCTGGATTCTCAGTCTGGTGCCTGGCATCGTTGTAATCAGTTCCTTTCTGTTTGCTCCTGTCTGCTGGTCCTGGTTCTTTGCAAAATAAGCTAAGTCCTGCTTCCTTATTTTTTGGTTATTTGCATTGCTCATATTTTTGTCCAGCTTGAACTAAATGTGATTTCTGATATTGCTGGAAGCTCTAGGGGGCTGATATTCTCCCCCCGTGCCGTTAGACGGTTCGGGGGTTCTTGAATATTCAGCGTGGAAATTTTGATAGGGTTTTTGCTGACCGTATAAGTCATCTTCCTATATTCTGCTATTAGTCAGTGGGCCTCTCTTTGCTAAAACCTAGTTCATTCTTACGTTTGTCTTTTCTTCTTACCTCACCGTTATTATTTGTTGGGGGCTTGTATCCAACTTTTGGGGTCTTTTCTCTGGAGGCAAGAAAGGTCTATTGTTTCCCTTCTAGGGTTAGTTAGTTCTCCGGCTGGCGCGAGACGTCTAGAACCAACGTAGGTACGTTCCCCGGCTACTGCTATTTGTTGTGCTAGGATCAGTTATACGGTCAGCCTAGTTACCACTGCCCTATGAGCTGGTTTTTTGTGTGTGCAGACTTGGTAATAACCTCTGAGACCCTCTGCCATTGGGGTCATAACACCTAACATAACAAAACATAGGCTCATGGCAGTTTTAAATCGGTTACATGGATACACAGGCAGCATTGTGGTCAGTGGAGGAGTATTGCAAGGAGGGACCGCAGACAGGCTATCGAAGGCCCACAGACAGGCTAAAGAAGGCCTAACATAACAAAACATAGGCTCATGGCAGTTTTAAATCGGTTACATGGATACACAGGCAGCATTGTGGTCAGTGGAGGAGTATTGCAAGGAGGGACTGCAGACAGGCTAACGAAGGCCTAAAATAACAAAACATAGGCTCATGGCAGTTTTAAATCGGTTACATGGATACACAGGCAGCTTTGTGGTCAGCGGAGGAGGAGTATTGCAAGGAGGGAACGCAGACAGGCTAACGAAGGCCCGCAGACAGGCTAACGAAGGCCTAACATAACAAAACATAGGCTCATGGCAGTTTTAAATTGGTTACATGGATACACAGGCAGCATTGTGGTCAGTGGAGGAGTATTGCAAGGAGGGACCGCAGACAGGTTAACGAAGGCCTAACATAACAAAACATAGGCTCATGGCAGTTTTAAATCGGTGACATGTATACACAGGCAGCATTGTGGTCAGTGGAGGAGTATTGCAAGGAGTGTCTGACACAGTTAGTACTCCAAAAAAATAAATAGATGTTAATGTCTCGCAAAACAACAATAAATAAAAAAAGGGTGGCATGCTTAGGTACAGGGGTGGGCTCATCTGCAGAGTTTATGACAAAGTAATTTGGCAGTAAATTAGTATTTACTGGTGTCAATATAGGACACTGACCCAGACTACTTTAACTAGCATCATAGATGTCAACAAATTGGTTTTGTTTGTCAGTGCCAGGCATTGAATGATGTCAGCGCATAGACTAAACATTGGTGGAGCTGTGTGAGATAATTTTGCACGTGGTAGAGCACAGTTTGAGCTGGGGGGGGGAACTCTCTTGTGGCCGGCGGTACCGCCCCAGGGCCCCTCATGTTATAACGGTGTGTCTGACATTGGGTGCGCACCACCACCGCCAGAGACACTACATTGTACTATGAGGGACCCAGTGGCAGTGCCGTTGACCAAAAGCGGGCACACCCACCTCTTCAGACAAACAGCACTGTAACGGGTGTTTGCGCCAAGTGGCGAGACCACGGCCCCGTGGGGGGAGTTTTCCCATTGGGGGAGGTGTAAACATGTCGTATGCTGGACAAACAGCTGCTGCAAATTAAGAGATTGGAACACTCAGTAAGACCAGTCCACAAGCAAGCACTTTTTATAGGAAAGCTAGGTGTCAGCCAGGAAAGGTGGGGCAAAATAATTTGAAATCCAGGAGTGGTTCATTTTAATGAAGGTGAGATCATCCACATTTTGGGTAGCCAGACGAGTCCTTTTTTCGGTCAATATTGAACCAGCAGCACTGAATACTCTTTCTGATAGCACAATAGCTGCTGGGCAAGCAAGCTCCTGCACTGCATATTCTGCCAATTCAGGCCAGGTGTCTAATTTTGATGCCCAGTAATCAAATGGGAATGACGGTTGAGGGAGAACATCGATAAGGGATGAAAAATAGTTAGTAACCATACTGGACAAATGTTGTCTCCTGTCACTTTGAATAGATGCTGCAGTACCTGTCCTGTCTGCGGTCATTGCGAAATCACTCCACAACCTGGTCAGAAAACCCCTCTGTCCAACGCCACTTCTGATCTGTGCACCTCTAACACCTCTGCCATGTAGCCCCCTGCAGCTTGTGTGAGAACCATCACCGGCGCTGTGTGCTGGGAATGCCTGAATCAAACAGTCTACAAGAGTTGCTTGTTTGGTTGCTAATATTTGTTCCAGGTTCTCATGTGGCATAATATTTTGCAATTTGCCTTTATAGCGAGGGTCAAGGATGCAGGCCAACCAGTAATCGTCATCACTCATCATTTTAATAATGCGTGTGTCCCTTTTGAGGATACGTAAGGCATAATCTGCCATGTGGGCCAAAGTTCCAGTTGTCAAATCTGCGGTTGTGCTGGTTGAAGGGGCAGTTACAGGCACATCTACGTCACTTGTCTCCCTTAAAAAAACAGAACCCGGCCTTGCAACGCCACTAATTTCTGTTGGCCCAGGAGAAGCTTCCTCATTCAAAAAGTACTCATCCCCATCATCCTCCTCGTCCTCCTCCTCCTCTTCGCCCGCTACCGCGTCCTCTACACGGCCCTGACCAGACAATGGCTGACTGTCATCAAGGCTTTCCTCTTCCTCGGCTGCAGACGCCTGCTCCTTTATGTGCGTCAAACTTTGCATCAGCAGACGCATTAGGGGGATGCTCATGCTTATTATGGCATTGTCTGCACTAACCAGCCGTGTGCATTCCTCAAAACACTGAAGGACTTGACACAGGTCTTGTAGCTTCGACCACTGCACACCTGACAACTCCATGTCTGCCATCCAACTGCCTGCCCGTGTATGTGTATCCTCCCACAAAAACATAACAGCACGCCTCTGTTCGCACAGTCTCTGAAGCATGTGCAGTGTGGAGTTCCACCTTGTTGCAACGTCGATGATTAGGCGATGCTGGGGAAGGTTCAAAGACCGCTGATAGTTCTGCATACGGCTGGAGTGTACGGGCGAACGGCGGATATGCGAGCAAAGTCTGCGCACTTTGAGGAGCAGGTCGGGTAACCCCGGGTAACTTTTCAGGAAGCACTGCACCACCAGGTTTAAGGTGTGAGCCAGGCAAGGAATGTGTTTCAGTTGGGAAAGGGCTATGGCAGCCATGAAATTCCTTCCGTTATCACTCACTACCTTGCCTGCCTCAAGATGTACAGTGCCCAGCCATGACTGAGTTTCATTCTGCAAGAACTTGGACAGAACTTCCGCGGTGTGTCTGTTGTCGCCCAAACACTTCATTGCCATTACAGCCTGCTGACGCTTGCCACTAGCTGTCCCATAATGGCACACCTGGTGTGCAACAGTGGCAGCTGCGGATGGAGTGGATGTGCAACTGTGGTCTGTGGACGAGCTCTCGCTTCTGCAGGAGGACGAGGAAGAGGAGGAGGGGGGACGAACGCCTACAGCCAACTCTTTCCTTGACCGTGGGCTAGGCAGAACTGTCCCAATATTGCTGTCCCCTGTGGACCCTGCATCCACCACATTCACCCAGTGTGCCGTGATGGACACGTAACGTCCCTGGCCATGCCTACTGGTCCATGCATCTGTTGTCAGGTGCACCTTTGTAGTCACAGACTGCCTGAGTGCATGGACGATGCGGTCTTTAACATGCTGTTGGAGGGCTGGGATGGCTTTTCTAGAAAAGAAGTGCCGACTGGGTAGCTCGTAGCGTGGTACAGCGTAGTCCATCAGCGCTTTGAAAGCTTCACTTTCAACTAACCGGTAGGGCATCATCTCTAATGAGATTAGTCTAGCAATGGGGGTGTTCAAACCCTGTGTACGCAGATGCGAGGATGAGTACTTCCTTTTCCTAACTAGAGTCTCATGTAGGGTGAGCTGGACTGGAGAGCTGGAGATCGTGGAACTAGCGGTGGTGCCGGTGGACATGGGTGACTGAGAGAGGGTTGGAGATGGTATTCTTGCTGGTGCCCTACATGCAGTGTTTCCTACTACTAACCTGGTGATTCCCTGACTGCTTTGGCCTGGCGACGAAAGCTGCACAGATACTGCAGGTGGTGTGGGAAATGGTGGGCTTACAGGGAGGGAAGGGATGTAGCGTTGCTGACTAGCTTCATTGGTCGAGGGTGCTGCAACCTTTAGGGATGTTTGGTAGTTAGTCCAGGCTTGCAAATGCATGGTGGATAAATGTCTATGCATGCAACTTGTATTTAGACTTTTAAGATTCTGACCTCTGCTTAAGGTAGTTGAACATTTTTGACAGATGACTTTGCGCTGATCATTTGGATGTTGTTTAAAAAAATGCCAGACTGCACTCTTTCTACTATCGGATACCTTTTCAGGCATTGCAGACTGAGCTTCTTTAACCGGATGGCCACGCTGTCCTCCAACAGGTTTTTGTTTTGCCACGCGTTTTTGGCCAGATACGGGCCCGGTAGATGGAACCTGTTGTGATGTTGATGCCTGCTGCGGCTCCTCCTCCGCTTCAGAACTACTGCCGCCTGCACCCTGTTCCCCCAATGGCTGCCAATTGGGGTCAACAACTGGGTCATCTATGACCTCCTCTTCTATGTCGTGTGCAACTTCGTCTGTGTCACCGTGTAAGCCGGTGGTATAGCGTTCGTGACGGGGCACCATAGTCTCCGCTGGGTTTGATTCTGCCTCAGTACACTGCGAGGGCAATGTTCTGGTCTGAGTGAAAGGAACAGCATAGTAATCTGGCTGTGGCTGTGCATCTGTGCACTCCATGTCCGATTCAACTTCTAATGGGCATGGCCTGTTAACTGTTTCACTGTCTAACCCAGGAACGGTATGTGTAAAGAGCTCCATGGAGTAACCTGTTGTGTTGACTGACGCATCCTTCACTGTTGTTCTGGGTGAAGGACACAAGGAAGCGACTTGTTCCTGACCGGGAGCATCCACTGACGATGCAGTGCTCTGACATTTGGCACTTTCCGAGGAGGAGGCGAAAGAGCTAGAGGCAGAGTCAGCAATGAAAGCCAATACTTGTTCCTCCTGCTCCGGCTTCAAAAGTGGTTTTCCTACTCCCAGAAAAGAGAGCGTTCGAGGCCTTGTGTAGCCAGACAACGAACCTGGCTCAACATCTCGAGACTTAGGTGCTGTACTGCTTTTACCACGACCACCTGATGCTCCACCACCACTACCATCATTACCAGCTGACAATGACCGCCCATGGCCATGACCTCTTCCACTAGACTTCCTCATTGTTTGCAAAACGTAACCAAAGTAACGCTATTTGTTACTGTAAAACAACTTATAAGGTGAACTCAAACTTCTGTAGGATTTATATATACCTTTATAGGTGCCTGACACTGAAAGGAAAATCAGGCCCAATATTACACACTAGGTTTTCTGTGCCCCAATAATTTGAGACAGATGGCACACACAGGACCAGCACTCAAGCAGACTTGCCAATATTTATCTCCCACTAATTTTTTTTTTTTGAAAAGGGAGAATTTACCCCCCCCCAAAAAAAAATGGCCAAGTATTACACAGTGGTTTTCGGTGGCACACAATGAGAGACAGATGCCACACACAGCAATGTCACGGAGGCACACTTGCCAATATTTATCTCCCACTAATTTTTTTTTTTTTAAAGGGAGAATTTAGCCAAAATAAAAAAAATGGCCAAGTATCACACAGTGGTTTTCGGTGGCACACAATGAGAGACAGATGCCACACACAGCAATGGCACAGAGGCAGACTTGCCAATATTTATCTCCCACTAATTTTTTTTTTGCAAAGGGAGAATTTAGCCAAAATAAAAAAATGGCCAAGTATCACACAGTGGGTTTCGGTGGCACACAATGAGAGACAGATGCCACACACAGCAATGGCACGGAGGCAGACTTGCCAATATTTATCTCCCACTATTTTTTTTTTTGAAAAGGGAGAATTAAAAAAAAAAAAAAATGGCCAAGTATCACACAGTGGTTTTCGATGGCCCACAATGAGAGACAGATGCCACACACAGCAATGGCACGGAGGCAGACTTGCCAATATTTATCTCCCACTAATTTTTTTTTTTGAAAAGAGAGAATTTAAAACAAAAAAAAATGGCCAAGTATCACACAGTGGTTTTCGGTGGCACACAATGAGAGACAGATGCCACACACAGCAATGGCGCGGAGGCAGACTTGCCAATATTTATCTCCCACTAATTTTTTTTTTTGAAAAGGGAGAATTTAGCCAAAATAAAAAAAATGGCCAAGTATCACACAGTGGTTTTCGGTGGCACACAATGAGAGACAGATGCCACACACAGCAATGGCACAGAGGCAGACTTGCCAATATTTATCTCCCACTATTTTTTTTTTTTGAAAAGGGAGAATTAAAAAAAAAAAAAAAATGGCCAAGTATCACACAGTGGTTTTCGGTGGCCCACAATGAGAGACAGATGCCACACACAGCAATGGCACGGAGGCAGACTTGCCAATATTTATCTCCCACTAATTTTTTTTTTTTGAAAAGAGAGAATTTAAAACAAAAAAAAAATGGCCAAGTATCACACAGTGGTTTTCGGTGACACACAATGAGAGACAGATGCCACACACAGCAATGGCACGGAGGCACACTTGCCAATATTTATCTCCCACTAATTTTTTTTTTTGAAAAGGGAGAATTTAGCCCCCCCCCCAAAAAAGGCGAGGTATCACACAGTGGTTTTCGGTGGCACACAATGACAGACAGATGCCACACACAGCAATGGCATGGAGGCAGACTTGCCAATATTTATCTCCCTCTAATTTTTTTTTTTGAAAAGGGAGAATTTAGCCAAAATAAAAAAAATGGCCAAGTATCACACAGTGGTTTTCGGTGGCACACAATGAGAGACAGATGCCACACACAGCAATGGCACGGAGGCAGACTTGCCAATATTTATCTCCCACTATTTTTTTGTTTTGAAAAGGGAGAATTTATAAAAATAAAAAAAATGGCCAAGTATCACACAGTGGTTTTCGGTGGCACACAATGAGAGACAGATGCCACACACAGCAATGGCACGGAGGCAGACTTGCCAATATTTATCTTCCACTAATTTTTTTTTTGAAAAGGGAGAATTTAGCCCCCCCAAAAAAGGCCAAGTATCACACAGTGGTTTTCGGTGGCACACAATGAGAGACAGATGCCACACACAGCAATGGCACGGTGGCAGACTTGCCAATATTTATCTCCCACTAATTTTTTTTTTGAAAAGGGATAATTTAAAACAAAAAAAAAAATGGCCAAGTATCACACAGTGGTTTTCGGTGGCACACAATGAGAGACAGATGCCACACACAGCAATGGCACGGAGGCAGACTTGCCAATATTTATCTCCCACTAATTTTTTTTTTTGAAAAGGGAGAATTTAGCCCCCCCCCAAAAAAAGGCCAAGTATCACACAGTGGTTTTCGGTGGCACACAATGACAGACAGATGCCACACACAGCAAAGGCATGGAGGCAGACTTGCCAATATTTATCTCCCTCTAATTTTTTTTTTGAAAAGGGAGAATTTAGCCAAAATAAAAAAAATGGCCAAGTATCACACAGTGGTTTTCGGTGGCACACAATGAGAGACAGATGCCACACACAGCAATGGCACGGAGGCAGACTTGCCAATATTAATCTCCCACTAATTTTTTGTTTTGAAAAGGGAGAATTTATAAAAATAAAAAAATGGCCAAGTATCACACAGTGGTTTTCGGTGGCACACAATGAGAGACAGATGCCACACACAGCAATGGCACGGAGGCAGACTTGCTAATATTTATCTCCAACTAATTTTTTTTTGAAAAGGGAGAATTTAGCCAAAATAAAAAAAATGGCCAAGTATCACACAGTGGTTTTCGGTGGCACACAATGAGAGACAGATGCCACACACAGCAATGGCACGGAGGCAGACTTGCCAATATTTATCTCCCACTAATTTTTTTTTTGAAAAGGGAGAATTTAGCCCCCCCCCAAAAAAAAGGCCAAGTATCACACAGTGGTTTTCGGTGGCACACAATGAGAGACAGATGCCACACAGAGCAATGGCACGGAGGCAGACTTGCCAATATTTATCTCCCACTAATTTTTTTTTGAAAAGGGAGAATTTAGCCAAAATAAAAAAAAATGGCCAAGTATCACACAGTGGTTTTCGGTGGCACACAATGAGAGACAGATGCCACACACAGCAATGGCACGGAGGCAGACTTGCCAATATTTATCTCCCACTATTTTTTTGTTTTGAAAAGGGAGAATTTATAAAAATAAAAAAATGGCCAAGTATCACACAGTGGTTTTCGGTGGCACACAATGAGAGACAGATGCCACACACAGCAATGGCACGGAGGCAGACTTGCCAATATTTATCTCCCACTATTTTTTTGTTTTGAAAAGGGAGAATTTATAAAAATAAAAAAAATGGCCAAGTATCACACAGTGGTTTTCGGTGGCACACAATGAGAGACAGATGCCACACACAGCAATGGCACGGAGGCAGACTTGCCAATATTTATCTCCCACTAATTTTTTTTTTTGAAAAGGGAGAATTTATAAAAATAAAAAAAATTGCCAAGTATCACACAGTGGTTTTCGGTGGCACACAATGAGAGACAGATGCCACACACAGCAATGGCACGGAGGCAGACTTGCCAATATTTATCTCCCACTAATTTTTTTTTTGAAAAGGTAGAATTTAGCCAAAATAAAAAAAATGGCCAAGTATCACACAGTGGTTTTCGGTGGCACACAATGAAAGACAGATGCCACACACAGCAATGGCACGGAGGCAGACTTGCCAATATTTATCTCCCACTAATTTTTTTTTTTGCAAAGGGAGAATTTATAAAAAAAAAAAATGGCCAAGTATCACACAGTGGTTTTTGGTGGCACACAATGAGAGACAGATGCCACACACAGCAATGGCACGGAGGCAGACTTGCCAATATTTATCTACCACTAATTTTTTTTTTGCAAAGGGAGAATTTAGCCCCCAAAAAAAGGCCAAGTATCACACAGTGGTTTTCGGTGGCACACAATGAGAGACAGATGCCACACACAGCAATGGCATGGAGGCAGACTTGCCAATATTTATCACCCACTAATTATTTTTTTTGAAAAGGGAGAATTTAAAACAAAAAAAAAATGGCCAAGTATCACACAGTGGTTTTCGGTGGCACACAATGAGAGACAGATGCCACACACAGCAATGGCACGGATGCAGACTTGCCAATATTTATCTCCCACTAATTTTTTTTTTTGAAAAGGGAGAATTTAGCCCCACCCAAAAAAAGGCCAAGTATCACACAGTGGTTTTCGGTGGCACACAATGACAGACAGATGCCACACACAGCAATGGCACGGAGGCAGAGTTGCCAATATTTATCTCCCTCTAACTTTTTTTTTGAAAAGGGAGAATTTAGCCAAAATAAAAAAAATGGCCAAGTATCACACAGTGGTTTTCGGTGGCACACAATGAGAGACAGATGCCACACACAGCAATGGCACGGAGGCAGACTTGCCAATATTAATCTCCCACTAATTTTTTGTTTTGAAAAGGGAGAATTTATAAAAATAAAAAAATGGCCAAGTATCACACAGTGGTTTTCGGTGGCACACAATGAGAGACAGATGCCACACACAGCAATGGCACGGAGGCAGACTTGCCAATATTTATCTCCAACTAATTTTTTTTTGAAAAGGGAGAATTTAGCCAAAATAAAAAAAATGGCCAAGTATCACACAGTGGTTTTCGGTGGCACACAATGAGAGACAGATGCCACACACAGCAATGGCACGGAGGCAGACTTGCCAATATTTATCTCCCACTAATTTTTTTTTTGAAATGGGAGAATTTAGCCCCCCCCCAAAAAAAAGGCCAAGTATCACACAGTGGTTTTCGGTGGCACACAATGAGAGACAGATGCCACACAGAGCAATGGCACGGAGGCAGACTTGCCAATATTTATCTCCCACTAATTTTTTTTTGAAAAGGGAGAATTTAGCCAAAATAAAAAAAAATGGCCAAGTATCACACAGTGGTTTTCGGTGGCACACAATGAGAGACAGATGCCACACACAGCAATGGCACGGAGGCAGACTTGCCAATATTTATCTCCCACTATTTTTTTGTTTTGAAAAGGGAGAATTTATAAAAATAAAAAAATGGCCAAGTATCACACAGTGGTTTTCGGTGGCACACAATGAGAGACAGATGCCACACACAGCAATGGCACGGAGGCAGACTTGCCAATATTTATCTCCCACTATTTTTTTGTTTTGAAAAGGGAGAATTTATAAAAATAAAAAAAATGGCCAAGTATCACACAGTGGTTTTCGGTGGCACACAATGAGAGACAGATGCCACACACAGCAATGGCACGGAGGCAGACTTGCCAATATTTATCTCCCACTAATTTTTTTTTTGAAAAGGGAGAATTTAGCCCCCCCCCAAAAAAAGGCCAAGTATCACACAGTGGTTTTCGGTGGCACACAATGAGAGACAGATGCCACACAGAGCAATGGCACGGAGGCAGACTTGCCAATATTTATCTCCCACTAATTTTTTTTTGAAAAGGGAGAATTTAGCCAAAATAAAAAAAAATGGCCAAGTATCACACAGTGGTTTTCGGTGGCACACAATGAGAGACAGATGCCACACACAGCAATGGCACGGAGGCAGACTTGCCAATATTTATCTCCCACTATTTTTTTGTTTTGAAAAGGGAGAATTTATAAAAATAAAAAAATGGCCAAGTATCACACAGTGGTTTTCGGTGGCACACAATGAGAGACAGATGCCACACACAGCAATGGCACGGAGGCAGACTTGCCAATATTTATCTCCCACTATTTTTTTGTTTTGAAAAGGGAGAATTTATAAAAATAAAAAAAATGGCCAAGTATCACACAGTGGTTTTCGGTGGCACACAATGAGAGACAGATGCCACACACAGCAATGGCACGGAGGCAGACTTGCCAATATTTATCTCCCACTAATTTTTTTTTTTGAAAAGGGAGAATTTATAAAAATAAAAAAAATGGCCAAGTATCACACAGTGGTTTTCGGTGGCACACAATGAGAGACAGATGCCACACACAGCAATGGCACGGAGGCAGACTTGCCAATATTTATCTCCCACTAATTTTTTTTTTGAAAAGGTAGAATTTAGCCAAAATAAAAAAAATGGCCAAGTATCACACAGTGGTTTTCGGTGGCACACAATGAGAGACAGATGCCACACACAGCAATGGCACGGAGGCAGACTTGCCAATATTTATCTACCACTAATTTTTTTTTTGCAAAGGGAGAATTTAGCCCCAAAAAAAAGGCCAAGTATCACACAGTGGTTTTCGGTGGCACACAATGAGAGACAGATGCCACACACAGCAATGGCATGGAGGCAGACTTGCCAATATTTATCACCCACTAATTATTTTTTTTGAAAAGGGAGAATTTAAAACAAAAAAAAAATGGCCAAGTATCACACAGTGGTTTTCGGTGGCACACAATGAGAGACAGATGCCACACACAGCAATGGCACGGATGCAGACTTGCCAATATTTATCTCCCACTAATTTTTTTTTTTGAAAAGGGAGAATTTAGCCCCACCCAAAAAAAGGCCAAGTATCACACAGTGGTTTTCGGTGGCACACAATGACAGACAGATGCCACACACAGCAATGGCACGGAGGCAGAGTTGCCAATATTTATCTCCCTCTAACTTTTTTTTTGAAAAGGGAGAATTTAGCCAAAATAAAAAAAATGGCCAAGTATCACACAGTGGTTTTCGGTGGCACACAATGAGAGACAGATGCCACACACAGCAATGGCATGGAGGCAGACTTGCCAATATTTATCTAACCACTATTTTTTTGTTTTGAAAAGGGAGAATTTATAAAAATAAAAAAAATGGCCAAGTATCACACAGTGGTTTTCGGTGGCACACAATGAGAGACAGATGCCACACACAGCAATGGCACGGAGGCAGACTTGCCAATATTTATCTCCCACTAATTTTTTTTTTTGAAAAGGGAGAATTTAGCCAAAATAAAAAAAATGGCCAAGTATCACACAGTGGTTTTCGGTGGCACACAATGAGAGACAGATGCCACACACAGCAATGGCACGGAGGCAGATTTGCAATGTTTATCTCCCACTAATTTTTTTTTTGAAAAGGGAGAATTTAGCCCCCCCCCAAAAAAAGGCCAAGTATCACACAGTGGTTTTTGGTGGCACACAATGAGAGACAGATGCCACACACAGCAATGGCACGGATGCAGACTTGCCAATATTTATCTCCCACTAATTTTTTTTTTGAAAAGGGAGAATTTAGCCAAAATAAAAAAAATGGCCAAGTATCACACAGTGGTTTTCGGTGGCACACAATGAGAGACAGATGCCACACACAGCAATGGCACAGAGGCAGACTTGCCAATATTTATCTCCCACTATTTTTTTGTTTTGAAAAGGGAGAATTTATAAAAATAAAAAATGGCCAAGTATCACACAGTGGTTTTCGGTGGCACACAATGAGAGACAGATGCCACACACAGCAATGGCACGGAGGCAGACTTGCCAATATTTATCTCCCACTAATTTTTTTTTTGAAAAGGGAGAATCTAGCCAAAATAAAAAAATGGCCAAGTATCACACAGTGGTTTTCGGTGGCACACAATGAGAGACAGATGCCACACACAGCAATGGCACGGAGGCAGACTATATTTATCTCCCACTATTTTTTTTTTTTGAAAAGGGAGAATGTATAAAAATAAAAAAAATGACCAAGTATCACACAGTGGTTTTCGGTGGCACACAATGAGAGACAGATGCCACACACAGCAATGGCACGGAGGCAGACTTGCCAATATTTATCTCCCACTATTTTTTTTTGAAAAGTGAGAATTTATAAAAATAAAAAAATGGCCAAGCATCACACAGTGGTTTTCGGTGGCACACAATGAGAGACAGATGCCACACACAGCAATGGCACGGAGGCAGACTTGCCAATATTTATCTCCCACTAATTTTTTTTTTGAAAAGGTAGAATTTAGCCAAAATAAAAAAAATGGCCAAGTATCACACAGTGGTTTTCGGTGGCACACAATGAAAGACAGATGCCACACACAGCAATGGCACGGAGGCAGACTTGCCAATATTTATCTCCCACTAATTTTTTTTTTGCAAAGGGAGAATTTATAAAAAAAAAAAAATGGCCAAGTATCACACAGTGGTTTTTGGTGGCACACAATGAGAGACAGATGCCACACACAGCAATGGCACGGAGGCAGACTTGCCAATATTTATCTCCCACTAATTTTTTTTTTGCAAAGGGAGAATTTAGCCCAAAAAAAAAGGCCAAGTATCACACAGTGGTTTTCGGTGGCACACAATGAGAGACAGATGCCACACACAGCAATGGCATGGAGGCAGACTTGCCAATATTTATCACCCACTAATTTTTTTTTTTGAAAAGGGAGAATTTAAAACAAAAAAAAAATGGCCAAGTATCACACAGTGGTTTTCGGTGGCACACAATGAGAGACAGATGCCACACACAGCAATGGCACGGA
Organism: Ranitomeya variabilis; assembly: GCF_051348905.1. NCBI lineage: Eukaryota > Metazoa > Chordata > Amphibia > Anura > Dendrobatidae > Ranitomeya > Ranitomeya variabilis. Next base: position 51,269,344 of record NC_135235.1, on the reverse strand, counting down.
GGCAGACTTGCCAATATTTATCTCCCACTAATTTTTTTTTTTGAAAAGGGAGAATTTAGCCAAAATAAAAAAAATGGCCAAGTATCACACAGTGGTTTTCGGTGGCACACAATGAGAGACAGATGCCACACACAGCAATGGCACGGAGGCAGATTTGCAATATTTATCTCCCACTAATTTTTTTTTTGAAAAGGGAGAATTTAGCCCCCCCCCAAAAAAGGCCAAGTATCACACAGTGGTTTTTGGTGGCACACAATGAGAGACAGATGCCACACACAGCAATGGCACGGAGGCAGACTTGCCAATATTTATCTCCCACTAATTTTTTTTTTGAAAAGGGAGAATTTAGCCAAAATAAAAAAAATGGCCAAGTATCACACAGTGGTTTTCGGTGGCACACAATGAGAGACAGATGCCACACACAGCAATGGCACGGAGGCAGACTTGCCAATATTTATCTCCCACTATTTTTTTGTTTTGAAAAGGGAGAATTTATAAAAATAAAAAAAATGGCCAAGTATCACACAGTGGTTTTCGGTGGCACACAATGAGAGACAGATGCCACACACAGCAATGGCACGGAGGCAGACTTGCCAATATTTATCTCCCACTATTTTTTTTTTTTTGAAAAGGGAGAATTTATAAAAATAAAAAAAATGGCCAAGTATCACACAGTGGTTTTCGGTGGCACACAATGAGAGACAGATGCCACACACAGCAATGGCACGGAGGCAGACTTGCCAATATTTATCTCCCACTAATTTTTTTTTTGAAAAGGTAGAATTTAGCCAAAATAAAAAAAATGACCAAGTATCACATAGTGGTTTTCGGTGGCACACAATGAAAGACAGATGCCACACACAGCAATGGCACGGAGGCAGACTTGCCAATATTTATCTCCCACTAATTTTTTTTTTTGCAAAGGGAGAATTTATAAAAAAAAAAAAAAAATGGCCAAGTATCACACAGTGGTTTTCGGTGGCACACAATGAGAGACAGATGCCACACACAGCAATGGCACGGAGGCAGACTTGCCAATATTTATCTCCCACTAATTTTTTTTTTGAAAAGGGAGAATCTAGCCAAAATAAAAAAATGGCCAAGTATCACACAGTGGTTTTCGGTGGCACACAATGAGAGACAGATGCCACACACAGCAATGGCACGGAGGCAGACTATATTTATCTCCCACTATTTTTTTTTTTGAAAAGGGAGAATGTATAAAAATAAAAAAAAATGACCAAGTATCACACAGTGGTTTTCGGTGGCACACAATGAGAGACAGATGCCACACACAGCAATGGCACGGAGGCAGACTTGCCAATATTTATCTCCCACTAATTTTTTTTTTTGCTAAGGGAGAATTTATAAAAAAAAAATAAATGGCCAAGTATCACACAGTGGTTTTTGGTGGCACACAATGAGAGACAGATGCCACACACAGCAATGGCACGGAGGCAGACTTGCCAATATTTATCTCCCACTATTTTTTTTTGAAAAGTGAGAATTTATAAAAATAAAAAAATGGCCAAGCATCACACAGTGGTTTTCGGTGGCACACAATGAGAGACAGATGCCACACACAGCAATGGCACGGATGCAGACTTGCCAATATTTATCTCCCACTAATTTTTTTTTTGAAAAGGTAGAATTTAGCCAAAATAAAAAAAATGGCCAAGTATCACACAGTGGTTTTCGGTGGCACACAATGAGAGACAGATGCCACACACAGCAATGGCACGGAGGCAGACTTGCCAATATTTATCTCCCACTATTTTTTTGTTTTGAAAAGGGAGAATTTATAAAAATAAAAAAAATGGCCAAGTATCACACAGTGGTTTTCGGTGGCACACAATGAGAGACAGATGCCACACACAGCAATGGCACGGAGGCAGACTTGCCAATATTTATCTCCCACTAATTTTTTTTTTTGAAAAGGGAGAATTTATAAAAATAAAAAAAATGGCCAAGTATCACACAGTGGTTTTCGGTGGCACACAATGAGAGACAGATGCCACACACAGCAATGGCACGGAGGCAGACTTGCCAATATTTATCTCCCACTATTTTTTTGTTTTGAAAAGGGAGAATTTATAAAAATAAAAAAAATGGCCAAGTATCACACAGTGGTTTTCGGTGGCACACAATGAGAGACAGATGCCACACACAGCAATGGCACGGAGGCAGACTTGCCAATATTTATCTCCCACTATTTTTTTTTTTTTGAAAAGGGAGAATTTATAAAAATAAAAAAAATGGCCAAGTATCACACAGTGGTTTTCGGTGGCACACAATGAGAGACAGATGCCACACACAGCAATGGCACGGAGGCAGACTTGCCAATATTTATCTCCCACTAATTTTTTTTTTGAAAAGGTAGAATTTAGCCAAAATAAAAAAAATGACCAAGTATCACATAGTGGTTTTCGGTGGCACACAATGAAAGACAGATGCCACACACAGCAATGGCACGGAGGCAGACTTGCCAATATTTATCTCCCACTAATTTTTTTTTTTGCAAAGGGAGAATTTATAAAAAAAAAAAAAAAATGGCCAAGTATCACACAGTGGTTTTCGGTGGCACACAATGAGAGACAGATGCCACACACAGCAATGGCACGGAGGCAGACTTGCCAATATTTATCTCCCACTAATTTTTTTTTTGAAAAGGGAGAATCTAGCCAAAATAAAAAAATGGCCAAGTATCACACAGTGGTTTTCGGTGGCACACAATGAGAGACAGATGCCACACACAGCAATGGCACGGAGGCAGACTATATTTATCTCCCACTATTTTTTTTTTTTGAAAAGGGAGAATGTATAAAAATAAAAAAAATGACCAAGTATCACACAGTGGTTTTCGGTGGCACACAATGAGAGACAGATGCCACACACAGCAATGGCACGGAGGCAGACTTGCCAATATTTATCTCCCACTAATTTTTTTTTTTGCTAAGGGAGAATTTATAAAAAAAAAATAAATGGCCAAGTATCACACAGTGGTTTTTGGTGGCACACAATGAGAGACAGATGCCACACACAGCAATGGCACGGAGGCAGACTTGCCAATATTTATCTCCCACTATTTTTTTTTGAAAAGTGAGAATTTATAAAAATAAAAAAATGGCCAAGCATCACACAGTGGTTTTCGGTGGCACACAATGAGAGACAGATGCCACACACAGCAATGGCACGGATGCAGACTTGCCAATATTTATCTCCCACTAATTTTTTTTTTGAAAAGGTAGAATTTAGCCAAAATAAAAAAAATGGCCAAGTATCACACAGTGGTTTTCGGTGGCACACAATGAGAGACAGATGCCACACACAGCAATGGCACGGAGGCAGACTTGCCAATATTTATCTCCCACTATTTTTTTGTTTTGAAAAGGGAGAATTTATAAAAATAAAAAAAATGGCCAAGTATCACACAGTGGTTTTCGGTGGCACACAATGAGAGACAGATGCCACACACAGCAATGGCACGGAGGCAGACTTGCCAATATTTATCTCCCACTAATTTTTTTTTTTGAAAAGGGAGAATTTATAAAAATAAAAAAAATGGCCAAGTATCACACAGTGGTTTTCGGTGGCACACAATGAGAGACAGATGCCACACACAGCAATGGCACGGAGGCAGACTTGCCAATATTTATCTCCCACTAATTTTTTTTTTGAAAAGGTAGAATTTAGCCAAAATAAAAAAAATGGCCAAGTATCACACAGTGGTTTTCGGTGGCACACAATGAAAGACAGATGCCACACACAGCAATGGCACGGAGGCAGACTTGCCAATATTTATCTCCCACTAATTTTTTTTTTTGCAAAGGGAGAATTTATAAAAAAAAAAAAATGGCCAAGTATCACACAGTGGTTTTTGGTGGCACACAATGAGAGACAGATGCCACACACAGCAATGGCACGGAGGCAGACTTGCCAATATTTATCTCCCACTAATTTTTTTTTTGCAAAGGGAGAATTTAGCCCAAAAAAAAAGGCCAAGTATCACACAGTGGTTTTCGGTGGCACACAATGAGAGACAGATGCCACACACAGCAATGGCATGGAGGCAGACTTGCCAATATTTATCACCCACTAATTTTTTTTTTTGAAAAGGGAGAATTTAAAACAAAAAAAAAATGGCCAAGTATCACACAGTGGTTTTCGGTGGCACACAATGAGAGACAGATGCCACACACAGCAATGGCACGGATGCAGACTTGCCAATATTTATCTCCCACTAATTTTTTTTTTTGAAAAGGGAGAATTTAGCCCCACCCAAAAAAAGGCCAAGTATCACACAGTGGTTTTCGGTGGCACACAATGACAGACAGATGCCACACACAGCAATGGCACGGAGGCAGAGTTGCCAATATTTATCTCCCTCTAATTTTTTTTTTGAAAAGGGAGAATTTAGCCAAAATAAAAAAAATGGCCAAGTATCACACAGTGGTTTTCGGTGGCACACAATGAGAGACAGATGCCACACACAGCAATGGCATGGAGGCAGACTTGCCAATATTTATCTAACCACTATTTTTTTGTTTTGAAAAGGGAGAATTTATAAAAATAAAAAAAATGGCCAAGTATCACACAGTGGTTTTCGGTGGCACACAATGAGAGACAGATGCCACACACAGCAATGGCACGGAGGCAGACTTGCCAATATTTATCTCCCACTAATTTTTTTTTGAAAAGGGAGAATTTAGCCAAAATAAAAAAAATGGCCAAGTATCACACAGTGGTTTTCGGTGGCACACAATGAGAGACAGATGCCACACACAGCAATGGCACGGAGGCAGACTTGCCAATATTTATCTCCCACTATTTTTTTGTTTTGAAAAGGGAGAATTTATAAAAATAAAAAAATGGCCAAGTATCACACAGTGGTTTTCGGTGGCACACAATGAGAGACAGATGCCACACACAGCAATGGCACGGTGGCAGACTTGCCAATATTTATCTCCGACTAATTTTTTTTTTGAAAAGGGATAATTTAAAACAAAAAAAAAAATGGCCAAGTATCACACAGTGGTTTTCGGTGGCACACAATGAGAGACAGATGCCACACACAGCAATGGCACGGAGGCAGACTTGCCAATATTTATCTCCCACTAATTTTTTTTTTTGAAAGGGGAGAATTTAGCCCCCCCCCAAAAAAAGGCCAAGTATCACACAGTGGTTTTCGGTGGCACACAATGACAGACAGATGCCACACACAGCAAAGGCATGGAGGCAGACTTGCCAATATTTATCTCCCTCTAATTTTTTTTTGAAAAGGGAGAATTTAGCCAAAATAAAAAAAATGGCCAAGTATCACACAGTGGTTTTCGGTGGCACACAATGAGAGACAGATGCCACACACAGCAATGGCACGGAGGCAGACTTGCCAATATTAATCTCCCACTATTTTTTTGTTTTGAAAAGGGAGAATTTATAAAAATAAAAAAATGGCCAAGTATCACACAGTGGTTTTCGGTGGCACACAATGAGAGACAGATGCCACACACAGCAATGGCACGGAGGCAGATTTGCAATATTTATCTCCCACTAATTTTTTTTTTGAAAAGGGAGAATTTAGCCCCCCCCCAAAAAAAGGCCAAGTATCACACAGTGGTTTTTGGTGGCACACAATGAGAGACAGATGCCACACACAGCAATGGCACGGAGGCAGACTTGCCAATATTTATCTCCCACTAATTTTTTTTTTGAAAAGGGAGAATTTAGCCAAAATAAAAAAAATGGCCAAGTATCACACAGTGGTTTTCGGTGGCACACAAAGAGAGACAGATGCCACACACAGCAATGGCACAGAGGCAGACTTGCCAATATTTATCTCCCACTATTTTTTTGTTTTGAAAAGGGAGAATTTATAAAAATAAAAAATGGCCAAGTATCACACAGTGGTTTTCGGTGGCACACAATGAGAGACAGATGCCACACACAGCAATGGCACAGAGGCAGGCTTGCCAATATTTATCTCCCACTATTTTTTTTTTTTGAAAAGGGAGAATTTATAAAAATAAAAAATGGCCAAGTATCACACAGTGGTTTTCGGTGGCACACAATGAGAGACAGATGCCACACACAGCAATGGCACGGAGGCAGACTTGCCAATATTTATCTCCCACTATTTTTTTGTTTTGAAAAGGGAGAATTTATAAAAATAAAAAAAATGGCCAAGTATCACACAGTGGTTTTCGGTGGCACACAATGAGAGACAGATGCCACACACAGCAATGGCACGGAGGCAGACTTGCCAATATTTATCTCCCACTATTTTTTTTTTTTGAAAAGGGAGAATTTATAAAAATAAAAAAAATGGCCAAGTATCACACAGTGGTTTTCGGTGGCACACAATGAGAGACAGATGCCACACACAGCAATGGCACGGAGGCAGACTTGCCAATATTTATCTCCCACTAATTTTTTTTTTGAAAAGGGATAATTTAAAACAAAAAAAAAAATGGCCAAGTATCACACAGTGGTTTTCGGTGGCACACAATGAGAGACAGATGCCACACACAGCAATGGCACGGAGGCAGACTTGCCAATATTTATCTCCCACTAATTTTTTTTTTTGAAAAGGGAGAATTTAGCCCCCCCCAAAAAAAAGGCCAAGTATCACACAGTGGTTTTCGGTGGCACACAATGACAGACAGATGCCACACACAGCAAAGGCATGGAGGCAGACTTGCCAATATTTATCTCCCTCTAATTTTTTTTTGAAAAGGGAGAATTTAGCCAAAATAAAAAAAATGGCCAAGTATCACACAGTGGTTTTCGGTGGCACACAATGAGAGACAGATGCCACACACAGCAATGGCACGGAGGCAGACTTGCCAATATTAATCTCCCACTATTTTTTTGTTTTGAAAAGGGAGAATTTATAAAAATAAAAAAATGGCCAAGTATCACACAGTGGTTTTCGGTGGCACACAATGAGAGACAGATGCCACACACAGCAATGGCACGGAGGCAGACTTGCCAATATTTATCTCCAACTAATTTTTTTTTTTGAAAAGGGAGAATTTAGCCAAAATAAAAAAAATGGCCAAGTATCACACAGTGGTTTTCGGTGGCACACAATGAGAGACAGATGCCACACACAGCAATGGCACGGAGGCAGACTTGCCAATATTTATCTCCCACTAATTTTTTTTTTGAAAAGGGAGAATTTAGCCCCCCCCCCAAAAAAAAGGCCAAGTATCACACAGTGGTTTTCGGTGGCACACAATGAGAGACAGATGCCACACACAGCAATGGCACGGAGGCAGACTTGCCAATATTTATCTCCCACTAATTTTTTTTTGAAAAGGGAGAATTTAGCCAAAATAAAAAAAAATGGCCAAGTATCACACAGTGGTTTTCGGTGGCACACAATGAGAGACAGATGCCACACACAGCAATGGCACGGAGGCAGACTTGCCAATATTTATCTCCCACTAATTTTTTTGTTTTGAAAAGGGAGAATTTATAAAAATAAAAAAATGGCCAAGTATCACACAGTGGTTTTCGGTGGCACACAATGAGAGACAGATGCCACACACAGCAATGGCACGGAGGCAGACTTGCCAATATTTATCTCCCACTATTTTTTTGTTTTGAAAAGGGAGAATTTATAAAAATAAAAAAAATGGCCAAGTATCACACAGTGGTTTTCGGTGGCACACAATGAGAGACAGATGCCACACACAGCAATGGCACAGAGGCAGACTTGCCAATATTTATCTCCCACTAATTTTTTTTTTTGAAAAGGGAGAATTTATAAAAATAAAAAAATTGGCCAAGTATCACACAGTGGTTTTCGGTGGCACACAATGAGAGACAGATGCCACACACAGCAATGGCACGGAGGCAGACTTGCCAATATTTATCTCCCACTAATTTTTTTTTTTGAAAAGGGAGAATTTAGCCCCACCCAAAAAAAGGCCAAGTATCACACAGTGGTTTTCGGTGACACACAATGACAGACAGATGCCACACACAGCAATGGCACGGAGGCAGAGTTGCCAATATTTATCTCCCTCTAATTTTTTTTTTGAAAAGGGAGAATTTAGCCAAAATAAAAAAATGGCCAAGTATCACACAGTGGTTTTCGGTGGCACACAATGAGAGACAGATGCCACACACAGCAATGGCATGGAGGCAGACTTGCCAATATTTATCTAACCACTATTTTTTTGTTTTGAAAAGGGAGAATTTATAAAAATAAAAAAAATGGCCAAGTATCACACAGTGGTTTTCGGTGGCACACAATGAGAGACAGATGCCACACACAGCAATGGCACGGAGGCAGACTTGCCAATATTTATCTCCCACTAATTTTTTTTTTGAAAAGGTAGAATTTAGCCAAAATAAAAAAAATGGCCAAGTATCACACAGTGGTTTTCGGTGGCACACAATGAAAGACAGATGCCACACACAGCAATGGCACGGAGGCAGACTTGCCAATATTTATCTCCCACTAATTTTTTTTTTTGCAAATGGAGAATTTATAAAAAAGAAAAATGGCCAAGTATCACACAGTGGTTTTTGGTGGCACACAATGAGAGACAGATGCCACACACAGCAATGGCACGGAGGCAGACTTGCCAATATTTATCTCCCACTAATTTTTTTTTTGCAAAGGGAGAATTTAGCCCAAAAAACAAGGCCAAGTATCACACAGTGGTTTTCGGTGGCACACAATGAGAGACAGATGCCACACACAGCAATGGCATGGAGGCAGACTTGCCAATATTTATCACCCACTAATTATTTTTTTTGAAAAGGGAGAATTTAAAACAAAAAAAAAATGGCCAAGTATCACACAGTGGTTTTCGGTGGCACACAATGAGAGACAGATGCCACACACAGCAATGGCACGGATGCAGACTTGCCAATATTTATCTCCCACTAATTTTTTTTTTTGAAAAGGGAGAATTTAGCCCCACCCAAAAAAAGGCCAAGTATCACACAGTGGTTTTCGGTGACACACAATGACAGACAGATGCCACACACAGCAATGGCACGGAGGCAGAGTTGCCAATATTTATCTCCCTCTAATTTTTTTTTTGAAAAGGGAGAATTTAGCCAAAATAAAAAAATGGCCAAGTATCACACAGTGGTTTTCGGTGGCACACAATGAGAGACAGATGCCACACACAGCAATGGCATGGAGGCAGACTTGCCAATATTTATCTAACCACTATTTTTTTGTTTTGAAAAGGGAGAATTTATAAAAATAAAAAAAATGGCCAAGTATCACACAGTGGTTTTCGGTGGCACACAATGAGAGACAGATGCCACACACAGCAATGGCACGGAGGCAGACTTGCCAATATTTATCTCCCACTAATTTTTTTTTTGAAAAGGGAGAATTTAGCCAAAATAAAAAAAATGGCCAAGTATCACACAGTGGTTTTCGGTGGCACACAATGAGAGACAGATGCCACACACAGCAATGGCACGGAGGCAGATTTGCAATATTTATCTCCCACTAATTTTTTTTTTGAAAAGGGAGAATTTAGCCCCCCCCAAAAAAAAGGCCAAGTATCACACAGTGGTTTTTGGTGGCACACAATGAGAGACAGATGCCACACACAGCAATGGCACGGAGGCAGACTTGCCAATATTTATCTCCCACTAATTTTTTTTTTGAAAAGGGAGAATTTAGCCAAAATAAAAAAAATGGCCAAGTATCACACAGTGGTTTTCGGTGGCACACAATGAGAGACAGATGCCACACACAGCAATGGCACAGAGGCAGACTTGCCAATATTTATCTCCCACTATTTTTTTGTTTTGAAAAGGGAGAATTTATAAAAATAAAAAATGGCCAAGTATCACACAGTGGTTTTCGGTGGCACACAATGAGAGACAGATGCCACACACAGCAATGACACAGAGGCAGGCTTGCCAATATTTATCTCCCACTATTTTTTTTTTTTGAAAAGGGAGAATTTATAAAAATAAAAAATGGCCAAGTATCACACAGTGGTTTTCGGTGGCACACAATGAGAGACAGATGCCACACACAGCAATGGCACGGAGGCAGACTTGCCAATATTTATCTCCCACTATTTTTTTGTTTTGAAAAGGGAGAATTTATAAAAATAAAAAAAATGGCCAAGTATCACACAGTGGTTTTCGGTGGCACACAATGAGAGACAGATGCCACACACAGCAATGGCACGGAGGCAGACTTGCCAATATTTATCTCCCACTATTTTTTTTTTTTGAAAAGGGAGAATTTATAAAAATAAAAAAAATGGCCAAGTATCACACAGTGGTTTTCGGTGGCACACAATGAGAGACAGATGCCACACACAGCAATGGCACGGAGGCAGACTTGCCAATATTTATCTCCCACTAATTTTTTTTTTGAAAAGGGATAATTTAAAACAAAAAAAAAAATGGCCAAGTATCACACAGTGGTTTTCGGTGGCACACAATGAGAGACAGATGCCACACACAGCAATGGCACGGAGGCAGACTTGCCAATATTTATCTCCCACTAATTTTTTTTTTTGAAAAGGGAGAATTTAGCCCCCCCAAAAAAAAGGCCAAGTATCACACAGTGGTTTTCGGTGGCACACAATGACAGACAGATGCCACACACAGCAAAGGCATGGAGGCAGACTTGCCAATATTTATCTCCCTCTAATTTTTTTTTGAAAAGGGAGAATTTAGCCAAAATAAAAAAAATGGCCAAGTATCACACAGTGGTTTTCGGTGGCACACAATGAGAGACAGATGCCACACACAGCAATGGCACGGAGGCAGACTTGCCAATATTAATCTCCCACTATTTTTTTGTTTTGAAAAGGGAGAATTTATAAAAATAAAAAAATGGCCAAGTATCACACAGTGGTTTTCGGTGGCACACAATGAGAGACAGATGCCACACACAGCAATGGCACGGAGGCAGACTTGCCAATATTTATCTCCAACTAATTTTTTTTTTTGAAAAGGGAGAATTTAGCCAAAATAAAAAAAATGGCCAAGTATCACACAGTGGTTTTCGGTGGCACACAATGAGAGACAGATGCCACACACAGCAATGGCACGGAGGCAGACTTGCCAATATTTATCTCCCACTAATTTTTTTTTTGAAAAGGGAGAATTTAGCCCCCCCCCCAAAAAAAAGGCCAAGTATCACACAGTGGTTTTCGGTGGCACACAATGAGAGACAGATGCCACACACAGCAATGGCACGGAGGCAGACTTGCCAATATTTATCTCCCACTAATTTTTTTTTGAAAAGGGAGAATTTAGCCAAAATAAAAAAAAATGGCCAAGTATCACACAGTGGTTTTCGGTGGCACACAATGAGAGACAGATGCCACACACAGCAATGGCACGGAGGCAGACTTGCCAATATTTATCTCCCACTAATTTTTTTGTTTTGAAAAGGGAGAATTTATAAAAATAAAAAAATGGCCAAGTATCACACAGTGGTTTTCGGTGGCACACAATGAGAGACAGATGCCACACACAGCAATGGCACGGAGGCAGACTTGCCAATATTTATCTCCCACTATTTTTTTGTTTTGAAAAGGGAGAATTTATAAAAATAAAAAAAATGGCCAAGTATCACACAGTGGTTTTCGGTGGCACACAATGAGAGACAGATGCCACACACAGCAATGGCACGGAGGCAGACTTGCCAATATTTATCTCCCACTAATTTTTTTTTTTGAAAAGGGAGAATTTATAAAAATAAAAAAATTGGCCAAGTATCACACAGTGGTTTTCGGTGGCACACAATGAGAGACAGATGCCACACACAGCAATGGCACGGAGGCAGACTTGCCAATATTTATCTCCCACTAATTTTTTTTTTGAAAAGGTAGAATTTAGCCAAAATAAAAAAAATGGCCAAGTATCACACAGTGGTTTTCGGTGGCACACAATGAAAGACAGATGCCACACACAGCAATGGCACGGAGGCAGACTTGCCAATATTTATCTCCCACTAATTTTTTTTTTTGCAAATGGAGAATTTATAAAAAAAAAAAATGGCCAAGTATCACACAGTGGTTTTTGGTGGCACACAATGAGAGACAGATGCCACACACAGCAATGGCACGGAGGCAGACTTGCCAATATTTATCTCCCACTAATTTTTTTTTTGCAAAGGGAGAATTTAGCCCAAAAAACAAGGCCAAGTATCACACAGTGGTTTTCGGTGGCACACAATGAGAGACAGATGCCACACACAGCAATGGCATGGAGGCAGACTTGCCAATATTTATCACCCACTAATTATTTTTTTTGAAAAGGGAGAATTTAAAACAAAAAAAAAATGGCCAAGTATCACACAGTGGTTTTCGGTGGCACACAATGAGAGACAGATGCCACACACAGCAATGGCACGGATGCAGACTTGCCAATATTTATCTCCCACTAATTTTTTTTTTTGAAAAGGGAGAATTTAGCCCCACCCAAAAAAAGGCCAAGTATCACACAGTGGTTTTCGGTGACACACAATGACAGACAGATGCCACACACAGCAATGGCACGGAGGCAGAGTTGCCAATATTTATCTCCCTCTAATTTTTTTTTTGAAAAGGGAGAATTTAGCCAAAATAAAAAAATGGCCAAGTATCACACAGTGGTTTTCGGTGGCACACAATGAGAGACAGATGCCACACACAGCAATGGCATGGAGGCAGACTTGCCAATATTTATCTAACCACTATTTTTTTGTTTTGAAAAGGGAGAATTTATAAAAATAAAAAAAATGGCCAAGTATCACACAGTGGTTTTCGGTGGCACACAATGAGAGACAGATGCCACACACAGCAATGGCACGGAGGCAGACTTGCCAATATTTATCTCCCACTAATTTTTTTTTTGAAAAGGGAGAATTTAGCCAAAATAAAAAAAATGGCCAAGTATCACACAGTGGTTTTCGGTGGCACACAATGAGAGACAGATGCCACACACAGCAATGGCACGGAGGCAGATTTGCAATATTTATCTCCCACTAATTTTTTTTTTGAAAAGGGAGAATTTAGCCCCCCCCAAAAAAAAGGCCAAGTATCACACAGTGGTTTTTGGTGGCACACAATGAGAGACAGATGCCACACACAGCAATGGCACGGAGGCAGACTTGCCAATATTTATCTCCCACTAATTTTTTTTTTGAAAAGGGAGAATTTAGCCAAAATAAAAAAAATGGCCAAGTATCACACAGTGGTTTTCGGTGGCACACAATGAGAGACAGATGCCACACACAGCAATGGCACAGAGGCAGACTTGCCAATATTTATCTCCCACTATTTTTTTGTTTTGAAAAGGGAGAATTTATAAAAATAAAAAATGGCCAAGTATCACACAGTGGTTTTCGGTGGCACACAATGAGAGACAGATGCCACACACAGCAATGGCACAGAGGCAGGCTTGCCAATATTTATCTCCCACTATTTTTTTTTTTTGAAAAGGGAGAATTTATAAAAATAAAAAATGGCCAAGTATCACACAGTGGTTTTCGGTGGCACACAATGAGAGACAGATGCCACACACAGCAATGGCACGGAGGCAGACTTGCCAATATTTATCTCCCACTATTTTTTTGTTTTGAAAAGGGAGAATTTATAAAAATAAAAAAAATGGCCAAGTATCACACAGTGGTTTTCGGTGGCACACAATGAGAGACAGATGCCACACACAGCAATGGCACGGAGGCAGACTTGCCAATATTTATCTCCCACTATTTTTTTTTTTTGAAAAGGGAGAATTTATAAAAATAAAAAAAATGGCCAAGTATCACACAGTGGTTTTCGGTGGCACACAATGAGAGACAGATGCCACACACAGCAATGGCACGGAGGCAGACTTGCCAATATTTATCTCCCACTAATTTTTTTTTTGAAAAGGGATAATTTAAAACAAAAAAAAAAATGGCCAAGTATCACACAGTGGTTTTCGGTGGCACACAATGAGAGACAGATGCCACACACAGCAATGGCACGGAGGCAGACTTGCCAATATTTATCTCCCACTAATTTTTTTTTTTGAAAAGGGAGAATTTAGCCCCCCCCAAAAAAAAGGCCAAGTATCACACAGTGGTTTTCGGTGGCACACAATGACAGACAGATGCCACACACAGCAAAGGCATGGAGGCAGACTTGCCAATATTTATCTCCCTCTAATTTTTTTTTGAAAAGGGAGAATTTAGCCAAAATAAAAAAAATGGACAAGTATCACACAGTGGTTTTCGGTGGCACACAATGAGAGACAGATGCCACACACAGCAATGGCACGGAGGCAGACTTGCCAATATTAATCTCCCACTATTTTTTTGTTTTGAAAAGGGAGAATTTATAAAAATAAAAAAATGGCCAAGTATCACACAGTGGTTTTCGGTGGCACACAATGAGAGACAGATGCCACACACAGCAATGGCACGGAGGCAGACTTGCCAATATTTATCTCCAACTAATTTTTTTTTTTGAAAAGGGAGAATTTAGCCAAAATAAAAAAAATGGCCAAGTATCACACAGTGGTTTTCGGTGGCACACAATGAGAGACAGATGCCACACACAGCAATGGCACGGAGGCAGACTTGCCAATATTTATCTCCCACTAATTTTTTTTTTGAAAAGGGAGAATTTAGCCCCCCCCCCAAAAAAAAGGCCAAGTATCACACAGTGGTTTTCGGTGGCACACAATGAGAGACAGATGCCACACACAGCAATGGCACGGAGGCAGACTTGCCAATATTTATCTCCCACTAATTTTTTTTTGAAAAGGGAGAATTTAGCCAAAATAAAAAAAAATGGCCAAGTATCACACAGTGGTTTTCGGTGGCACACAATGAGAGACAGATGCCACACACAGCAATGGCACGGAGGCAGACTTGCCAATATTTATCTCCCACTAATTTTTTTGTTTTGAAAAGGGAGAATTTATAAAAATAAAAAAATGGCCAAGTATCACACAGTGGTTTTCGGTGGCACACAATGAGAGACAGATGCCACACACAGCAATGGCACGGAGGCAGACTTGCCAATATTTATCTCCCACTATTTTTTTGTTTTGAAAAGGGAGAATTTATAAAAATAAAAAAAATGGCCAAGTATCACACAGTGGTTTTCGGTGGCACACAATGAGAGACAGATGCCACACACAGCAATGGCACAGAGGCAGACTTGCCAATATTTATCTCCCACTATTTTTTTTTTTTGAAAAGGGAGAATTTATAAAAATAAAAAAATTGGCCAAGTATCACACAGTGGTTTTCGGTGGCACACAATGAGAGACAGATGCCACACACAGCAATGGCACGGAGGCAGACTTGCCAATATTTATCTCCCACTAATTTTTTTTTTGCAAAGGGAGAATTTAGCCCAAAAAACAAGGCCAAGTATCACACAGTGGTTTTCGGTGGCACACAATGAGAGACAGATGCCACACACAGCAATGGCATGGAGGCAGACTTGCCAATATTTATCACCCACTAATTATTTTTTTTGAAAAGGGAGAATTTAAAACAAAAAAAAAATGGCCAAGTATCACACAGTGGTTTTCGGTGGCACACAATGAGAGACAGATGCCACACACAGCAATGGCACGGATGCAGACTTGCCAATATTTATCTCCCACTAATTTTTTTTTTTGAAAAGGGAGAATTTAGCCCCACCCAAAAAAAGGCCAAGTATCACACAGTGGTTTTCGGTGACACACAATGACAGACAGATGCCACACACAGCAATGGCACGGAGGCAGAGTTGCCAATATTTATCTCCCTCTAATTTTTTTTTTGAAAAGGGAGAATTTAGCCAAAATAAAAAAATGGCCAAGTATCACACAGTGGTTTTCGGTGGCACACAATGAGAGACAGATGCCACACACAGCAATGGCATGGAGGCAGACTTGCCAATATTTATCTAACCACTATTTTTTTGTTTTGAAAAGGGAGAATTTATAAAAATAAAAAAAATGGCCAAGTATCACACAGTGGTTTTCGGTGGCACACAATGAGAGACAGATGCCACACACAGCAATGGCACGGAGGCAGACTTGCCAATATTTATCTCCCACTAATTTTTTTTTTGAAAAGGGAGAATTTAGCCAAAATAAAAAAAATGGCCAAGTATCACACAGTGGTTTTCGGTGGCACACAATGAGAGACAGATGCCACACACAGCAATGGCACGGAGGCAGATTTGCAATATTTATCTCCCACTAATTTTTTTTTTGAAAAGGGAGAATTTAGCCCCCCCCCAAAAAAAGGCCAAGTATCACACAGTGGTTTTTGGTGGCACACAATGAGAGACAGATGCCACACACAGCAATGGCACGGATGCAGACTTGCCAATATTTATCTCCCACTAATTTTTTTTTTGAAAAGGGAGAATTTAGCCAAAATAAAAAAAATGGCCAAGTATCACACAGTGGTTTTCGGTGGCACACAATGAGAGACAGATGCCACACACAGCAATGGCACAGAGGCAGACTTGCCAATATTTATCTCCCACTATTTTTTTGTTTTGAAAAGGGAGAATTTATAAAAATAAAAAATGGCCAAGTATCACACAGTGGTTTTCGGTGGCACACAATGAGAGACAGATGCCACACACAGCAATGGCACAGAGGCAGGCTTGCCAATATTTATCTCCCACTATTTTTTTTTTTTGAAAAGGGAGAATTTATAAAAATAAAAAATGGCCAAGTATCACACAGTGGTTTTCGGTGGCACACAATGAGAGACAGATGCCACACACAGCAATGGCACGGAGGCAGACTTGCCAATATTTATCTCCCACTATTTTTTTGTTTTGAAAAGGGAGAATTTATAAAAATAAAAAAAATGGCCAAGTATCACACAGTGGTTTTCGGTGGCACACAATGAGAGACAGATGCCACACACAGCAATGGCACGGAGGCAGACTTGCCAATATTTATCTCCCACTATTTTTTTTTTTTTGAAAAGGGAGAATTTATAAAAATAAAAAAAATGGCCAAGTATCACACAGTGGTTTTCGGTGGCACACAATGAGAGACAGATGCCACACACAGCAATGGCACGGAGGCAGACTTGCCAATATTTATCTCCCACTAATTTTTTTTTTGAAAAGGTAGAATTTAGCCAAAATAAAAAAAATGGCCAAGTATCACATAGTGGTTTTCGGTGGCACACAATGAAAGACAGATGCCACACACAGCAATGGCACGGAGGCAGACTTGCCAATATTTATCTCCCACTAATTTTTTTTTTTTGCAAAGGGAGAATTTATAAAAAAAAAAAAAATGGCCAAGTATCACACAGTGGTTTTCGGTGGCACACAATGAGAGACAGATGCCACACACAGCAATGGCACGGAGGCAGACTTGCCAATATTTATCTCCCACTAATTTTTTTTTTTAAAAGGGAGAATCTAGCCAAAATAAAAAAATGGCCAAGTATCACACAGTGGTTTTCGGTGGCACACAATGAGAGACGGATGCCACACACAGCAATGGCACGGAGGCAGACTATATTTATCTCCCACTATTTTTTTTTTTGAAAAGGGAGAATGTATAAAAATAAAAAAAATGACCAAGTATCACACAGTGGTTTTCGGTGGCACACAATGAGAGACAGATGCCACACACAGCAATGGCACGGAGGCAGACTTGCCAATATTTATCTCCCACTAATTTTTTTTTTTAAAAGGGAGAATCTAGCCAAAATAAAAAAATGGCCAAGTATCACACAGTGGTTTTCGGTGGCACACAATGAGAGACGGATGCCACACACAGCAATGGCACGGAGGCAGACTATATTTATCTCCCACTATTTTTTTTTTTGAAAAGGGAGAATGTATAAAAATAAAAAAAATGACCAAGTATCACACAGTGGTTTTCGGTGGCACACAATGAGAGACAGATGCCACACACAGCAATGGCACGGAGGCAGACTTGCCAATATTTATCTCCCACTAATTTTTTTTTTTGCAAAGGGAGAATTTATAAAAAAAAAAAAATGGCCAAGTATCACACAGTGGTTTTTGGTGGCACACAATGAGAGACAGATGCCACACACAGCAATGGCACGGAGGCAGACTTGCCAATATTTATCTCCCACTATTTTTTTTTGAAAAGTGAGAATTTATAAAAATAAAAAAAATGGCCAAGCATCACACAGTGGTTTTCGGTGGCACACAATGAGAGACAGATGCCACACACAGCAATGGCACGGATGCAGACTTGCCAATATTTATCTCCCACTAATTTTTTTTTTTAAAAGGTAGAATTTAGCCAAAATTAAAAAAATGGCCAAGTATCACACAGTGGTTTTCGGTGGCACACAATGAGAGACAGATGCCACACACAGCAATGGCACGGAGGCAGACTTGCCAATATTTATCTCCCACTATTTTTTTGTTTTGAAAAGGGAGAATTTATAAAAATAAAAAAAATGGCCAAGTATCACACAGTGGTTTTCGGTGGCACACAATGAGAGACAGATGCCACACACAGCAATGGCACGGAGGCAGATTTGCAATATTTATCTCCCACTAATTTTTTTTTTGAAAAGGGAGAATTTAGCCCCCCCCAAAAAAAAGGCCAAGTATCACACAGTGGTTTTTGGTGGCACACAATGAGAGACAGATGCCACACACAGCAATGGCACGGATGCAGACTTGCCAATATTTATCTCCCACTAATTTTTTTTTTGAAAAGGGAGAATTTAGCCAAAATAAAAAAAATGGCCAAGTATCACACAGTGGTTTTCGGTGGCACACAATGAGAGACAGATGCCACACACAGCAATGGCACAGAGGCAGACTTGCCAATATTTATCTCCCACTATTTTTTTGTTTTGAAAAGGGAGAATTTATAAAAATAAAAAATGGCCAAGTATCACACAGTGGTTTTCGGTGGCACACAATGAGAGACAGATGCCACACACAGCAATGGCACAGAGGCAGGCTTGCCAATATTTATCTCCCACTATTTTTTTTTTTTGAAAAGGGAGAATTTATAAAAATAAAAAATGGCCAAGTATCACACAGTGGTTTTCGGTGGCACACAATGAGAGACAGATGCCACACACAGCAATGGCACGGAGGCAGACTTGCCAATATTTATCTCCCACTATTTTTTTTTGAAAAGTGAGAATTTATAAAAATAAAAAAAATGGCCAAGCATCACACAGTGGTTTTCGGTGGCACACAATGAGAGACAGATGCCACACACAGCAATGGCACGGATGCAGACTTGCCAATATTTATCTCCCACTAATTTTTTTTTTGAAAAGGTAGAATTTAGCCAAAATTAAAAAAATGGCCAAGTATCACACAGTGGTTTTCGGTGGCACACAATGAGAGACAGATGCCACACACAGCAATGGCACGGAGGCAGACTTGCCAATATTTATCTCCCACTATTTTTTTGTTTTGAAAAGGGAGAATTTATAAAAATAAAAAAAATGGCCAAGTATCACACAGTGGTTTTCGGTGGCACACAATGAGAGACAGATGCCACACACAGCAATGGCACGGAGGCAGACTTGCCAATATTTATCTCCCACTAATTTTTTTTTTTGAAAAGGGAGAATTTATAAAAATAAAAAAAATGGCCAAGTATCACACAGTGGTTTTCGGTGGCACACAATGAGAGACAGATGCCACACACAGCAATGGCACGGAGGCAGACTTGCCAATATTTATCTCCCACTAATTTTTTTTTTGAAAAGGTAGAATTTAGCCAAAATAAAAAAAATGGCCAAGTATCACACAGTGGTTTTCGGTGGCACACAATGAAAGACAGATGCCACACACAGCAATGGCACGGAGGCAGACTTGCCAATATTTATCTCCCACTAATTTTTTTTTTTGCAAAGGGAGAATTTATAAAAAAAAAAAATGGCCAAGTATCACACAGTGGTTTTTGGTGGCACACAATGAGAGACAGATGCCACACACAGCAATGGCACGGAGGCAGACTTGCCAATATTTATCTCCCACTAATTTTTTTTTTGCAAAGGGAGAATTTAGCCCAAAAAAAAGGCCAAGTATCACACAGTGGTTTTCGGTGGCACACAATGAGAGACAGATGCCACACACAGCAATGGCATGGAGGCAGACTTGCCAATATTTATCACCCACTAATTTTTTTTTTTGAAAAGGGAGAATTTAAAACAAAAAAAAAATGGCCAAGTATCACACAGTGGTTTTCGGTGGCACACAATGAGAGACAGATGCCACACACAGCAATGGCACGGATGCAGACTTGCCAATATTTATCTCCCACTAATTTTTTTTTTGAAAAGGGAGAATTTAGCCCCACCCAAAAAAAGGCCAAGTATCACACAGTGGTTTTCGGTGGCACACAATGACAGACAGATGCCACACACAGCAATGGCACGGAGGCAGAGTTGCCAATATTTATCTCCCTCTAATTTTTTTTTTGAAAAGGGAGAATTTAGCCAAAATAAAAAAAATGGCCAAGTATCACACAGTGGTTTTCGGTGGCACACAATGAGAGACAGATGCCACACACAGCAATGGCATGGAGGCAGACTTGCCAATATTTATCTAACCACTATTTTTTTGTTTTGAAAAGGGAGAATTTATAAAAATAAAAAAAATGGCCAAGTATCACACAGTGGTTTTCGGTGGCACACAATGAGAGACAGATGCCACACACAGCAATGGCACGGAGGCAGACTTGCCAATATTTATCTCCCACTAATTTTTTTTTTGAAAAGGGAGAATTTAGCCAAAATAAAAAAAATGGCCAAGTATCACACAGTGGTTTTCGGTGGCACACAATGAGAGACAGATGCCACACACAGCAATGGCACGGAGGCAGACTTGCCAATATTTATCTCCCACTAATTTTTTTTTTGAAAAGGGAGAATTTAGCCAAAATAAAAAAAATGGCCAAGTATCACACAGTGGTTTTCGGTGGCACACAATGAGAGACAGATGCCACACACAGCAATGGCATGGAGGCAGACTTGCCAATATTTATCACCCACTAATTTTTTTTTTGAAAAGGGAGAATTTAAAACAAAAAAAAAATGGCCAAGTATCACACAGTGGTTTTCGGTGGCACACAATGAGAGACAGATGCCACACACAGCAATGGCACGGATGCAGACTTGCCAATATTTATCTCCCACTAATTTTTTTTTTTGAAAAGGGAGAATTTAGCCCCACCCAAAAAAAGGCCAAGTATCACACAGTGGTTTTCGGTGGCACACAATGACAGACAGATGCCACACACAGCAATGGCACGGAGGCAGAGTTGCCAATATTTATCTCCCTCTAATTTTTTTTTTGAAAAGGGAGAATTTAGCCAAAATAAAAAAAATGGCCAAGTATCACACAGTGGTTTTCGGTGGCACACAATGAGAGACAGATGCCACACACAGCAATGGCATGGAGGCAGACTTGCCAATATTTATCTAACCACTATTTTTTTGTTTTGAAAAGGGAGAATTTATAAAAATAAAAAAAATGGCCAAGTATCACACAGTGGTTTTCGGTGGCACACAATGAGAGACAGATGCCACACACAGCAATGGCACGGAGGCAGACTTGCCAATATTTATCTCCCACTAATTTTTTTTTTGCAAAGGGAGAATTTAGCCCAAAAAAAAGGCCAAGTATCACACAGTGGTTTTCGGTGGCACACAATGAGAGACAGATGCCACACACAGCAATGGCATGGAGGCAGACTTGCCAATATTTATCACCCACTAATTTTTTTTTTTGAAAAGGGAGAATTTAAAACAAAAAAAAAATGGCCAAGTATCACACAGTGGTTTTCGGTGGCACACAATGAGAGACAGATGCCACACACAGCAATGGCACGGATGCAGACTTGCCAATATTTATCTCCCACTAATTTTTTTTTTTGAAAAGGGAGAATTTAGCCCCACCCAAAAAAAGGCCAAGTATCACACAGTGGTTTTCGGTGGCACACAATGACAGACAGATGCCACACACAGCAATGGCACGGAGGCAGAGTTGCCAATATTTATCTCCCTCTAATTTTTTTTTTGAAAAGGGAGAATTTAGCCAAAATAAAAAAAATGGCCAAGTATCACACAGTGGTTTTCGGTGGCACACAATGAGAGACAGATGCCACACACAGCAATGGCATGGAGGCAGACTTGCCAATATTTATCTAACCACTATTTTTTTGTTTTGAAAAGGGAGAATTTATAAAAATAAAAAAAATGGCCAAGTATCACACAGTGGTTTTCGGTGGCACACAATGAGAGACAGATGCCACACACAGCAATGGCACGGAGGCAGACTTGCCAATATTTATCTCCCACTAATTTTTTTTTTTGCAAAGGGAGAATTTATAAAAAAAAAAAAAATGGCCAAGTATCACACAGTGGTTTTCGGTGGCACACAATGAGAGACAGATGCCACACACAGCAATGGCACGGAGGCAGACTTGCCAATATTTATCTCCCACTAATTTTTTTTTGAAATGGGAGAATCTAGCCAAAATAAAAAAATGGCCAAGTATCACACAGTGGTTTTCGGTGGCACACAATGAGAGACAGATGCCACACACAGCAATGGCACGGAGGCAGACTATATTTATCTCCCACTATTTTTTTTTTTTAAAAGGGAGAATGTATAAAAATAAAAAAAATGGCCAAGTATCACACAGTGGTTTTCGGTGGCACACAATGAGAGACAGATGCCACACACAGCAATGGCACGGAGGCAGACTTGCCAATATTTATCTCCCACTATTTTTTTTTTGAAAAGTGAGAAATTATAAAAATAAAAAAAATGGCCAAGCATCACACAGTGGTTTTCGGTGGCACACAATGAGAGACAGATGCCACACACAGCAATGGCACGGATGCAGACTTGCCAATATTTATCTCCCACTAATTTTTTTTTTGAAAAGGTAGAATTTAGCCAAAATAAAAAAAATGGCCAAGTATCACACAGTGGTTTTCGGTGGCACACAATGAGAGACAGATGCCACACACAGCAATGGCACGGAGGAAGACTTGCCAATATTTATCTCCCACTATTTTTTTTTTTGAAAAGGGAGAATTTATAAAAATAAAAAAAATGGCCAAGTATCACACAGTGGTTTTCGGTGGCACACAATGAGAGACAGATGCCACACACAGCAATGGCACGGAGGCAGACTTGCCAATATTTATCTCCCACTATTTTTTTTTTTGAAAAGGGAGAATTTATAAAAATAAAAAAAATGGCCAAGTATCACACAGTGGTTTTCGGTGGCACACAATGAGAGACAGATGCCACACACAGCAATGGCACGGAGGCAGACTTGCCAATATTTATCTCCCACTAATTTTTTTTTTGCAAAGGGAGAATTTAGCCAAAAAAAAAAAAGGCCAAGTATCACACAGTGGTTTTCGGTGGCACACAATGAGAGACAGATGCCACACACAGCAATGGCACGGAGGCAGACTTGCCAATATTTATCTCCCACTATTTTTTTTTTTTGAAAAGGGAGAATTTATAAAAATAAAAAAAATGGCCAAGTATCACACAGTGGTTTTCGGTGGCACACAATGAGAGACAGATGCCACACACAGCAATGGCACGGAGGCAGACTTGCCAATATTTATCTCCCACTAATTTTTTTTTGAAAAGGGAGAATCTAGACAAAATAAAAAAATGGCCAAGTATCACACAGTGGTTTTCGGTGGCACACAATGAGAGACAGATGCCACACACAGCAATGGCACGGAGGCAGACTTGCCAATATTTATCTCCCACTATTTTTTTTTTTTGAAAAGGGAGAATTTATAAAAATAAAAAAAATGGCCAAGTATCACACAGTGGTTTTCGGTGGCACACAATGAGAGACAGATGCCACACACAGCAATGGCACGGAGGCAGACTTGCCAATATTTATCTCCCACTAATTTTTTTTTTGCAAAGGGAGAATTTAGCCAAAAAAAAAAAAAGGCCAAGTATCACACAGTGGTTTTCGGTGGCACACAATGAGAGACAGATGCCACACACAGCAATGGCACGGAGGCAGACTTGCCAATATTTATCTCCCACTATTTTTTTTTTTGAAAAGGGAGAATGTATAAAAATAAAAAAAATGACCAAGTATCACACTGTGGTTTTCGGTGGCACACAATGAGAGACAGATGCCACACACAGCAATGGCACGGATGCAGACTTGCCAATATTTATCTCCCACTAATTTTTTTTTTGAAAAGGTAGAATTTAGCCAAAATAAAAAAAATGGCCAAGTATCACACAGTGGTTTTCGGTGGCACACAATGACAGACAGATGCCACACACAGCAATGGCACGGAGGCAGACTTGCCAATATTTATCTCCCACCAATTTTTTTTTTGCAAAGGGAGAATTTAGCCAAAAAAAAAAAAAGGCAAGTATCACACAGTGGTTTTCGGTGGCACACAATGAGAGACAGATGCCACACACAGCAATGGCACGGAGGCAGACTTGCCAATATTTATCTCCCACTAATTTTTTTTTTGAAAAGGGAGAATCTAGCCAAAATAAAAAAAATGGCCAAGTATCACACAGTGGTTTTCGGTGGCACACAATGAGAGACAGATGCCACACACAGCAATGGCACGGAGGCAGACTTGCCAATATTTATCTCCCACTAAATTTTTTTTTGCAAAGGGATAATTAATAAAAAAAAAATGGCCAAGTATCACACAGTGGTTTTTGGTGGCACACAATGAGAGACAGATGCCACACACAGCAATGGCACGGAGGCAAACTTGCCAATATTTATCTCCCACTAATTTTTTTTTGCAAAGGGAGAATTTAGCCAAAAAAAAAAAGGCCAAGTATCACACAGTGGTTTTCGGTGGCACACAATGAGAGACAGATGCCACACACAGCAATGGCACAGAGGCAGACTTGCCAATATTTATCTCCCACTATTTTTTTTTTGAAAAGGGGGAATTTATAACAATAAAAAAATGGCCAAGTATCACACAGTGGTTTTCGGTGGCACACAATGAGAGACAGATGCCACACACAGCAATGGCACGGAGGCAGACTTGCCAATATTTATCTCCCACTAATTTTTTTTTGCACATAGAGAATTTAAAAAAAAAAATTGGCCAAGTATCACACAGTGGTTTTTGGTGGCACACAATGAGAGACAGATGCCACACACAGCAATGGCACGGAGGCAGACTTGCCAATATTTATCTCCCACTAATTATTTTTTTGCAAAGGGAGAATTTAGCCAAAAAAAAAAAAAGGCCAAGTATCACACAGTGGTTTTCAGTGGCACACAATGAGAGACAGATGCCACACACAGCAATGGCACGGAGGCAGACTTGCCAATATTTATCTCCCACTAATTTTTTTTTTGAAAAGGGAGAATTTAGCCAAAATAAAAAAAGGCCAAGTATCACACAGTGGTTTTCGGTGGCATACAATGAGAGACAGATGCCACACACAGCAATGGCACAGAGGCAGACTTGCCAATATTTATCTCCCACTATTTTTTTTTTTGAAAAGGGGGAATTTATAAAAATAAAAAAAATGGCCAAGTATCACACAGTGGTTTTCGGTGGCACACAATGAGAGACAGATGCCACACACAGCAATGGCACGGAGGCAGACTTGCCAATATTTATCTCCCACTAATTTTTTTTTTGCAAAGGGAGAATGTATAAAAAAAAAAATGGCCAAGTATCACACAGTGGTTTTTGGTGGCACACAATGAGAGACAGATGCCACACACAGCAATGGCACGGAGGCAGACTTGCCAATATTTATCTCCCACTAATTTTTTTTTTTGCAAAGGGAGAATTTAGCCAAAAAAAAGGCCAAGTATCACACAGTGGTTTTCGGTGGCACACAATGAGAGAAAGATGCCACACACAGCAATGGCACGGAGGCAGACTTGCCAATATTTGTCTCCCACTATTTTTTTTTTTTGAAAAGTGAGAATTTATAAAAATAAAAAAAATGGCCAAGTATCACACAGTGGTTTTCGGTGGCACACAATGAGAGACAGATGCCACACACAGCAATGGCACGGAGGCAGACTTGCCAATATTTATCTCCCACTAATTTTTTGTTTTGCAAAGGGAGAATTTATTAAAAAAAAAAAAATGGCCAGGTATCACACAGTGGTTTTTGGTGGCACACAATGAGAGACAGATGCCACACACAGCAATGGCACAGAGGCAGACTTGCCAATATTTATCTCCCACTAATTTTTTTTTTTGGAAAGGGAGAATTTAGCCAAAAAAAAAAAAGGCCAAGTATCACACAGTGGTTTTCGGTGGCACACAATGAGAGAAAGATGCCACACACAGCAATGGCACGGAGGCAGACTTGCCAATATTTATCTCCCACTATTTTTTTTTTTTTTTGAAAAGTGAGAATTTATAAAAATAAAAAAAATGGCCAAGTATCACACAGTGGTTTTCGGTGGCACACAATGAGAGACAGATGCCACACACAGCAATGGCACGGAGGCAGACTTGCCAATATTTATCTACCACTAATTTTTTTTTTGAAAAGGGAGAATTTAGCCAAAATAAAAAAAGGCCAAGTATCACACAGTGGTTTTTGGTGGCACACAATGAGAGACAGATGCCACACACAGCAATGGCACGGAGGCAGACTTGCCAATATTTATCTCCCACTAATTTTTTTTTTTGCAAAGGGAGAATTTATAAAAAAAAAAAAATGGCCAAGTATCACAGTGGTTTTTGGTGGCACACAATGAGAGACAGATGCCACACACAGCAATGGCACAGAGGCAGACTTGCCAATATTTATCTCCCACTAATTTTTTTTTTTGCAAAGTGAGAATTTATAAAAATAAAAAAAATGGCCAAGTATCACACAGTGGTTTTCGGTGGCATACAATGAGAGACAGATGCCACACACAGCAATGGCACGGAGGCAGACTTGCCAATATTTATATCCCACTAATTTTTTTTTTTGAAAAGGGAGAATTTAGCCAAAATAAAAAAAGGCCAAGTATCACACAGTGGTTTTCGGTGGCACAGAATGAGAGACAGATGCCACACACAGCAATGGCACGGAGGCAGACTTGCCAATATTTATCTCCCACTATTTTTTTTTTTTGAAAAGGGAGAATTTATAAAAATAAAAAAAATGGCCAAGTATCACACAGTGGTTTTCGGTGGCACACAATGAGAGACAGATGCCACACACAGCAATGGCACGGAGGCAGACTTGCCAATATTTATCTCCCACTAATTTTTTTTTTTGCAAAGGGAGAATTTAGCCAAAAAAAAAAAAAGGCCAAGTATCACACAGTGGTTTTCGGTGGCACACAATGAGAGACAGATGCCACACACAGCAATGGCACGGAGGCAGACTTGCCAATATTTATCTCCCACTATTTTTTTTTTGAAAAGGGAGAATGTATACAAATAAAAAAAATGACCAAGTATCACACTGTGGTTTTCGGTGGCACACAATGAGAGACAGATGCCACACACAGCAATGGCACGGAGGCAGACTTGCCAATATTTATCTCCCACTATTTTTTTTTTTTGAAAAGGGAGAATTTATAAAAATAAAAAAAATGGCCAAGTATCACACAGTGGTTTTCGGTGGCACACAATGAGAGACAGATGCCACACACAGCAATGGCACGGATGCAGACTTGCCAATATTTATCACCCACTAATTTTTTTTTTGAAAAGGTAGAATTTAGCCAAAATAAAAAAAATGGCCAAGTATCACACAGTGGTTTTCGGTGGCACACAATGAGAGACAGATGCCACACACAGCAATGGCACGGAGGCAGACTTGCCAATATTTATCTCCCACAAATTTTTTTTTTTTGCAAATGGAGAATTTATAAAAAAAAAAAAATGGCCAACTATCACACAGTGGTTTTTGGTGGCACACAATGAGAGACAGATGCCACACACAGCAATGGCACGGAGGCAGACTTGCCAATATTTATCTCCCACCAATTTTTTTTTTTGCAAAGGGAGAATTTAGCCAAAAAAAAAAAAAGGCAAGTATCACACAGTGGTTTTCGGTGGCACACAATGAGAGACAGATGCCACACACAGCAATGGCACGGAGGCAGACTTGCCAATATTTATCTCCCACTAATTTTTTTTTTGAAAAGGGAGAATCTAGCCAAAATAAAAAAAATGGCCAAGTATCACACAGTGGTTTTCGGTGGCACACAATGAGAGACAGATGCCACACACAGCAATGGCACGGAGGCAGACTTGCCAATATTTATCTCCCACTAAATTTTTTTTTGCAAAGGGAGAATTAATTTAAAAAAAATGGCCAAGTATCACACAGTGGTTTTTGGTGGCACACAATGAGAGACAGATGCCACACACAGCAATGGCACGGAGGCAGACTTGCCAATATTTATCTCCCACTAATTTTTTTTTGCAAAGGGAGAATTTAGCCAAAAAAAAAAAAGGCCAAGTATCACACAGTGGTTTTCGGTGGCACACAATGAGAGACAGATGCCACACACAGCAATGGCACAGAGGCAGACTTGCCAATATTTATCTCCCACTATTTTTTTTTTGAAAAGGGGGAATTTATAACAATAAAAAAATGGCCAAGTATCACACAGTGGTTTTCGGTGGCACACAATGAGAGACAGATGCCACACACAGCAATGGCACGGAGGCAGACTTGCCAATATTTATCTCCCACTAATTTTTTTTTGCAAATGGAGAATTTAAAAAAAAAAATTGGCCAAGTATCACACAGTGGTTTTTGGTGGCACACAATGAGAGACAGATGCCACACACAGCAATGGCACGGAGGCAGACTTGCCAATATTTATCTCCCACTAATTATTTTTTTGCAAAGGGAGAATTTAGCCAAAAAAAAAAAAAGGCCAAGTATCACACAGTGGTTTTCGGTGGCACACAATGAGAGACAGATGCCACACACAGCAATGGCACGGAGGCAGACTTGCCAATATTTATCTCCCACTAATTTTTTTTTTTGAAAAGGGAGAATTTAGCCAAAATAAAAAAAGGCCAAGTATCACACAGTGGTTTTCGGTGGCATACAATGAGAGACAGATGCCACACACAGCAATGGCACAGAGGCAGACTTGCCAATATTTATCTCCCACTATTTTTTTTTTTGAAAAGGGGGAATTTATAAAAATAAAAAAAATGGCCAAGTATCACACAGTGGTTTTCGGTGGCACACAATGAGAGACAGATGCCACACACAGCAATGGCACGGAGGCAGACTTGCCAATATTTATCTCCCACTAATTTTTTTTTTGCAAAGGGAGAATGTATAAAAAAAAAAATGGCCAAGTATCACACAGTGGTTTTTGGTGGCACACAATGAGAGACAGATGCCACACACAGCAATGGCACGGAGGCAGACTTGCCAATATTTATCTCCCACTAATTTTTTTTTTTGCAAAGGGAGAATTTAGCCAAAAAAAAGGCCAAGTATCACACAGTGGTTTTCGGTGGCACACAATGAGAGACAGATGCCACACACAGCAATGGCACGGAGGCAGACTTGCCAATATTTATCTCCCACCAATTTTTTTTTTTGCAAAGGGAGAATTTAGCCAAAAAAAAAAAAAGGCAAGTATCACACAGTGGTTTTCGGTGGCACACAATGAGAGACAGATGCCACACACAGCAATGGCACGGAGGCAGACTTGCCAATATTTATCTCCCACTAATTTTTTTTTTGAAAAGGGAGAATCTAGCCAAAATAAAAAAAATGGCCAAGTATCACACAGTGGTTTTCGGTGGCACACAATGAGAGACAGATGCCACACACAGCAATGGCACGGAGGCAGACTTGCCAATATTTATCTCCCACTAAATTTTTTTTTGCAAAGGGAGAATTAATTAAAAAAAAATGGCCAAGTATCACACAGTGGTTTTTGGTGGCACACAATGAGAGACAGATGCCACACACAGCAATGGCACGGAGGCAGACTTGCCAATATTTATCTCCCACTAATTTTTTTTTGCAAAGGGAGAATTTAGCCAAAAAAAAAAAAGGCCAAGTATCACACAGTGGTTTTCGGTGGCACACAATGAGAGACAGATGCCACACACAGCAATGGCACAGAGGCAGACTTGCCAATATTTATCTCCCACTATTTTTTTTTTGAAAAGGGGGAATTTATAACAATAAAAAAATGGCCAAGTATCACACAGTGGTTTTCGGTGGCACACAATGAGAGACAGATGCCACACACAGCAATGGCACGGAGGCAGACTTGCCAATATTTATCTCCCACTAATTTTTTTTTGCAAATGGAGAATTTAAAAAAAAAAATTGGCCAAGTATCACACAGTGGTTTTTGGTGGCACACAATGAGAGACAGATGCCACACACAGCAATGGCACGGAGGCAGACTTGCCAATATTTATCTCCCACTAATTATTTTTTTGCAAAGGGAGAATTTAGCCAAAAAAAAAAAAAGGCCAAGTATCACACAGTGGTTTTCGGTGGCACACAATGAGAGACAGATGCCACACACAGCAATGGCACGGAGGCAGACTTGCCAATATTTATCTCCCACTAATTTTTTTTTTGAAAAGGGAGAATTTAGCCAAAATAAAAAAAGGCCAAGTATCACACAGTGGTTTTCGGTGGCATACAATGAGAGACAGATGCCACACACAGCAATGGCACAGAGGCAGACTTGCCAATATTTATCTCCCACTATTTTTTTTTTTGAAAAGGGGGAATTTATAAAAATAAAAAAAATGGCCAAGTATCACACAGTGGTTTTCGGTGGCACACAATGAGAGACAGATGCCACACACAGCAATGGCACGGAGGCAGACTTGCCAATATTTATCTCCCACTAATTTTTTGTTTTGCAAAGGGAGAATTTATTAAAAAAAAAAAAATGGCCAGGTATCACACAGTGGTTTTTGGTGGCACACAATGAGAGACAGATGCCACACACAGCAATGGCACAGAGGCAGACTTGCCAATATTTATCTCCCACTAATTTTTTTTTTTGGAAAGGGAGAATTTAGCCAAAAAAAAAAAAGGCCAAGTATCACACAGTGGTTTTCGGTGGCACACAATGAGAGAAAGATGCCACACACAGCAATGGCACGGAGGCAGACTTGCCAATATTTATCTCCCACTATTTTTTTTTTTTTGAAAAGTGAGAATTTATAAAAATAAAAAAAATGGCCAAGTATCACACAGTGGTTTTCGGTGGCACACAATGAGAGACAGATGCCACACACAGCAATGGCACGGAGGCAGACTTGCCAATATTTATCTACCACTAATTTTTTTTTTGAAAAGGGAGAATTTAGCCAAAATAAAAAAAGGCCAAGTATCACACAGTGGTTTTTGGTGGCACACAATGAGAGACAGATGCCACACACAGCAATGGCACAGAGGCAGACTTGCCAATATTTATCTCCCACTAATTTTTTTTTTTGCAAAGTGAGAATTTATAAAAATAAAAAAAATGGCCAAGTATCACACAGTGGTTTTCGGTGGCATACAATGAGAGACAGATGCCACACACAGCAATGGCACGGAGGCAGACTTGCCAATATTTATCTCCCACTAATTTTTTTTTTTGAAAAGGGAGAATTTAGCCAAAATAAAAAAAGGCCAAGTATCACACAGTGGTTTTCGGTGGCACAGAATGAGAGACAGATGCCACACACAGCAATGGCACGGAGGCAGACTTGCCAATATTTATCTCCCACTATTTTTTTTTTTTGAAAAGGGAGAATTTATAAAAATAAAAAAAATGGCCAAGTATCACACAGTGGTTTTCGGTGGCACACAATGAGAGACAGATGCCACACACAGCAATGGCACGGAGGCAGACTTGCCAATATTTATCTCCCACTAATTTTTTTTTTTGCAAAGGGAGAATTTAGCCAAAAAAAAAAAAAGGCCAAGTATCACACAGTGGTTTTCGGTGGCACACAATGAGAGACAGATGCCACACACAGCAATGGCACGGAGGCAGACTTGCCAATATTTATCTCCCACTATTTTTTTTTTTGAAAAGGGAGAATGTATAAAAATAAAAAAAATGACCAAGTATCACACTGTGGTTTTCGGTGGCACACAATGAGAGACAGATGCCACACACAGCAATGGCACGGATGCAGACTTGCCAATATTTATCACCCACTAATTTTTTTTTTGAAAAGGTAGAATTTAGCCAAAATAAAAAAAATGGCCAAGTATCACACAGTGGTTTTCGGTGGCACACAATGAGAGACAGATGCCACACACAGCAATGGCACGGAGGCAGACTTGCCAATATTTATCTCCCACAAATTTTTTTTTTTTGCAAATGGAGAATTTATAAAAAAAAAAAAATGGCCAACTATCACACAGTGGTTTTTGGTGGCACACAATGAGAGACAGATGCCACACACAGCAATGGCACGGAGGCAGACTTGCCAATATTTATCTCCCACCAATTTTTTTTTTTGCAAAGGGAGAATTTAGCCAAAAAAAAAAAAGGCCAAGTATCACACAGTGGTTTTCGGTGGCACACAATGAGAGACAGATGCCACACACAGCAATGGCACAGAGGCAGACTTGCCAATATTTATCTCCCACTATTTTTTTTTTGAAAAGGGGGAATTTATAACAATAAAAAAATGGCCAAGTATCACACAGTGGTTTTCGGTGGCACACAATGAGAGACAGATGCCACACACAGCAATGGCACGGAGGCAGACTTGCCAATATTTATCTCCCACTAATTTTTTTTTGCAAATGGAGAATTTAAAAAAAAAAATTGGCCAAGTATCACACAGTGGTTTTTGGTGGCACACAATGAGAGACAGATGCCACACACAGCAATGGCACGGAGGCAGACTTGCCAATATTTATCTCCCACTAATTATTTTTTTGCAAAGGGAGAATTTAGCCAAAAAAAAAAAAAGGCCAAGTATCACACAGTGGTTTTCGGTGGCACACAATGAGAGACAGATGCCACACACAGCAATGGCACGGAGGCAGACTTGCCAATATTTATCTCCCACTAATTTTTTTTTTTGAAAAGGGAGAATTTAGCCAAAATAAAAAAAGGCCAAGTATCACACAGTGGTTTTCGGTGGCATACAATGAGAGACAGATGCCACACACAGCAATGGCACAGAGGCAGACTTGCCAATATTTATCTCCCACTATTTTTTTTTTTGAAAAGGGGGAATTTATAAAAATAAAAAAAATGGCCAAGTATCACACAGTGGTTTTCGGTGGCACACAATGAGAGACAGATGCCACACACAGCAATGGCACGGAGGCAGACTTGCCAATATTTATCTCCCACTAATTTTTTTTTTGCAAAGGGAGAATGTATAAAAAAAAAAATGGCCAAGTATCACACAGTGGTTTTTGGTGGCACACAATGAGAGACAGATGCCACACACAGCAATGGCACGGAGGCAGACTTGCCAATATTTATCTCCCACTAATTTTTTTTTTTGCAAAGGGAGAATTTAGCCAAAAAAAAGGCCAAGTATCACACAGTGGTTTTCGGTGGCACACAATGAGAGACAGATGCCACACACAGCAATGGCACGGAGGCAGACTTGCCAATATTTATCTCCCACCAATTTTTTTTTTTGCAAAGGGAGAATTTAGCCAAAAAAAAAAAAAGGCAAGTATCACACAGTGGTTTTCGGTGGCACACAATGAGAGACAGATGCCACACACAGCAATGGCACGGAGGCAGACTTGCCAATATTTATCTCCCACTAATTTTTTTTTTGAAAAGGGAGAATCTAGCCAAAATAAAAAAAATGGCCAAGTATCACACAGTGGTTTTCGGTGGCACACAATGAGAGACAGATGCCACACACAGCAATGGCACGGAGGCAGACTTGCCAATATTTATCTCCCACTAAATTTTTTTTTGCAAAGGGAGAATTAATTAAAAAAAAATGGCCAAGTATCACACAGTGGTTTTTGGTGGCACACAATGAGAGACAGATGCCACACACAGCAATGGCACGGAGGCAGACTTGCCAATATTTATCTCCCACTAATTTTTTTTTGCAAAGGGAGAATTTAGCCAAAAAAAAAAAAGGCCAAGTATCACACAGTGGTTTTCGGTGGCACACAATGAGAGACAGATGCCACACACAGCAATGGCACAGAGGCAGACTTGCCAATATTTATCTCCCACTATTTTTTTTTTGAAAAGGGGGAATTTATAACAATAAAAAAATGGCCAAGTATCACACAGTGGTTTTCGGTGGCACACAATGAGAGACAGATGCCACACACAGCAATGGCACGGAGGCAGACTTGCCAATATTTATCTCCCACTAATTTTTTTTTGCAAATGGAGAATTTAAAAAAAAAAATTGGCCAAGTATCACACAGTGGTTTTTGGTGGCACACAATGAGAGACAGATGCCACACACAGCAATGGCACGGAGGCAGACTTGCCAATATTTATCTCCCACTAATTATTTTTTTGCAAAGGGAGAATTTAGCCAAAAAAAAAAAAAGGCCAAGTATCACACAGTGGTTTTCGGTGGCACACAATGAGAGACAGATGCCACACACAGCAATGGCACGGAGGCAGACTTGCCAATATTTATCTCCCACTAATTTTTTTTTTGAAAAGGGAGAATTTAGCCAAAATAAAAAAAGGCCAAGTATCACACAGTGGTTTTCGGTGGCATACAATGAGAGACAGATGCCACACACAGCAATGGCACAGAGGCAGACTTGCCAATATTTATCTCCCACTATTTTTTTTTTTGAAAAGGGGGAATTTATAAAAATAAAAAAAATGGCCAAGTATCACACAGTGGTTTTCGGTGGCACACAATGAGAGACAGATGCCACACACAGCAATGGCACGGAGGCAGACTTGCCAATATTTATCTCCCACTAATTTTTTGTTTTGCAAAGGGAGAATTTATTAAAAAAAAAAAAATGGCCAGGTATCACACAGTGGTTTTTGGTGGCACACAATGAGAGACAGATGCCACACACAGCAATGGCACAGAGGCAGACTTGCCAATATTTATCTCCCACTAATTTTTTTTTTTGGAAAGGGAGAATTTAGCCAAAAAAAAAAAAGGCCAAGTATCACACAGTGGTTTTCGGTGGCACACAATGAGAGAAAGATGCCACACACAGCAATGGCACGGAGGCAGACTTGCCAATATTTATCTCCCACTATTTTTTTTTTTTTGAAAAGTGAGAATTTATAAAAATAAAAAAAATGGCCAAGTATCACACAGTGGTTTTCGGTGGCACACAATGAGAGACAGATGCCACACACAGCAATGGCACGGAGGCAGACTTGCCAATATTTATCTACCACTAATTTTTTTTTTGAAAAGGGAGAATTTAGCCAAAATAAAAAAAGGCCAAGTATCACACAGTGGTTTTTGGTGGCACACAATGAGAGACAGATGCCACACACAGCAATGGCACAGAGGCAGACTTGCCAATATTTATCTCCCACTAATTTTTTTTTTTGCAAAGTGAGAATTTATAAAAATAAAAAAAATGGCCAAGTATCACACAGTGGTTTTCGGTGGCATACAATGAGAGACAGATGCCACACACAGCAATGGCACGGAGGCAGACTTGCCAATATTTATCTCCCACTAATTTTTTTTTTTGAAAAGGGAGAATTTAGCCAAAATAAAAAAAGGCCAAGTATCACACAGTGGTTTTCGGTGGCACAGAATGAGAGACAGATGCCACACACAGCAATGGCACGGAGGCAGACTTGCCAATATTTATCTCCCACTATTTTTTTTTTTTGAAAAGGGAGAATTTATAAAAATAAAAAAAATGGCCAAGTATCACACAGTGGTTTTCGGTGGCACACAATGAGAGACAGATGCCACACACAGCAATGGCACGGAGGCAGACTTGCCAATATTTATCTCCCACTAATTTTTTTTTTTGCAAAGGGAGAATTTAGCCAAAAAAAAAAAAAGGCCAAGTATCACACAGTGGTTTTCGGTGGCACACAATGAGAGACAGATGCCACACACAGCAATGGCACGGAGGCAGACTTGCCAATATTTATCTCCCACTATTTTTTTTTTTGAAAAGGGAGAATGTATAAAAATAAAAAAAATGACCAAGTATCACACTGTGGTTTTCGGTGGCACACAATGAGAGACAGATGCCACACACAGCAATGGCACGGATGCAGACTTGCCAATATTTATCACCCACTAATTTTTTTTTTGAAAAGGTAGAATTTAGCCAAAATAAAAAAAATGGCCAAGTATCACACAGTGGTTTTCGGTGGCACACAATGAGAGACAGATGCCACACACAGCAATGGCACGGAGGCAGACTTGCCAATATTTATCTCCCACAAATTTTTTTTTTTTGCAAATGGAGAATTTATAAAAAAAAAAAAATGGCCAACTATCACACAGTGGTTTTTGGTGGCACACAATGAGAGACAGATGCCACACACAGCAATGGCACGGAGGCAGACTTGCCAATATTTATCTCCCACCAATTTTTTTTTTTGCAAAGGGAGAATTTAGCCAAAAAAAAAAAAAGGCAAGTATCACACAGTGGTTTTCGGTGGCACACAATGAGAGACAGATGCCACACACAGCAATGGCACGGAGGCAGACTTGCCAATATTTATCTCCCACTAATTTTTTTTTTGAAAAGGGAGAATCTAGCCAAAATAAAAAAAATGGCCAAGTATCACACAGTGGTTTTCGGTGGCACACAATGAGAGACAGATGCCACACACAGCAATGGCACGGAGGCAGACTTGCCAATATTTATCTCCCACTAATTTTTTTTTGCAAAGGGAGAATTTAGCCAAAAAAAAAAAAAGGCCAAGTATCACACAGTGGTTTTCGGTGGCACACAATGAGAGACAGATGCCACACACAGCAATGGCACAGAGGCAGACTTGCCAATATTTATCTCCCACTATTTTTTTTTTGAAAAGGGGGAATTTATAACAATAAAAAAATGGCCAAGTATCACACAGTGGTTTTCGGTGGCACACAATGAGAGACAGATGCCACACACAGCAATGGCACGGAGGCAGACTTGCCAATATTTATCTCCCACTAATTTTTTTTTGCAAATGGAGAATTTAAAAAAAAAATTGGCCAAGTATCACACAGTGGTTTTTGGTGGCACACAATGAGAGACAGATGCCACACACAGCAATGGCACGGAGGCAGACTTGCCAATATTTATCTCCCACTAATTATTTTTTTGCAAAGGGAGAATTTAGCCAAAAAAAAAAAAAGGCCAAGTATCACACAGTGGTTTTCGGTGGCACACAATGAGAGACAGATGCCACACACAGCAATGGCACGGAGGCAGACTTGCCAATATTTATCTCCCACTAATTTTTTTTTTTGAAAAGGGAGAATTTAGCCAAAATAAAAAAAGGCCAAGTATCACACAGTGGTTTTCGGTGGCATACAATGAGAGACAGATGCCACACACAGCAATGGCACAGAGGCAGACTTGCCAATATTTATCTCCCACTATTTTTTTTTTTTGAAAAGGGGGAATTTATAAAAATAAAAAAAATGGCCAAGGATCACACAGTGGTTTTCGGTGGCACACAATGAGAGACAGATGCCACACACAGCAATGGCACGGAGGCAGACTTGCCAATATTTATCTCCCACTAATTTTTTTTTTGCAAAGGGAGAATGTATAAAAAAAAAAATGGCCAAGTATCACACAGTGGTTTTTGGTGGCACACAATGAGAGACAGATGCCACACACAGCAATGGCACGGAGGCAGACTTGCCAATATTTATCTCCCACTAATTTTTTTTTTTGCAAAGGGAGAATTTAGCCAAAAAAAAGGCCAAGTATCACACAGTGGTTTTCGGTGGCACACAATGAGAGACAGATGCCACACACAGCAATGGCACGGAGGCAGACTTGCCAATATTTATCTCCCACCAATTTTTTTTTTTGCAAAGGGAGAATTT
Source organism: Ranitomeya variabilis (assembly GCF_051348905.1). Classification (NCBI taxonomy): domain Eukaryota; kingdom Metazoa; phylum Chordata; class Amphibia; order Anura; family Dendrobatidae; genus Ranitomeya; species Ranitomeya variabilis. The sequence continues at coordinate 51,231,465 of NC_135235.1, read as the reverse complement.
AGCCAAAAAAAAAAAAAGGCAAGTATCACACAGTGGTTTTCGGTGGCACACAATGAGAGACAGATGCCACACACAGCAATGGCACGGAGGCAGACTTGCCAATATTTATCTCCCACTAATTTTTTTTTTGAAAAGGGAGAATCTAGCCAAAATAAAAAAAATGGCCAAGTATCACACAGTGGTTTTCGGTGGCACACAATGAGAGACAGATGCCACACACAGCAATGGCACGGAGGCAGACTTGCCAATATTTATCTCCCACTAAATTTTTTTTTGCAAAGGGAGAATTAATTAAAAAAAAATGGCCAAGTATCACACAGTGGTTTTTGGTGGCACACAATGAGAGACAGATGCCACACACAGCAATGGCACGGAGGCAGACTTGCCAATATTTATCTCCCACTAATTTTTTTTTGCAAAGGGAGAATTTAGCCAAAAAAAAAAAAGGCCAAGTATCACACAGTGGTTTTCGGTGGCACACAATGAGAGACAGATGCCACACACAGCAATGGCACAGAGGCAGACTTGCCAATATTTATCTCCCACTATTTTTTTTTTGAAAAGGGGGAATTTATAACAATAAAAAAATGGCCAAGTATCACACAGTGGTTTTCGGTGGCACACAATGAGAGACAGATGCCACACACAGCAATGGCACGGAGGCAGACTTGCCAATATTTATCTCCCACTAATTTTTTTTTGCAAATGGAGAATTTAAAAAAAAAAATTGGCCAAGTATCACACAGTGGTTTTTGGTGGCACACAATGAGAGACAGATGCCACACACAGCAATGGCACGGAGGCAGACTTGCCAATATTTATCTCCCACTAATTATTTTTTTGCAAAGGGAGAATTTAGCCAAAAAAAAAAAAAGGCCAAGTATCACACAGTGGTTTTCGGTGGCACACAATGAGAGACAGATGCCACACACAGCAATGGCACGGAGGCAGACTTGCCAATATTTATCTCCCACTAATTTTTTTTTTGAAAAGGGAGAATTTAGCCAAAATAAAAAAAGGCCAAGTATCACACAGTGGTTTTCGGTGGCATACAATGAGAGACAGATGCCACACACAGCAATGGCACAGAGGCAGACTTGCCAATATTTATCTCCCACTATTTTTTTTTTTGAAACGGGGGAATTTATAAAAATAAAAAAAATGGCCAAGTATCACACAGTGGTTTTCGGTGGCACACAATGAGAGACAGATGCCACACACAGCAATGGCACGGAGGCAGACTTGCCAATATTTATCTCCCACTAATTTTTTTTTTGCAAATGGAGAATGTATAAAAAAAAAAATGGCCAAGTATCACACAGTGGTTTTTGGTGGCACACAATGAGAGACAGATGCCACACACAGCAATGGCACGGAGGCAGACTTGCCAATATTTATCTCCCACTAATTTTTTTTTGCAAAGGGAGAATTTAGCCAAAAAAAAAAAAGGCCAAGTATCACACAGTGGTTTTCGGTGGCACACAATGAGAGACAGATGCCACACACAGCAATGGCACAGAGGCAGACTTGCCAATATTTATCTCCCACTATTTTTTTTTTGAAAAGGGGGAATTTATAACAATAAAAAAATGGCCAAGTATCACACAGTGGTTTTCGGTGGCACACAATGAGAGACAGATGCCACACACAGCAATGGCACGGAGGCAGACTTGCCAATATTTATCTCCCACTAATTTTTTTTTGCAAATGGAGAATTTAAAAAAAAAATTGGCCAAGTATCACACAGTGGTTTTTGGTGGCACACAATGAGAGACAGATGCCACACACAGCAATGGCACGGAGGCAGACTTGCCAATATTTATCTCCCACTAATTATTTTTTTGCAAAGGGAGAATTTAGCCAAAAAAAAAAAAAGGCCAAGTATCACACAGTGGTTTTCGGTGGCACACAATGAGAGACAGATGCCACACACAGCAATGGCACGGAGGCAGACTTGCCAATATTTATCTCCCACTAATTTTTTTTTTTGAAAAGGGAGAATTTAGCCAAAATAAAAAAAGGCCAAGTATCACACAGTGGTTTTCGGTGGCATACAATGAGAGACAGATGCCACACACAGCAATGGCACAGAGGCAGACTTGCCAATATTTATCTCCCACTATTTTTTTTTTTGAAAAGGGGGAATTTATAAAAATAAAAAAAATGGCCAAGTATCACACAGTGGTTTTCGGTGGCACACAATGAGAGACAGATGCCACACACAGCAATGGCACGGAGGCAGACTTGCCAATATTTATCTCCCACTAATTTTTTTTTTGCAAAGGGAGAATGTATAAAAAAAAAAATGGCCAAGTATCACACAGTGGTTTTTGGTGGCACACAATGAGAGACAGATGCCACACACAGCAATGGCACGGAGGAAGACTTGCCAATATTTATCTCCCACTAATTTTTTTTTTTGCAAAGGGAGAATTTAGCCAAAAAAAAGGCCAAGTATCACACAGTGGTTTTCGGTGGCACACAATGAGAGACAGATGCCACACACAGCAATGGCACGGAGGCAGACTTGCCAATATTTATCTCCCACCAATTTTTTTTTTTGCAAAGGGAGAATTTAGCCAAAAAAAAAAAAAGGCAAGTATCACACAGTGGTTTTCGGTGGCACACAATGAGAGACAGATGCCACACACAGCAATGGCACGGAGGCAGACTTGCCAATATTTATCTCCCACTAATTTTTTTTTTGAAAAGGGAGAATCTAGCCAAAATAAAAAAAATGGCCAAGTATCACACAGTGGTTTTCGGTGGCACACAATGAGAGACAGATGCCACACACAGCAATGGCACGGAGGCAGACTTGCCAATATTTATCTCCCACTAAATTTTTTTTTGCAAAGGGAGAATTAATTAAAAAAAAATGGCCAAGTATCACACAGTGGTTTTTGGTGGCACACAATGAGAGACAGATGCCACACACAGCAATGGCACGGAGGCAGACTTGCCAATATTTATCTCCCACTAATTTTTTTTTGCAAAGGGAGAATTTAGCCAAAAAAAAAAAAGGCCAAGTATCACACAGTGGTTTTCGGTGGCACACAATGAGAGACAGATGCCACACACAGCAATGGCACAGAGGCAGACTTGCCAATATTTATCTCCCACTATTTTTTTTTTGAAAAGGGGGAATTTATAACAATAAAAAAATGGCCAAGTATCACACAGTGGTTTTCGGTGGCACACAATGAGAGACAGATGCCACACACAGCAATGGCACGGAGGCAGACTTGCCAATATTTATCTCCCACTAATTTTTTTTTGCAAATGGAGAATTTAAAAAAAAAAATTGGCCAAGTATCACACAGTGGTTTTTGGTGGCACACAATGAGAGACAGATGCCACACACAGCAATGGCACGGAGGCAGACTTGCCAATATTTATCTCCCACTAATTATTTTTTTGCAAAGGGAGAATTTAGCCAAAAAAAAAAAAAGGCCAAGTATCACACAGTGGTTTTCGGTGGCACACAATGAGAGACAGATGCCACACACAGCAATGGCACGGAGGCAGACTTGCCAATATTTATCTCCCACTAATTTTTTTTTTGAAAAGGGAGAATTTAGCCAAAATAAAAAAAGGCCAAGTATCACACAGTGGTTTTCGGTGGCATACAATGAGAGACAGATGCCACACACAGCAATGGCACAGAGGCAGACTTGCCAATATTTATCTCCCACTATTTTTTTTTTTGAAAAGGGGGAATTTATAAAAATAAAAAAAATGGCCAAGTATCACACAGTGGTTTTCGGTGGCACACAATGAGAGACAGATGCCACACACAGCAATGGCACGGAGGCAGACTTGCCAATATTTATCTCCCACTAATTTTTTGTTTTGCAAAGGGAGAATTTATTAAAAAAAAAAAAATGGCCAGGTATCACACAGTGGTTTTTGGTGGCACACAATGAGAGACAGATGCCACACACAGCAATGGCACAGAGGCAGACTTGCCAATATTTATCTCCCACTAATTTTTTTTTTTGGAAAGGGAGAATTTAGCCAAAAAAAAAAAAGGCCAAGTATCACACAGTGGTTTTCGGTGGCACACAATGAGAGAAAGATGCCACACACAGCAATGGCACGGAGGCAGACTTGCCAATATTTATCTCCCACTATTTTTTTTTTTTTGAAAAGTGAGAATTTATAAAAATAAAAAAAATGGCCAAGTATCACACAGTGGTTTTCGGTGGCACACAATGAGAGACAGATGCCACACACAGCAATGGCACGGAGGCAGACTTGCCAATATTTATCTACCACTAATTTTTTTTTTGAAAAGGGAGAATTTAGCCAAAATAAAAAAAGGCCAAGTATCACACAGTGGTTTTTGGTGGCACACAATGAGAGACAGATGCCACACACAGCAATGGCACGGAGGCAGACTTGCCAATATTTATCTCCCACTAATTTTTTTTTTTGCAAAGGGAGAATTTATAAAAAAAAAAAAAATGGCCAAGTATCACAGTGGTTTTTGGTGGCACACAATGAGAGACAGATGCCACACACAGCAATGGCACAGAGGCAGACTTGCCAATATTTATCTCCCACTAATTTTTTTTTTTGCAAAGTGAGAATTTATAAAAATAAAAAAAATGGCCAAGTATCACACAGTGGTTTTCGGTGGCATACAATGAGAGACAGATGCCACACACAGCAATGGCACGGAGGCAGACTTGCCAATATTTATCTCCCACTAATTTTTTTTTTTGAAAAGGGAGAATTTAGCCAAAATAAAAAAAGGCCAAGTATCACACAGTGGTTTTCGGTGGCACAGAATGAGAGACAGATGCCACACACAGCAATGGCACGGAGGCAGACTTGCCAATATTTATCTCCCACTATTTTTTTTTTTTGAAAAGGGAGAATTTATAAAAATAAAAAAAATGGCCAAGTATCACACAGTGGTTTTCGGTGGCACACAATGAGAGACAGATGCCACACACAGCAATGGCACGGAGGCAGACTTGCCAATATTTATCTCCCACTAATTTTTTTTTTTGCAAAGGGAGAATTTAGCCAAAAAAAAAAAAAGGCCAAGTATCACACAGTGGTTTTCGGTGGCACACAATGAGAGACAGATGCCACACACAGCAATGGCACGGAGGCAGACTTGCCAATATTTATCTCCCACTATTTTTTTTTTTGAAAAGGGAGAATGTATAAAAATAAAAAAAATGACCAAGTATCACACTGTGGTTTTCGGTGGCACACAATGAGAGACAGATGCCACACACAGCAATGGCACGGATGCAGACTTGCCAATATTTATCACCCACTAATTTTTTTTTTGAAAAGGTAGAATTTAGCCAAAATAAAAAAAATGGCCAAGTATCACACAGTGGTTTTCGGTGGCACACAATGAGAGACAGATGCCACACACAGCAATGGCACGGAGGCAGACTTGCCAATATTTATCTCCCACAAATTTTTTTTTTTTGCAAATGGAGAATTTATAAAAAAAAAAAAATGGCCAACTATCACACAGTGGTTTTTGGTGGCACACAATGAGAGACAGATGCCACACACAGCAATGGCACGGAGGCAGACTTGCCAATATTTATCTCCCACCAATTTTTTTTTTTGCAAAGGGAGAATTTAGCCAAAAAAAAAAAAAGGCAAGTATCACACAGTGGTTTTCGGTGGCACACAATGAGAGACAGATGCCACACACAGCAATGGCACGGAGGCAGACTTGCCAATATTTATCTCCCACTAATTTTTTTTTTGAAAAGGGAGAATCTAGCCAAAAAAAAAAAAGGCCAAGTATCACACAGTGGTTTTCGGTGGCACACAATGAGAGAAAGATGCCACACACAGCAATGGCACGGAGGCAGACTTGCCAATATTTATCTCCCACTATTTTTTTTTTTTTGAAAAGTGAGAATTTATAAAAATAAAAAAAATGGCCAAGTATCACACAGTGGTTTTCGGTGGCACACAATGAGAGACAGATGCCACACACAGCAATGGCACGGAGGCAGACTTGCCAATATTTATCTACCACTAATTTTTTTTTTGAAAAGGGAGAATTTAGCCAAAATAAAAAAAGGCCAAGTATCACACAGTGGTTTTTGGTGGCACACAATGAGAGACAGATGCCACACACAGCAATGGCACGGAGGCAGACTTGCCAATATTTATCTCCCACTAATTTTTTTTTTTGCAAAGGGAGAATTTATAAAAAAAAAAAAAATGGCCAAGTATCACAGTGGTTTTTGGTGGCACACAATGAGAGACAGATGCCACACACAGCAATGGCACAGAGGCAGACTTGCCAATATTTATCTCCCACTAATTTTTTTTTTTGCAAAGTGAGAATTTATAAAAATAAAAAAAATGGCCAAGTATCACACAGTGGTTTTCGGTGGCATACAATGAGAGACAGATGCCACACACAGCAATGGCACGGAGGCAGACTTGCCAATATTTATCTCCCACTAATTTTTTTTTTTGAAAAGGGAGAATTTAGCCAAAATAAAAAAAGGCCAAGTATCACACAGTGGTTTTCGGTGGCACAGAATGAGAGACAGATGCCACACACAGCAATGGCACGGAGGCAGACTTGCCAATATTTATCTCCCACTATTTTTTTTTTTTGAAAAGGGAGAATTTATAAAAATAAAAAAAATGGCCAAGTATCACACAGTGGTTTTCGGTGGCACACAATGAGAGACAGATGCCACACACAGCAATGGCACGGAGGCAGACTTGCCAATATTTATCTCCCACTAATTTTTTTTTTTGCAAAGGGAGAATTTAGCCAAAAAAAAAAAAAGGCCAAGTATCACACAGTGGTTTTCGGTGGCACACAATGAGAGACAGATGCCACACACAGCAATGGCACGGAGGCAGACTTGCCAATATTTATCTCCCACTATTTTTTTTTTTGAAAAGGGAGAATGTATAAAAATAAAAAAAATGACCAAGTATCACACTGTGGTTTTCGGTGGCACACAATGAGAGACATATGCCACACACAGCAATGGCACGGATGCAGACTTGCCAATATTTATCACCCACTAATTTTTTTTTTGAAAAGGTAGAATTTAGCCAAAATAAAAAAAATGGCCAAGTATCACACAGTGGTTTTCGGTGGCACACAATGAGAGACAGATGCCACACACAGCAATGGCACGGAGGCAGACTTGCCAATATTTATCTCCCACAAATTTTTTTTTTTTGCAAATGGAGAATTTATAAAAAAAAAAAAATGGCCAACTATCACACAGTGGTTTTTGGTGGCACACAATGAGAGACAGATGCCACACACAGCAATGGCACGGAGGCAGACTTGCCAATATTTATCTCCCACTAATTTTTTTTTGCAAAGGGAGAATTTAGCCAAAAAAAAAAAAGGCCAAGTATCACACAGTGGTTTTCGGTGGCACACAATGAGAGACAGATGCCACACACAGCAATGGCACAGAGGCAGACTTGCCAATATTTATCTCCCACTATTTTTTTTTTGAAAAGGGGGAATTTATAACAATAAAAAAATGGCCAAGTATCACACAGTGGTTTTCGGTGGCACACAATGAGAGACAGATGCCACACACAGCAATGGCACGGAGGCAGACTTGCCAATATTTATCTCCCACTAATTTTTTTTTGCAAATGGAGAATTTAAAAAAAAAATTGGCCAAGTATCACACAGTGGTTTTTGGTGGCACACAATGAGAGACAGATGCCACACACAGCAATGGCACGGAGGCAGACTTGCCAATATTTATCTCCCACTAATTATTTTTTTGCAAAGGGAGAATTTAGCCAAAAAAAAAAAAAGGCCAAGTATCACACAGTGGTTTTCGGTGGCACACAATGAGAGACAGATGCCACACACAGCAATGGCACGGAGGCAGACTTGCCAATATTTATCTCCCACTAATTTTTTTTTTTGAAAAGGGAGAATTTAGCCAAAATAAAAAAAGGCCAAGTATCACACAGTGGTTTTCGGTGGCATACAATGAGAGACAGATGCCACACACAGCAATGGCACAGAGGCAGACTTGCCAATATTTATCTCCCACTATTTTTTTTTTTTGAAAAGGGGGAATTTATAAAAATAAAAAAAATGGCCAAGGATCACACAGTGGTTTTCGGTGGCACACAATGAGAGACAGATGCCACACACAGCAATGGCACGGAGGCAGACTTGCCAATATTTATCTCCCACTAATTTTTTTTTTGCAAAGGGAGAATGTATAAAAAAAAAAATGGCCAAGTATCACACAGTGGTTTTTGGTGGCACACAATGAGAGACAGATGCCACACACAGCAATGGCACGGAGGCAGACTTGCCAATATTTATCTCCCACTAATTTTTTTTTTTGCAAAGGGAGAATTTAGCCAAAAAAAAGGCCAAGTATCACACAGTGGTTTTCGGTGGCACACAATGAGAGACAGATGCCACACACAGCAATGGCACGGAGGCAGACTTGCCAATATTTATCTCCCACCAATTTTTTTTTTTGCAAAGGGAGAATTTAGCCAAAAAAAAAAAAAGGCAAGTATCACACAGTGGTTTTCGGTGGCACACAATGAGAGACAGATGCCACACACAGCAATGGCACGGAGGCAGACTTGCCAATATTTATCTCCCACTAATTTTTTTTTTGAAAAGGGAGAATCTAGCCAAAATAAAAAAAATGGCCAAGTATCACACAGTGGTTTTCGGTGGCACACAATGAGAGACAGATGCCACACACAGCAATGGCACGGAGGCAGACTTGCCAATATTTATCTCCCACTAAATTTTTTTTTGCAAAGGGAGAATTAATTAAAAAAAAATGGCCAAGTATCACACAGTGGTTTTTGGTGGCACACAATGAGAGACAGATGCCACACACAGCAATGGCACGGAGGCAGACTTGCCAATATTTATCTCCCACTAATTTTTTTTTGCAAAGGGAGAATTTAGCCAAAAAAAAAAAAGGCCAAGTATCACACAGTGGTTTTCGGTGGCACACAATGAGAGACAGATGCCACACACAGCAATGGCACAGAGGCAGACTTGCCAATATTTATCTCCCACTATTTTTTTTTTGAAAAGGGGGAATTTATAACAATAAAAAAATGGCCAAGTATCACACAGTGGTTTTCGGTGGCACACAATGAGAGACAGATGCCACACACAGCAATGGCACGGAGGCAGACTTGCCAATATTTATCTCCCACTAATTTTTTTTTGCAAATGGAGAATTTAAAAAAAAAAATTGGCCAAGTATCACACAGTGGTTTTTGGTGGCACACAATGAGAGACAGATGCCACACACAGCAATGGCACGGAGGCAGACTTGCCAATATTTATCTCCCACTAATTATTTTTTTGCAAAGGGAGAATTTAGCCAAAAAAAAAAAAAGGCCAAGTATCACACAGTGGTTTTCGGTGGCACACAATGAGAGACAGATGCCACACACAGCAATGGCACGGAGGCAGACTTGCCAATATTTATCTCCCACTAATTTTTTTTTTGAAAAGGGAGAATTTAGCCAAAATAAAAAAAGGCCAAGTATCACACAGTGGTTTTCGGTGGCATACAATGAGAGACAGATGCCACACACAGCAATGGCACAGAGGCAGACTTGCCAATATTTATCTCCCACTATTTTTTTTTTTGAAACGGGGGAATTTATAAAAATAAAAAAAATGGCCAAGTATCACACAGTGGTTTTCGGTGGCACACAATGAGAGACAGATGCCACACACAGCAATGGCACGGAGGCAGACTTGCCAATATTTATCTCCCACTAATTTTTTTTTTGCAAATGGAGAATGTATAAAAAAAAAAATGGCCAAGTATCACACAGTGGTTTTTGGTGGCACACAATGAGAGACAGATGCCACACACAGCAATGGCACGGAGGCAGACTTGCCAATATTTATCTCCCACTAATTTTTTTTTTTGCAAAGGGAGAATTTAGCCAAAAAAAAGGCCAAGTATCACACAGTGGTTTTCGGTGGCACACAATGAGAGAAAGATGCCACACACAGCAATGGCACGGAGGCAGACTTGCCAATATTTGTCTCCCACTATTTTTTTTTTTTTGAAAAGTGAGAATTTATAAAAATAAAAAAAATGGCCAAGTATCACACAGTGGTTTTCGGTGGCACACAATGAGAGACAGATGCCACACACAGCAATGGCACGGAGGCAGACTTGCCAATATTTATCTCCCACTAATTTTTTGTTTTGCAAAGGGAGAATTTATTAAAAAAAAAAAAATGGCCAGGTATCACACAGTGGTTTTTGGTGGCACACAATGAGAGACAGATGCCACACACAGCAATGGCACAGAGGCAGACTTGCCAATATTTATCTCCCACTAATTTTTTTTTTTGGAAAGGGAGAATTTAGCCAAAAAAAAAAAGGCCAAGTATCACACAGTGGTTTTCGGTGGCACACAATGAGAGAAAGATGCCACACACAGCAATGGCACGGAGGCAGACTTGCCAATATTTATCTCCCACTATTTTTTTTTTTTTGAAAAGTGAGAATTTATAAAAATAAAAAAAATGGCCAAGTATCACACAGTGGTTTTCGGTGGCACACAATGAGAGACAGATGCCACACACAGCAATGGCACGGAGGCAGACTTGCCAATATTTATCTACCACTAATTTTTTTTTTTAAAAGGGAGAATTTAGCCAAAATAAAAAAAGGCCAAGTATCACACAGTGGTTTTTGGTGGCACACAATGAGAGACAGATGCCACACACAGCAATGGCACGGAGGCAGACTTGCCAATATTTATCTCCCACTAATTTTTTTTTTTGCAAAGGGAGAATTTATAAAAAAAAAAAAAATGGCCAAGTATCACACAGTGGTTTTTGGTGGCACACAATGAGAGACAGATGCCACACACAGCAATGGCACAGAGGCAGACTTGCCAATATTTATCTCCCACTAATTTTTTTTTTTGCAAAGTGAGAATTTATAAAAATAAAAAAAATGGCCAAGTATCACACAGTGGTTTTCGGTGGCACACAATGAGAGACAGATGCCACACACAGCAATGGCACGGAGGCAGACTTGCCAATATTTATCTCCCACTAATTTTTTTTTTTGAAAAGGGAGAATTTAGCCAAAATAAAAAAAGGCCAAGTATCACACAGTGGTTTTCGGTGGCACAGAATGAGAGACAGATGCCACACACAGCAATGGCACGGAGGCAGACTTGCCAATATTTATCTCCCACTAATTTTTTTTTTTTGAAAAGAGAGAATTTAGCCAAAATAAAAAAAGGCCAAGTATCACACAGTGGTTTTCGGTGGCACACAATGAGAGACAGATGCCACACACAGCAATGGCACGGAGGCAGACTTGCCAATATTTATCTCCCACTAATTTTTTCTTTTGAAAAGGGGGAATTTATAAAAATTAAAAAAATGGCCAAGTATCACACAGTGGTTTTCGGTGGCACACAATGAGAGACAGATGCCACACACAGCAATGGCACGGAGGCAGACTTGCCAATATTTATCTCCCACTAATTTTTTTTTTGCAAAGGGAGAATTTAGCCAAAAAAAAAAAGGCCAAGTATCACACAGTGGTTTTTGGTGGCACACAATGAGAGACAGATGCCACACACAGCAATGGCACGGAGGCAGACTTGCCAATATTTATCTCCCACTAATTTTTTTTTTTTGCAAAGGGAGAATTTAGCCCCCCCAAAAAAAGGCCAAGTATCACACAGTGGTTTTCGGTGGCACACAATGAGAGACAGATGCCACACACAGCAATGGCACAGAGGCAGACTTGCCAATATTTATCTCCCACTAATTTTTTTTTTGAAAAGGGAGAATCTAGCCAAAATAAAAAAAATGGCCAAGTATCACACAGTGGTTTTCGGTGGCACACAATGAGAGACAGATGCCACACACAGCAATGGCACGGAGGTAGACTTGCCAATATTTATCTCCCACTATTTTTTTTTTTTGAAAAGGGAGAATTTAGCCAAAAAAAATGGCCAAGTATCACACAGTGTTTTTCGGTGGCATACAATGAGAGAAAGATGCCACACACAGCAATGGCACGGAGGCAGACTTGCCAATATCTATCTCCCACTATTTTTTTTTTGTTGAAAAGTGAGAATTTATAAAAATAAAAAAAATGGCCAAGTATCACACAGTGGTTTTCGGTGGCACACAATGAGAGACAGATGCTCACACAGCAATGGCACAGAGGCAGACTTGCCAATATTTATCTCCCACTATTTTTTTTTTTTGAAAAGGGGGAATTTATAAAAATAAAAAAAATGGCCAAGTATCACACAGTGGTTTTCGGTGGCACACAATGAGAGACAGATGCCACACACAGCAATGGCACGGAGGCAGACTTGCCAATATTTATCTACCACTAATTTTTTTTTTTAAAAGGGAGAATTTAGCCAAAATAAAAAAAGGCCAAGTATCACACAGTGGTTTTTGGTGGCACACAATGAGAGACAGATGCCACACACAGCAATGGCACGGAGGCAGACTTGCCAATATTTATCTCCCACTAATTTTTTTTTTTGCAAAGGGAGAATTTATAAAAAAAAAAAAAATGGCCAAGTATCACACAGTGGTTTTTGGTGGCACACAATGAGAGACAGATGCCACACACAGCAATGGCACAGAGGCAGACTTGCCAATATTTATCTCCCACTAATTTTTTTTTTTGCAAAGTGAGAATTTATAAAAATAAAAAAAATGGCCAAGTATCACACAGTGGTTTTCGGTGGCACACAATGAGAGACAGATGCCACACACAGCAATGGCACGGAGGCAGACTTGCCAATATTTATCTCCCACTAATTTTTTTTTTTGAAAAGGGAGAATTTAGCCAAAATAAAAAAAGGCCAAGTATCACACAGTGGTTTTCGGTGGCACAGAATGAGAGACAGATGCCACACACAGCAATGGCACGGAGGCAGACTTGCCAATATTTATCTCCCACTAATTTTTTTTTTTTGAAAAGAGAGAATTTAGCCAAAATAAAAAAAGGCCAAGTATCACACAGTGGTTTTCGGTGGCACACAATGAGAGACAGATGCCACACACAGCAATGGCACGGAGGCAGACTTGCCAATATTTATCTCCCACTAATTTTTTCTTTTGAAAAGGGGGAATTTATAAAAATTAAAAAAATGGCCAAGTATCACACAGTGGTTTTCGGTGGCACACAATGAGAGACAGATGCCACACACAGCAATGGCACGGAGGCAGACTTGCCAATATTTATCTCCCACTAATTTTTTTTTTGCAAAGGGAGAATTTAGCCAAAAAAAAAAAGGCCAAGTATCACACAGTGGTTTTTGGTGGCACACAATGAGAGACAGATGCCACACACAGCAATGGCACGGAGGCAGACTTGCCAATATTTATCTCCCACTAATTTTTTTTTTTTGCAAAGGGAGAATTTAGCCCCCCCAAAAAAAGGCCAAGTATCACACAGTGGTTTTCGGTGGCACACAATGAGAGACAGATGCCACACACAGCAATGGCACAGAGGCAGACTTGCCAATATTTATCTCCCACTAATTTTTTTTTTGAAAAGGGAGAATCTAGCCAAAATAAAAAAAATGGCCAAGTATCACACAGTGGTTTTCGGTGGCACACAATGAGAGACAGATGCCACACACAGCAATGGCACGGAGGTAGACTTGCCAATATTTATCTCCCACTATTTTTTTTTTTTGAAAAGGGAGAATTTAGCCAAAAAAAATGGCCAAGTATCACACAGTGTTTTTCGGTGGCATACAATGAGAGAAAGATGCCACACACAGCAATGGCACGGAGGCAGACTTGCCAATATCTATCTCCCACTATTTTTTTTTTGTTGAAAAGTGAGAATTTATAAAAATAAAAAAAATGGCCAAGTATCACACAGTGGTTTTCGGTGGCACACAATGAGAGACAGATGCTCACACAGCAATGGCACAGAGGCAGACTTGCCAATATTTATCTCCCACTATTTTTTTTTTTTGAAAAGGGGGAATTTATAAAAATAAAAAAAATGGCCAAGTATCACACAGTGGTTTTCGGTGGCACACAATGACAGACAGATGCCACACACAGCAATGGCACGGAGGCAGACTTGCCAATATTTATCTCCCACTAATTTTTTTTTTTGCAAAGGGAGAATTTAGCCAAAAAAAAAAAAAGGCCAAGTATCACACAGTGGTTTTCGGTGGTACACAATGAGGGACAGATGCCACACACAGCAATGGCACAGAGGCAGACTTGCCAATATTTATCTCCCAATATTTTTTTTTTTTGAAAAGGAAGAATCTAGCCAAAATAAAAAAAATGGCCAAGTATCACACAGTGGTTTTCGGTGGCACACAATGAGAGACAGATGCCACACACAGCAATGGCACAGAGGCAGACTTGCCAATATTTATCTCCCACTATTTTTTTTTTTTGAAAATGGAGAATGTATAAAAATAAAAAAATGGCCAAGTATCACACAGTGGTTTTCGGTGGCACACAATGAGAGACAGATGCCACACACAGCAATGGCACGGAGGCAGACTTGCCAATATTTATCTCCCACTAATTTTTTTTTTTTGAAAAGGGGGAATTTATAAAAATAAAAAAAATGGCCAAGTATCACACAGTGGTTTTCGGTGGCACACAATGAGAGACAGATGCCACACACAGCAATGGCACGGAGGCAGACTTGCCAATATCTATCTCCCACTATTTTTTTTTTGTTGAAAAGTGAGAATTTATAAAAATAAAAAAAATGGCCAAGTATCACACAGTGGTTTTCGGTGGCACACAATGAGAGACAGATGCCACACACAGCAATGGCACGGAGGCAGACTTGCCAATATTTATCTCCCACTAATTTTTTCTTTTGAAAAGGGGGAATTTATATAAATAAAAAAAATGGCCAAGTATCACACAGTGGTTTTCGGTGGCACACAATGAGAGACAGATGCCACACACAGCAATGGCACAGAGGCAGACTTGCCAATATTTATCTCCCACTAATTTTTTTTTTTTTGCAAAGGGAGAATTTATAAAAAAAAAAAAATGGCCAAGTATCACACAGTGGTTTTTGGTGGCACACAATGAGAGACAGATGCCACACACAGCAATGGCACGGAGGCAGACTTGCCAATATTTATCTCCCACTAATTTTTTTTTTGCAAAGGGAGAATTTAGCCCAAAAAAAAAAGGCCAAGTATCACACAGTGGTTTTTGGTGGCACACAATGAGAGACAGATGTCACACACAGCAATGGCACGGAGGCAGACTTGCCAATATTTATCTCCCACTAATTTTTTTTTTTGCAAAGGGAGAATTTAGCCAAAAAAAAAAAGGCCAAGTATCACACAGTGGTTTTCGGTGGCACACAATGAGGGACAGATGCCACACACAGCAATGGCACGGAGGCAGACTTGCCAATATTTATCTCCCACTAATTTTTTTTTTTGCAAAGGGAGAATTTAGCCAAAATAAAAAAAGGCCAAGTATCACACAGTGGTTTTTGGTGGCACACAATGAGAGACAGATGTCACACACAGCAATGGCACGGAGGCAGACTTGCCAATATTTATCTCCCACTAATTTTTTTTTTTGCAAAGGGAGAATTTAGCCAAAAAAAAAAAGGCCAAGTATCACACAGTGGTTTTCGGTGGCACACAATGAGGGACAGATGCCACACACAGCAATGGCACAGAGGCAGACTTGCCAATATTTATCTCCCACTAATTTTTTTTTTTGAAAAGGGAGAATCTAGCCAAAATAAAAAAAATGGCCAAGTATCACACAGTGGTTTTCGGTGGCACACAATGAGAGACAGATGCCACACACAGCAATGGCACAGAGGCAGACTTGCCAATATTTATCTCCCACTGTTTCTTTTTTTTGAAAAGGGAGAATGTATAAAAATAAAAAAATGGTCAAGTATCACACAGTGGTTTTCGGTGGCACACAATGAGAGACAGATGCCACACACAGCAATGGCACGGAGGCAGACTTGCCAATATTTATCTCCCACTAATTTTTTTTTTTGCAAAGGGAGAATTTAGCCAAAATAAAAAAAGGCCAAGTATCACACAGTGGTTTTCGGTGGCACACAATGAGAGACAGATGCCACACACAGCAATGGCACGGAGGCAGACTTGCCAATATTTATCTCCCACTAATTTTTTTTTTTGCAAAGGGAGAATTTATAAAAAAAAAAATGGCCAAGTATCACACAGTGGTTTTCGGTGGCACACAATGAGAGACAGATGCCACACACAGCAATGGCACGGAGGTAGACTTGCCAATATTTATCTCCCACTAATTTAATTTTTTGAAAAGGGAGAATTTAGCCAAAATAAAAAAAGGCCAAGTATCACACAGTGGTTTTCGGTGGCACACAATGAGAGACAGATGCCACACACAGCAATGGCACGGAGGCAGACTTGCCAATATTTATCTCCCACTAATTTTTTCTTTTGAAAAGGGGGAATTTATAAAAATAAAAAAAATGGCCAAGTATCACACAGTGGTTTTTGGTGGCACACAATGAGAGACAGATGCCACACACAGCAATGGCACGGAGGCAGACTTGCCAATATTTATCTCCCACTAATTTTTTTTTTGCAAAGGGAGAATTTAGCCACAAAAAAAAAGGCCAAGTATCACACAGTGGTTTTTGGTGGCACACAATGAGAGACAGATGCCACACACAGCAATGGCACGGAGGCAGACTTGCCAATATTTATCTCCCACTAATTTTTTTTTTTTGCAAGGGGAGAATTTAGCCCCCCCAAAAAAAGGCCAAGTATCACACAGTGGTTTTCGGTGGCACAGAATGAGAGACAGATGCCACACACAGCAATGGCACAGAGGCAGACTTGCCAATATTTATCTCCCACTAATTTTTTTTTTGAAAAGGGAGAATCTAGCCAAAATAAAAAAAATGGCCAAGTATCACACAGTGGTTTTCGGTGGCACACAATGAGAGACAGATGCCACACACAGCAATGGCACGGAGGTAGACTTGCCAATATTTATCTCCCACTATTTTTTTTTTTTGAAAAGGGAGAATTTAGCCAAAAAAAAAGGCCAAGTATCACACAGTGTTTTTCGGTGGCATACAATGAGAGAAAGATGCCACACACAGCAATGGCACGGAGGCAGACTTGCCAATATCTATCTCCCACTATTTTTTTTTTGTTGAAAAGTGAGAATTTATAAAAATAAAAAAAATGGCCAAGTATCACACAGTGGTTTTCGGTGGCACACAATGAGAGACAGATGCTCACACAGCAATGGCACAGAGGCAGACTTGCCAATATTTATCTCCCACTATTTTTTTTTTTGAAAAGGGGGAATTTATAAAAATAAAAAAAATGGCCAAGTATCACACAGTGGTTTTCGGTGGCACACAATGACAGACAGATGCCACACACAGCAATGGCACGGAGGCAGACTTGCCAATATTTATCTCCCACTAATTTTTTTTTTTGCAAAGGGAGAATTTAGCCAAAAAAAAAAAAAGGCCAAGTATCACACAGTGGTTTTCGGTGGTACACAATGAGGGACAGATGCCACACACAGCAATGGCACAGAGGCAGACTTGCCAATATTTATCTCCCACTATTTTTTTTTTTTGAAAAGGAAGAATCTAGCCAAAATAAAAAAAATGGCCAAGTATCACACAGTGGTTTTCGGTGGCACACAATGAGAGACAGATGCCACACACAGCAATGGCACAGAGGCAGACTTGCCAATATTTATCTCCCACTATTTTTTTTTTTTGAAAATGGAGAATGTATAAAAATAAAAAAATGGCCAAGTATCACACAGTGGTTTTCGGTGGCACACAATGAGAGACAGATGCCACACACAGCAATGGCACGGAGGCAGACTTGCCAATATTTATCTCCCACTAATTTTTTTTTTTGAAAAGGGGGAATTTATAAAAATAAAAAAAATGGCCAAGTATCACACAGTGGTTTTCGGTGGCACACAATGAGAGACAGATGCCACACACAGCAATGGCACGGAGGCAGACTTGCCAATATCTATCTCCCACTATTTTTTTTTTGTTGAAAAGTGAGAATTTATAAAAATAAAAAAAATGGCCAAGTATCACACAGTGGTTTTCGGTGGCACACAATGAGAGACAGATGCCACACACAGCAATGGCACGGAGGCAGACTTGCCAATATTTATCTCCCACTAATTTTTTCTTTTGAAAAGGGGGAATTTATATAAATAAAAAAAATGGCCAAGTATCACACAGTGGTTTTCGGTGGCACACAATGAGAGACAGATGCCACACACAGCAATGGCACAGAGGCAGACTTGCCAATATTTATCTCCCACTAATTTTTTTTTTTTGCAAAGGGAGAATTTATAAAAAAAAAAAAATGGCCAAGTATCACACAGTGGTTTTTGGTGGCACACAATGAGAGACAGATGCCACACACAGCAATGGCACGGAGGCAGACTTGCCAATATTTATCTCCCACTAATTTTTTTTTTGCAAAGGGAGAATTTAGCCCAAAAAAAAAAGGCCAAGTATCACACAGTGGTTTTTGGTGGCACACAATGAGAGACAGATGTCACACACAGCAATGGCACGGAGGCAGACTTGCCAATATTTATCTCCCACTAATTTTTTTTTTTGCAAAGGGAGAATTTAGCCAAAAAAAAAAAGGCCAAGTATCACACAGTGGTTTTCGGTGGCACACAATGAGGGACAGATGCCACACACAGCAATGGCACAGAGGCAGACTTGCCAATATTTATCTCCCACTAATTTTTTTTTTTGAAAAGGGAGAATCTAGCCAAAATAAAAAAAATGGCCAAGTATCACACAGTGGTTTTCGGTGGCACACAATGAGAGACAGATGCCACACACAGCAATGGCACAGAGGCAGACTTGCCAATATTTATCTCCCACTGTTTCTTTTTTTTGAAAAGGGAGAATGTATAAAAATAAAAAAATGGCCAAGTATCACACAGTGGTTTTCGGTGGCACACAATGAGAGACAGATGCCACACACAGCAATGGCACGGAGGCAGACTTGCCAATATTTATCTCCCACTAATTTTTTTTTTGCAAAGGGAGAATTTAGCCAAAAAAAAAAAGGCCAAGAATCACACAGTGGTTTTTGGTGGCACACAATGAGAGACAGATGCCACACACAGCAATGGCACGGAGGCAGACTTGCCAATATTTATCTCCCACTAATTTTTTTTTTTTTGCAAAGGGAGAATTTAGCCAAAAAAAAAAAAGGCCAAGTATCACACAGTGGTTTTCGGTGGCACACAATGAGAGACAGATGCCACACACAGCAATGGCACAGAGGCAGACTTGCCAATATTTATCTCCCACTAATTTTTTTTTTGAAAAGGGAGAATCTAGCCAAAATAAAAAAAATGGCCAAGTATCACACAGTGGTTTTCGGTGGCACACAATGAGAGACAGATGCCACACACAGCAATGGCACGGAGGTAGACTTGCCAATATTTATCTCCCACTATTTTTTTTTTTTGAAAAGGGAGAATTTAGCCAAAATAAAAATAGGCGAAGTATCACACAGTGGTTTTCGGTGGCACACAATGAGAGACAGATGCCACACACAGCAATGGCACGGAGGCAGACTTGCCAATATTTATCTCCCACTAATTTTTTTTTTTGCAAAGGGAGAATTTATAAAAAAAAAAAAAATGGCCAAGTATCACACAGTGGTTTTTGGTGGCACACAATGAGAGACAGATGCCACACACAGCAATGGCACAGAGGCAGACTTGCCAATATTTATCTCCTACTAATTTTTTTTTTTGCAAAGGGAGAATTTAGCCAAAAAAAAAAAGGCCAAGTATCACACAGTGGTTTTCGGTGGCACACAATGAGAGAAAGATGCCACACACAGCAATGGCACGGAGGCAGACTTGCCAATATCTATCTCCCACTATTTTTTTTTTGTTGAAAAGTGAGAATTTATAAAAATAAAAAAAATGGCCAAGTATCACACAGTGGTTTTCGGTGGCACACAATGAGAGACAGATGCCACACACAGCAATGGCACGGAGGCAGACTTGCCAATATTTATCTCCCGCTAATTTTTTTTTTTGAAAAGGGAGAATTTAGCCAAAATAAAAAAAGGCCAAGTATCACACAGTGGTTTTCGGTGGCACACAATGAGAGACAGATGCCACACACAGCAATGGCACTGGGGCAGACTTGCCAATATTTATCTCCCACTAATTTTTTTTTTTTTGAAAAGAGAGAATTTAGCCAAAATAAAAAAGGCCAAGTATCACACAGTGGTTTTCGGTGGCACACAATGAGAGACAGATGCCACACACAGCAATGGCACAGAGGCAGACTTGCCAATATTTATCTCCCACTAATTTTTTCTTTTGAAAAGGGGGAATTTATAAAAATAAAAAAAATGGCCAAGTATCACACAGTGGTTTTTGGTGGCACACAATGAGAGACAGATGCCACACACAGCAATGGCACAGAGGCAGACTTGCCAATATTTATCTCCCACTAATTTTTTTTTTTGCAAAGGGAGAATTTATAAAAAAAAAAAAAATGGCCAAGTATTACACAGTGGTTTTTGGTGGCACACAATGAGAGACAGATGCCACACACAGCAATGGCACGGATGCAGACTTGCCAATATTTATCTCCCACTAATTTTTTTTTTGAAAAGGTAGAATTTAGCCAAAAAAAAAAAAAGGCCAAGTATCACACAGTGCTTTTCGGTGGCACACAATGAGGGACAGATGCCACACACAGCAATGGCACAGAGGCAGACTTGCCAATATTTATCTCCTACTAATTTTTTTTTTTGCAAAGGGAGAATTTAGCCAAAAAAAAAAAGGCCAAGTATCACACAGTGGTTTTCGGTGGCACACAATGAGAGAAAGATGCCACACACAGCAATGGCACGGAGGCAGACTTGCCAATATCTATCTCCCACTATTTTTTTTTTGTTGAAAAGTGAGAATTTATAAAAATAAAAAAAATGGCCAAGTATCACACAGTGGTTTTCGGTGGCACACAATGAGAGACAGATGCCACACACAGCAATGGCACGGAGGCAGACTTGCCAATATTTATCTCCCGCTAATTTTTTTTTTTGAAAAGGGAGAATTTAGCCAAAATAAAAAAAGGCCAAGTATCACACAGTGGTTTTCGGTGGCACACAATGAGAGACAGATGCCACACACAGCAATGGCACTGGGGCAGACTTGCCAATATTTATCTCCCACTAATTTTTTTTTTTTTGAAAAGAGAGAATTTAGCCAAAATAAAAAAGGCCAAGTATCACACAGTGGTTTTCGGTGGCACACAATGAGAGACAGATGCCACACACAGCAATGGCACAGAGGCAGACTTGCCAATATTTATCTCCCACTAATTTTTTCTTTTGAAAAGGGGGAATTTATAAAAATAAAAAAAATGGCCAAGTATCACACAGTGGTTTTTGGTGGCACACAATGAGAGACAGATGCCACACACAGCAATGGCACAGAGGCAGACTTGCCAATATTTATCTCCCACTAATTTTTTTTTTTGCAAAGGGAGAATTTATAAAAAAAAAAAAATGGCCAAGTATTACACAGTGGTTTTTGGTGGCACACAATGAGAGACAGATGCCACACACAGCAATGGCACGGATGCAGACTTGCCAATATTTATCTCCCACTAATTTTTTTTTTGAAAAGGTAGAATTTAGCCAAAAAAAAAAAAAGGCCAAGTATCACACAGTGCTTTTCGGTGGCACACAATGAGGGACAGATGCCACACACAGCAATGGCACAGAGGCAGACTTGCCAATATTTATCTCCCACTAATTTTTTTTTTTGAAAAGGGAGAATCTAGCCAAAATAAAAAAAATGGCCAAGTATCACACAGTGGTTTTCGGTGGCACACAATGAGAGACAGATGCCACACACAGCAATGGCACAGAGGCAGACTTGCCAATATTTATCTCCCACTATTTCTTTTTTTTGAAAAGGGAGAATGTATAAAAATAAAAAAATGGCCAAGTATCACACAGTGGTTTTCGGTGGCACACAATGAGAGACAGATGCCACATACAGCAATGGCACGGAGGCAGACTTGCCAATATTTATCTCCCACTAATTTTTTTTTTGCAAAGGGAGAATTAGTAAAAAAAATGGCCAAGTATCACACAGTGGTTTTTGGTGGCACACAATGAGAGACAGATGCCACACACAGCAATGGCACGGAGGCAGACTTGCCAATATTTATCTCCCACTAATTTTTTTTTTGCAAAGGGAGAATTTAGCCAAAAAAAAAAAGGCCAAGTATCACACAGTGGTTTTCGGTGGCACACAATGAGAGAAAGATGCTACACACAGCAATGGCACGGAGGCAGACTTGCCAATATTAATCTCCCACTAATTTTTTTTTTTGAAAAGGGAGAATTTAGCCAAAATAAAAAAAGGCCAAGTATCACACAGTGGTTTTCGGTGGCATACAATGAGAGACAGATGCCACACACAGCAATGGCACAGAGGCAGACTTGCCAATATTTATCTCCCACTAATTTTTTTTTGAAAAGGGGGAATTTATAAAAATAAAAAAAATGGCCAAGTATCACACAGTGGTTTTCGGTGGCACACAATGAGAGACAGATGCTACACACAGTAATGGCACGGAGGCAGACTTGCCAATATTTATCTCCCACTAATTTTTTTTTTTTGAAAAGAGAGAATTTAGCCAAAATAAAAAAAGGCCAAGTATGACACAGTGGTTTTCGGTGGCACACAATGAGAGACAGATGCCACACACAGCAATGGCACGGAGGCAGACTTGCCAATATTTATCTCCCACTAATTTTTTCTTTTGAAAAGGGGGAAATTATAAAAATAAAAAAATGGCCAAGTATCACACAGTGGTTTTTGGTGGCACACAATGAGAGACAGATGCCACACACAGCAATGGCACGGAGGCAGACTTGCCAATATTTATCTCCCACTAATTTTTTTTTTGCAAAGGGAGAATTTAGCCCCCCCAAAAAAGGCCAAGTATCACACAGTGGTTTTTGGTGGCACACAATGAGAGAGAGATGTCACACACTGCAATGGCACGGAGGCAGACTTGCCAATATTTATCTCCCACTAATTTTTTTTTTTGCAAAGGGAGAATTTAGCCAAAAACAAAAAAAGGCCAAGTATCACACAGTGGTTTTCGGTGGTACACAATGAGGGACAGATGCCACACACAGCAATGGCACAGAGGCAGACTTGCCAATATTTATCTCCCACTATTTTTTTTTTTGAAAAGGGAGAATCTAGCCAAAATAAAAAAATGGCCAAGTATCACACAGTGGTTTTCGGTGGCACACAATGAGAGACAGATGCCACACACAGCAATGGCACAGAGGCAGACTTGCCAATATTTATCTCCCACTATTTTTTTTTTTTGAAAATGGAGAATGTATAAAACTAAAAAAATGGCCAAGTATCACACAGTGGTTTTCGGTGGCACACAATGAGAGACAGATGCCACACACAGCAATGGCACGGAGGCAGACTTGCCAATATTTATCTCCCACTAATTTTTTTTTTGAAAAGGGAGAATCTAGCCAAAATAAAAAAAATGGCCAAGTATCACACAGTGGTTTTCGGTGGCACACAATGAGAGACAGATGCCACACACAGCAATGGCACGGAGGTAGACTTGCCAATATTTATCTCCCACTATTTTTTTTTTTTGAAAAGGGAGAATTTAGCCAAAATAAAAATAGGCGAAGTATCACACAGTGGTTTTCGGTGGCACACAATGAGAGACAGATGCCACACACAGCAATGGCACGGAGGCAGACTTGCCAATATTTATCTCCCACTAATTTTTTTTTTTGCAAAGGGAGAATTTATAAAAAAAAAAAAAATGGCCAAGTATCACACAGTGGTTTTCGGTGGCACACAATGAGAGACAGATGCCACACACAGCAATGGCACGGAGGCAGACTTGCCAATATTTATCTCCCGCTAATTTTTTTTTTTGAAAAGGGAGAATTTAGCCAAAATAAAAAAAGGCCAAGTATCACACAGTGGTTTTCGGTGGCACACAATGAGAGACAGATGCCACACACAGCAATGGCACTGGGGCAGACTTGCCAATATTTATCTCCCACTAATTTTTTTTTTTTTGAAAAGAGAGAATTTAGCCAAAATAAAAAAGGCCAAGTATCACACAGTGGTTTTCGGTGGCACACAATGAGAGACAGATGCCACACACAGCAATGGCACAGAGGCAGACTTGCCAATATTTATCTCCCACTAATTTTTTCTTTTGAAAAGGGGGAATTTATAAAAATAAAAAAAATGGCCAAGTATCACACAGTGGTTTTTGGTGGCACACAATGAGAGACAGATGCCACACACAGCAATGGCACAGAGGCAGACTTGCCAATATTTATCTCCCACTAATTTTTTTTTTTGCAAAGGGAGAATTTATAAAAAAAAAAAAATGGCCAAGTATTACACAGTGGTTTTTGGTGGCACACAATGAGAGACAGATGCCACACACAGCAATGGCACGGATGCAGACTTGCCAATATTTATCTCCCACTAATTTTTTTTTTGAAAAGGTAGAATTTAGCCAAAAAAAAAAAAAGGCCAAGTATCACACAGTGCTTTTCGGTGGCACACAATGAGGGACAGATGCCACACACAGCAATGGCACAGAGGCAGACTTGCCAATATTTATCTCCTACTAATTTTTTTTTTTGCAAAGGGAGAATTTAGCCAAAAAAAAAAAGGCCAAGTATCACACAGTGGTTTTCGGTGGCACACAATGAGAGAAAGATGCCACACACAGCAATGGCACGGAGGCAGACTTGCCAATATCTATCTCCCACTATTTTTTTTTTGTTGAAAAGTGAGAATTTATAAAAATAAAAAAAATGGCCAAGTATCACACAGTGGTTTTCGGTGGCACACAATGAGAGACAGATGCCACACACAGCAATGGCACGGAGGCAGACTTGCCAATATTTATCTCCCGCTAATTTTTTTTTTTGAAAAGGGAGAATTTAGCCAAAATAAAAAAAGGCCAAGTATCACACAGTGGTTTTCGGTGGCACACAATGAGAGACAGATGCCACACACAGCAATGGCACTGGGGCAGACTTGCCAATATTTATCTCCCACTAATTTTTTTTTTTTTGAAAAGAGAGAATTTAGCCAAAATAAAAAAGGCCAAGTATCACACAGTGGTTTTCGGTGGCACACAATGAGAGACAGATGCCACACACAGCAATGGCACAGAGGCAGACTTGCCAATATTTATCTCCCACTAATTTTTTCTTTTGAAAAGGGGGAATTTATAAAAATAAAAAAAATGGCCAAGTATCACACAGTGGTTTTTGGTGGCACACAATGAGAGACAGATGCCACACACAGCAATGGCACAGAGGCAGACTTGCCAATATTTATCTCCCACTAATTTTTTTTTTTGCAAAGGGAGAATTTATAAAAAAAAAAAAATGGCCAAGTATTACACAGTGGTTTTTGGTGGCACACAATGAGAGACAGATGCCACACACAGCAATGGCACGGATGCAGACTTGCCAATATTTATCTCCCACTAATTTTTTTTTTGAAAAGGTAGAATTTAGCCAAAAAAAAAAAAAGGCCAAGTATCACACAGTGCTTTTCGGTGGCACACAATGAGGGACAGATGCCACACACAGCAATGGCACAGAGGCAGACTTGCCAATATTTATCTCCCACTAATTTTTTTTTTTGAAAAGGGAGAATCTAGCCAAAATAAAAAAAATGGCCAAGTATCACACAGTGGTTTTCGGTGGCACACAATGAGAGACAGATGCCACACACAGCAATGGCACAGAGGCAGACTTGCCAATATTTATCTCCCACTATTTCTTTTTTTTGAAAAGGGAGAATGTATAAAAATAAAAAAATGGCCAAGTATCACACAGTGGTTTTCGGTGGCACACAATGAGAGACAGATGCCACATACAGCAATGGCACGGAGGCAGACTTGCCAATATTTATCTCCCACTAATTTTTTTTTTGCAAAGGGAGAATTAGTAAAAAAAATGGCCAAGTATCACACAGTGGTTTTTGGTGGCACACAATGAGAGACAGATGCCACACACAGCAATGGCACGGAGGCAGACTTGCCAATATTTATCTCCCACTAATTTTTTTTTTGCAAAGGGAGAATTTAGCCAAAAAAAAAAAAGGCCAAGTATCACACAGTGGTTTTCGGTGGCACACAATGAGAGAAAGATGCTACACACAGCAATGGCACGGAGGCAGACTTGCCAATATTAATCTCCCACTAATTTTTTTTTTTGAAAAGGGAGAATTTAGCCAAAATAAAAAAAGGCCAAGTATCACACAGTGGTTTTCGGTGGCATACAATGAGAGACAGATGCCACACACAGCAATGGCACAGAGGCAGACTTGCCAATATTTATCTCCCACTAATTTTTTTTTGAAAAGGGGGAATTTATAAAAATAAAAAAAATGGCCAAGTATCACACAGTGGTTTTCGGTGGCACACAATGAGAGACAGATGCTACACACAGTAATGGCACGGAGGCAGACTTGCCAATATTTATCTCCCACTAATTTTTTTTTTTTGAAAAGAGAGAATTTAGCCAAAATAAAAAAAGGCCAAGTATGACACAGTGGTTTTCGGTGGCACACAATGAGAGACAGATGCCACACACAGCAATGGCACGGAGGCAGACTTGCCAATATTTATCTCCCACTAATTTTTTCTTTTGAAAAGGGGGAAATTATAAAAATAAAAAAATGGCCAAGTATCACACAGTGGTTTTTGGTGGCACACAATGAGAGACAGATGCCACACACAGCAATGGCACGGAGGCAGACTTGCCAATATTTATCTCCCACTAATTTTTTTTTTGCAAAGGGAGAATTTAGCCCCCCCAAAAAAGGCCAAGTATCACACAGTGGTTTTTGGTGGCACACAATGAGAGAGAGATGTCACACACTGCAATGGCACGGAGGCAGACTTGCCAATATTTATCTCCCACTAATTTTTTTTTTTGCAAAGGGAGAATTTAGCCAAAAACAAAAAAAGGCCAAGTATCACACAGTGGTTTTCGGTGGTACACAATGAGGGACAGATGCCACACACAGCAATGGCACAGAGGCAGACTTGCCAATATTTATCTCCCACTATTTTTTTTTTTGAAAAGGGAGAATCTAGCCAAAATAAAAAAATGGCCAAGTATCACACAGTGGTTTTCGGTGGCACACAATGAGAGACAGATGCCACACACAGCAATGGCACAGAGGCAGACTTGCCAATATTTATCTCCCACTATTTTTTTTTTTTGAAAATGGAGAATGTATAAAACTAAAAAAATGGCCAAGTATCACACAGTGGTTTTCGGTGGCACACAATGAGAGACAGATGCCACACACAGCAATGGCACGGAGGCAGACTTGCCAATATTTATCTCCCACTAATTTTTTTTTTTTGCAAAGGGAGAATTTATAAAAAAAAAAAATGGCCAAGTATCACACAGTGGTTTTTGGTGGCACACAATCAGAGACAGATGCCACACACAGCAATGGCACGGAGGCAGACTTGCCAATATTTATCTCCCACTAATTTTTTTTTTGCAAAGGGAGAATTTAGCCCAAAAAAAAGGCCAAGTATCACACAGTGGTTTTCGGTGGCACACAATGAGAGACAGATGCCACACACAGCAATGGCATGGAGGCAGACTTGCCAATATTTATCACCCACTAATTTTTTTTTTTTAAAAGGGAGAATTTAAAACAAAAAAAAAATGGCCAAGTATCACACAGTGGTTTTCGGTGGCACACAATGAGAGACAGATGCCACACACAGCAATGGCACGGATGCAGACTTGCCAATATTTATCTCCCGCTAATTTTTTTTTTGAAAAGGGAGAATTTAGCCCCACCCAAAAAAAGGCCAAGTATCACACAGTGGTTTTCGGTGGCACACAATGACAGACAGATGCCACACACAGCAATGGCACGGAGGCAGAGTTGCCAATATTTATCTCCCTCTAATTTTTTTTTTGAAAAGGGAGAATTTAGCCAAAATAAAAAAAATGGCCAAGTATCACACAGTGGTTTTCGGTGGCACACAATGAGAGACAGATGCCACACACAGCAATGGCATGGAGGCAGACTTGCCAATATTTATCTAACCACTATTTTTTTGTTTTGAAAAGGGAGAATTTATAAAAATAAAAAAAATGGCCAAGTATCACACAGTGGTTTTCGGTGGCACACAATGAGAGACAGATGCCACACACAGCAATGGCACGGAGGCAGACTTGCCAATATTTATCTCCCACTAATTTTTTTTTTTGAAAAGGG